>NC_091992.1:66482758-66784828 GCF_044704955.1 Pristiophorus japonicus | reverse complement strand
GTCGGAGAGGTGGTCGGTGAGTCGGAGAGGCGGTCGGTGAGTCGGTCGGTGAGTCGGAGAGACGGTCGGTGAGTCGGAGAGGTGGTCGGTGAGTCGGAGAGGCGGTCGGTGAGTCGGAGAGGCGGTCGGTGAGTCGGAGAGACGGTCGGTGAGTCGGAGAGGCGGTCGGTGAGTCGGAGAGGCGATCGGGTGAGTCGGAGAGGCGGTCGGTGTGTCGGAGAGGCGGTCGGTGAGTCGCAGAGGCGGTCGGTGAGTCGGAGAGGCGGTCGGTGAGTCGGAGAGGCAGTCGGAGAGGCGGTCGGTGAGTCGGAGAGGCGGTCGGTGAGTCGGAGAGGTGGTCGGTGAGTCGGAGAGGCTGTCGGAGAGGTGGTCGGAGAGGCGGTCGGTTAGTCGGAGAGGCGGTCGGTGAGTTGGAGAGGCGGTCGGTGAATTGGAGAGACGGTCGGTGAGTCAGAGAGGCGGTCGGCGAGTCGGAGAGACGGTCGGTGAGTCGGAGAGGCGGTCGGTGTGTCGGAGAGGCGGTCGGTGAGTCAGAGAGGCGGTCGGTGAGTCGGAGAGGCGGTCGGCGAGTCGGAGAGGCGGTCGGTGAGTCGGAGAGGCGGTCGGAGAGGCGGTCGGTGAGTCGGAGAGGCGGTCGGTGAGTCCGAGAGGCGGTCGGTGAGTCCGAGAGCCGGTCGGTGAGTCGGAGAGGCGGTCGGTGAGTCGGAGAGACGGTCGGTGAGTCGGAGAGGCGGTCGGTGAGTCGGAGAGGCGGTCGGTGAGTCGGAGAGACGGTCGGTGAGTCGGAGAGGCGGTCGGTCAGTCGGAGAGGCGGTCGGTGAGTCGGAGAGGGCGGTCGGTGAGTCGGAGAGGTGGTCGGTGAGTCGGAGAGGCGGTGGGTGAGTCGGAGAGGCGGTCGGTGAGTCGGAGAGGCGGTCGGAGAGGCGGTCGGAGAGGCGGGTCGGTGAGTCGGAGAGGCGGTCGGTGAGTCGGAGAGGCGGTCGGTGAGTTGGTGAGTCGGAGAGGCGGTCGGTGAGTCGGAAAGGCTGTCGGTGAGTCGTAGAGGCAGTCGGAGAGGGGGTCGGTGAGTCGGAGAGGCGGTCAGTGAGGCAGTCGGTGAGTCGGAGAGGCGGTCGGTGAGTCGGAGAGGCGGTCAGGGAGGCATTCGGTGAGACGGAGAGGCAGTCGGTGAGTCGGAGAGGCGGTCGGTGAGGCATTCGGTGAGTCGGAGAGGTGCTCGGTGAGTCGGAGAGGCGGTCGGTGAGTCGGAGAGGTGGTCGGTGAGTCCGAGAGGCGGTCGGTGAGTCGGAGAGGCGGTCGGAGAGTCGGAGAGGCGGTCGGTGAGTCGGAGAGGCGGTCGGTGAGTCGGAGAGGCGGTCGGTGAGTCGGAGAGGCGGACGGTGAGTCGGAGAGGCGGTCGGTGAGTCGGATAGGCGGTCGGAGAGGCGGTCGGTGAGTCGGAGAGGCAGTCGGAGAGGCGGTCGGTGAGTCGGATAGGCGGTCGGTAAGTCGGAGAGGTGGTCGGTGAGTCGGAGAGGCAGTCGGAGAGGCGGTCGGAGAGGCGGAGAGGCGGTCGGTGAGTCCGAAAGGCGGTCGGTGAGTCGGAGAGGCGGTCGGTGAGGCAATCGGTGAGTCGGAGAGGCGGTTGATGAGTCGGAGAGGTGGTCGGTGAGGCATTCGGTGAGTCGGAGAGACGGTCTGTGAGGCGGTCGGTGAGTCGGAGAGGCGGTCGGTGAGTCGGAGAGGTGGTCGGTGAGTCAGAGAGGCAGTCAGAGAGGCAGTCAGTGAGTCGGAGAGGCAGTCGGAGAGGCGGTCGGAGAGGCGGTCGGTGAGTCGGAGAGGCGGTCGGTGAGTCGGTCGGTGAGTCGGAGAGACGGTCAGTGAGTCGGAGAGGTGGTCGGTGAGTCGGAGAGGCGGTCGGTGAGTCCGAGAGGCGGTCGGTGAGTCAGAGAGACGGTCGGTGAGTCGGAGAGGCGGTCGGAGAGGCGGTCGGAGAGTCGGAGAGGCGGTCGGTGAGGCATTTGGTGAGTCGGAGAGGCGGTCGGTGAGTCGGAGAGGAGGTCGGTGAGTCGGAGAGGCGGTCGGTGAGTCGGAGAGGCGATCGGTGAGTCGGAGAGGCGGTCAGTGAGGCAATCGGTGAGTCGGAGAGGCGGTCGGAGAGTCGGAGAGGCGGTTGGTGAGTCGGAGAGGCGGTCGGTGAGGCGGTCGGTGAGTCGGAGAGGCGGTTGATGAGTCGGAGAGGTGGTCGGTGAGGCATTCGGTGAGTCGGAGAGACGGTCTGTGAGGCGGTCGGTGAGTCGGAGAGGCGGTCGGTGAGTCGGAGAGGTGGTCGGTGAGTCAGAGAGGCAGTCAGAAAGGCGGTCGGTGAGTCGGAGAGGCAGTCGGAGAGGTGGTCGGTGAGTCGGAGAGGCGGTCGGTGAGTCGGTCGGTGAGTCGGAGAGACGGTCGGTGAGTCGGAGAGGTGGTCGGTGAGTCGGAGAGGCGGTCGGTGAGTCCGAGAGGCGGTCGGTGAGTCGGAGAGACGGTCGGTGAGTCGGAGAGGCGGTCGGTGAGTCGGAGAGGCGATCGGTGAGTCGGAGAGGCGGTCGGTGTGTCGGAGAGGCGGTCGGTGAGTCGCAGAGGCGGTCGGTGAGTCGGAGAGGCGGTCGGTGAGTCGGAGAGGCAGTCGGAGAGGCGGTCGGTGAGTCGGAGAGGCGGTCGGTGAGTCGGAGAGGTGGTCGGTGAGTCGGAGAGGCTGTCGGAGAGGTGGTCGGAGAGGCGGTCGGTTAGTCGGAGAGGCGGTCGGTGAGTTGGAGAGGCGGTCGGTGAATTGGAGAGACGGTCGGTGAGTCAGAGAGGCGGTCGGCGAGTCGGAGAGACGGTCGGTGAGTCGGAGAGGCGGTCGGTGTGTCGGAGAGGCGGTCGGTGAGTCAGAGAGGCGGTCGGTGAGTCGGAGAGGCGGTCGGCGAGTCGGAGAGGCGGTCGGTGAGTCGGAGAGGCGGTCGGAGAGGCGGTCGGTGAGTCGGAGAGGCGGTCGGTGAGTCCAAGAGGCGGTCGGTGAGTCCGAGAGCCGGTCGGTGAGTCGGAGAGGCGGTCGGTGAGTCGGAGAGACGGTCGATGAGTCGGAGAGGCGGTCGGTGAGTCGGAGAGGCGGTCGGTGAGTCGGAGAGACGGTCGGTGAGTCGGAGAGGCGGTCGGTCAGTCGGAGAGGCGGTCGGTGAGTCGGAGAGGCGGTCGGTGAGTCGGAGAGGTGGTCGGTGAGTCGGAGAGGCGGTGGGTGAGTCGGAGAGGCGGTCGGTGAGTCGGAGAGGCGGTCGGAGAGGCGGTCGGAGAGGCGGTCGGTGAGTCGGAGAGGCGGTCGGTGAGTCGGAGAGGCGGTCGGTGAGTTGGTGAGTCGGAGAGGCGGTCGGTGAGTCGGAAAGGCTGTCGGTGAGTCGTAGAGGCAGTCGGAGAGGGGGTCGGTGAGTCGGAGAGGCGGTCAGTGAGGCAGTCGGTGAGTCGGAGAGGCGGTCGGTGAGTCGGAGAGGCGGTCAGGGAGGCATTCGGTGAGACGGAGAGGCAGTCGGTGAGTCGGAGAGGCGGTCGGTGAGGCATTCGGTGAGTCGGAGAGGTGGTCGGTGAGTCGGAGAGGCGGTCGGTGAGTCGGAGAGGTGGTCGGTGAGTCCGAGAGGCGGTCGGTGAGTCGGAGAGGCGGTCGGAGCGTCGGAGAGGCGGTCGGTGAGTCGGAGAGGCGGTCGGTGAGTCGGAGAGGCGGTCGGTGAGTCGGAGAGGCGGACGGTGAGTCGGAGAGGCGGTCGGTGAGTCGGATAGGCGGTCGGAGAGGCGGTCGGTGAGTCGGAGAGGCAGTCGGAGAGGCGGTCGGTGAGTCGGATAGGCGGTCGGTAAGTCGGAGAGGTGGTCGGTGAGTCGGAGAGGCAGTCGGAGAGGCGGTCGGAGAGGCGGAGAGGCGGTCGGTGAGTCCGAGAGGCGGTCGGTGAGTCGGAGAGGCGGTCGGTGAGGCAATCGGTGAGTCGGAGAGGCGGTTGATGAGTCGGAGAGGTGGTCGGTGAGGCATTCGGTGAGTCGGAGAGACGGTCTGTGAGGCGGTCGGTGAGTCGGAGAGGCGGTCGGTGAGTCGGAGAGGTGGTCGGTGAGTCAGAGAGGCAGTCAGAGAGGCGGTCAGTGAGTCGGAGAGGCAGTCGGAGAGGCGGTCGGAGAGGCGGTCGGTGAGTCGGAGAGGCGGTCGGTGAGTCGGTCGGTGAGTCGGAGAGACGGTCAGTGAGTCGGAGAGGTGGTCGGTGAGTCGGAGAGGCGGTCGGTGAGTCCGAGAGGCGGTCGGTGAGTCAGAGAGACGGTCGGTGAGTCGGAGAGGCGGTCGGAGAGGCGGTCGGAGAGTCGGAGAGGCGGTCGGTGAGGCATTTGGTGAGTCGGAGAGGCGGTCGGTGAGTCGGAGAGGAGGTCGGTGAGTCGGAGAGGCGGTCGGTGAGTCGGAGAGGCGATCGGTGAGTCGGAGAGGCGGTCGGTGTGTCGGAGAGGCGGTCGGTGAGTCGGAGAGGCGGTCGGTGAGTCGGAGAGGCGGTCGGTGAGTCGGAGAGGCGGTCGGAGAGGCGGTCGGTGAGTCGGATAGGCAGTCGGTGAGTCGGAGAGGTGGTCGGTGAGTCGGAGAGGCAGTCGGAGAGGCGGTCGGAGAGGCGGTCGGTTAGTCGGAGAGGCGGTCGGTGAGTTGGAGAGGCGGTCGGTGAGTTGGAGAGACGGTCGGTGAGTCAGAGAGGCGGTCAGTGAGTCGGAGAGGCGGTCGGTGAGTCGGAGAGACGGTCGGTGAGTCGGAGAGGCGGTCGGTGTGTCGGAGAGGCGGTCGGTGAGTCAGAGAGGCGGTCGGTGAGTCGGAGACGCGGTCGGCGAGTCGGAGAGGCAGTCGGAGAGGCGGTCCGTGAGTCGGAGAGGCGGTCGGTGAGTCGGAGAGGCGGTCGGTGAGTCCAAGAGGCGGTCAGTGAGTCGGAGAGGCGGTCGGTGAGTCGGAGAGACGGTCGGTGAGTCGGAGAGGCGGTCGGTGTGTCGGAGAGGCGGTCGGTGAGTCCGAGAGCCGGTCGGTGAGTCGGAGAGGCGGTCGGTGAGTCGGAGAGACGGTCGGTGAGTCGGAGAGGCGGTCGGTGAGTCGGAGAGGCGGTCGGTGAGTCGGAGAGACGGTCGGTGAGTCGGAGAGGCGGTCGGTCAGTCGGAGAGGCGGTCGGTGAGTCGGAGAGGCGGTCGGTGAGTCGGAGAGGTGGTCGGTGAGTCGGAGAGGCGGTGGGTGAGTCGGAGAGGCGGTCGGTGAGTCGGAGAGGCGGTCGGAGAGGCGGTCGGAGAGGCGGTCGGTGAGTCGGAGAGGCGGTCGGTGAGTCGGAGAGGCGGTCGGTGAGTTGGTGAGTCGGAGAGGCGGTCGGTGAGTCGGAAAGGCTGTCGGTGAGTCGTAGAGGCAGTCGGAGAGGGGGTCGGTGAGTCGGAGAGGCGGTCAGTGAGGCAGTCGGTGAGTCGGAGAGGCGGTCGGTGAGTCGGAGAGGCGGTCAGGGAGGCATTCGGTGAGACGGAGAGGCAGTCGGTGAGTCGGAGAGGCGGTCGGTGAGGCATTCGGTGAGTCGGAGAGGTGGTCGGTGAGTCGGAGAGGCGGTCGGTGAGTCGGAGAGGTGGTCGGTGAGTCCGAGAGGCGGTCGGTGAGTCGGAGAGGCGGTCGGAGAGTCGGAGAGGCGGTCGGTGAGTCGGAGAGGCGGTCGGTGAGTCGGAGAGGCGGACGGTGAGTCGGAGAGGCGGTCGGTGAGTCGGATAGGCGGTCGGAGAGGCGGTCGGTGAGTCGGAGAGGCAGTCGGAGAGGCGGTCGGTGAGTCGGATAGGCGGTCGGTAAGTCGGAGAGGTGGTCGGTGAGTCGGAGAGGCAGTCGGAGAGGCGGTCGGAGAGGCGGAGAGGCGGTCGGTGAGTCCGAGAGGCGGTCGGTGAGTCGGAGAGGCGGTCGGTGAGGCAATCGGTGAGTCGGAGAGGCGGTTGATGAGTCGGAGAGGTGGTCGGTGAGGCATTCGGTGAGTCGGAGAGACGGTCTGTGAGGCGGTCGGTGAGTCGGAGAGGCGGTCGGTGAGTCGGAGAGGTGGTCGGTGAGTCAGAGAGGCAGTCAGAGAGGCGGTCAGTGAGTCGGAGAGGCAGTCGGAGAGGCGGTCGGAGAGGCGGTCGGTGAGTCGGAGAGGCGGTCGGTGAGTCGGTCGGTGAGTCGGAGAGACGGTCAGTGAGTCGGAGAGGTGGTCGGTGAGTCGGAGAGGCGGTCGGTGAGTCCGAGAGGCGGTCGGTGAGTCAGAGAGACGGTCGGTGAGTCGGAGAGGCGGTCGGAGAGGCGGTCGGAGAGTCGGAGAGGCGGTCGGTGAGGCATTTGGTGAGTCGGAGAGGCGGTCGGTGAGTCGGAGAGGAGGTCGGTGAGTCGGAGAGGCGGTCGGTGAGTCGGAGAGGCGATCGGTGAGTCGGAGAGGCGGTCGGTGTGTCGGAGAGGCGGTCGGTGAGTCGGAGAGGCGGTCGGTGAGTCGGAGAGGCGGTCGGTGAGTCGGAGAGGCGGTCGGAGAGGCGGTCGGTGAGTCGGATAGGCAGTCGGTGAGTCGGAGAGGTGGTCGGTGAGTCGGAGAGGCAGTCGGAGAGGCGGTCGGAGAGGCGGTCGGTTAGTCGGAGAGGCGGTCGGTGAGTTGGAGAGGCGGTCGGTGAGTTGGAGAGACGGTCGGTGAGTCAGAGAGGCGGTCAGTGAGTCGGAGAGGCGGTCGGTGAGTCGGAGAGACGGTCGGTGAGTCGGAGAGGCGGTCGGTGTGTCGGAGAGGCGGTCGGTGAGTCAGAGAGGCGGTCGGTGAGTCGGAGACGCGGTCGGCGAGTCGGAGAGGCAGTCGGAGAGGCGGTCCGTGAGTCGGAGAGGCGGTCGGTGAGTCGGAGAGGCGGTCGGTGAGTCCAAGAGGCGGTCGGTGAGTCGGAGAGCCGGTCGGTGAGTCGGAGAGGCGGTCGGTGAGTCGGAGAGACGGTCGGTGAGTCGGAGAGGCGGTCGGTGAGTCGGAGAGGCGGTCGGTGAGTCGGAGAGACGGTCGGTGAGTCGGAGAGGCGGTCGGTGAGTCGGAGAGGCGGTCGGTGAGTCGGAGAGGCGGTCGGTGAGTCGAGAGGCGGTCGGTGAGTCGGAGAGGCGGTGGGTGAGTCGGAGAGGCGGTCGGTGAGTCGGAGAGGCGGTCGGAGAGGCGGTCGGAGAGGCGGTCGGAGAGGCGGTCGGTTAGTCGGAGAGGCGGTCGGTGAGTCGGAGAGGCGGTCGGTGAGTCAGAGAGGCAGTCGGAGAGGCGGTCGGTGAGTCGGTGAGGCGGTTGGTGAGGCATTTGGTGACTCGGAGAGGCGGTCGGTGAGTCGGAGAGGCGGTCGGTGAGTCGGAGAGGCGGTCGGTGAGTCGGAGAGGCGGTCGGTGAGTCGGAGAGGCAGTCGGAGAGGCGGTCGGAGAGGCGGTCGGTTAGTCGGAGAGGCGGTCGGTGAGTCGGAGAGGCGGTCGGTGAGTCGGAGAGACGGTCGGTGAGTCAGAGAGGCGGTCAGTGAGTCGGAGAGGCGGTCGGTGAGTCGGAGAGACGGTCGGTGAGTCGGAGAGGCGGTCGGTGTGTCGGAGAGGCGGTCGGTGAGTCAGAGAGGCGGTTGGTGAGTCGGAGAGGCGGTCGGCGAGTCGGAGAGGCGGTCGGTGAGTCGGAGAGGCGGTCGGTGAGTCCGAGAGGCGGTCGGTGAGTCGGAGAGGCGGTCGGTGAGGCAATCGGTGAGTCGGAGAGGCGGTCGGAGAGTCGGAGAGGCGGTTGGTGAGTCGGAGAGGCGGTCGGTGAGGCGGTCGGTGAGTCGGAGAGGCGGTTGATGAGTCGGAGAGGTGGTCGGTGAGGCATTCGGTGAGTCGGAGAGACGGTCTGTGAGGCGGTCGGTGAGTCGGAGAGGCGGTCGGTGAGTCGGAGAGGTGGTCGGTGAGTCAGAGAGGCAGTCAGAAAGGCGGTCGGTGAGTCGGAGAGGCAGTCGGAGAGGTGGTCGGTGAGTCGGAGAGGCGGTCGGTGAGTCGGTCGGTGAGTCGGAGAGACGGTCGGTGAGTCGGAGAGGTGGTCGGTGAGTCGGAGAGGCGGTCGGTGAGTCCGAGAGGCGGTCGGTGAGTCGGAGAGACGGTCGGTGAGTCGGAGAGGCGGTCGGTGAGTCGGAGAGGCGATCGGTGAGTCGGAGAGGCGGTCGGTGTGTCGGAGAGGCGGTCGGTGAGTCGCAGAGGCGGTCGGTGAGTCGGAGAGGTGGTCGGTGAGTCGGAGAGGCAGTCGGAGAGGCGGTCGGTGAGTCGGAGAGGCGGTCGGTGAGTCGGAGAGGTGGTCGGTGAGTCGGAGAGGCTGTCGGAGAGGTGGTCGGAGAGGCGGTCGGTTAGTCGGAGAGGCGGTCGGTGAGTTGGAGAGGCGGTCGGTGAATTGGAGAGACGGTCGGTGAGTCAGAGAGGCGGTCGGCGAGTCGGAGAGACGGTCGGTGAGTCGGAGAGGCGGTCGGTGTGTCGGAGAGGCGGTCGGTGAGTCAGAGAGGCGGTCGGTGAGTCGGAGAGGCGGTCGGCGAGTCGGAGAGGCGGTCGGTGAGTCGGAGAGGCGGTCGGAGAGGCGGTCGGTGAGTCGGAGAGGCGGTCGGTGAGTCCGAGAGGCGGTCGGTGAGTCCGAGAGCCGGTCGGTGAGTCGGAGAGGCGGTCGGTGAGTCGGAGAGACGGTCGGTGAGTCGGAGAGGCGGTCGGTGAGTCGGAGAGGCGGTCGGTGAGTCGGAGAGACGGTCGGTGAGTCGGAGAGGCGGTCGGTCAGTCGGAGAGGCGGTCGGTGAGTCGGAGAGGCGGTCGGTGAGTCGGAGAGGTGGTCGGTGAGTCGGAGAGGCGGTGGGTGAGTCGGAGAGGCGGTCGGTGAGTCGGAGAGGCGGTCGGAGAGGCGGTCGGAGAGGCGGTCGGTGAGTCGGAGAGGCGGTCGGTGAGTCGGAGAGGCGGTCGGTGAGTTGGTGAGTCGGAGAGGCGGTCGGTGAGTCGGAAAGGCTGTCGGTGAGTCGTAGAGGCAGTCGGAGAGGGGGTCGGTGAGTCGGAGAGGCGGTCAGTGAGGCAGTCGGTGAGTCGGAGAGGCGGTCGGTGAGTCGGAGAGGCGGTCAGGGAGGCATTCGGTGAGACGGAGAGGCAGTCGGTGAGTCGGAGAGGCGGTCGGTGAGGCATTCGGTGAGTCGGAGAGGTGCTCGGTGAGTCGGAGAGGCGGTCGGTGAGTCGGAGAGGTGGTCGGTGAGTCCGAGAGGCGGTCGGTGAGTCGGAGAGGCGGTCGGAGAGTCGGAGAGGCGGTCGGTGAGTCGGAGAGGCGGTCGGTGAGTCGGAGAGGCGGTCGGTGAGTCGGAGAGGCGGACGGTGAGTCGGAGAGGCGGTCGGTGAGTCGGATAGGCGGTCGGAGAGGCGGTCGGTGAGTCGGAGAGGCAGTCGGAGAGGCGGTCGGTGAGTCGGATAGGCGGTCGGTAAGTCGGAGAGGTGGTCGGTGAGTCGGAGAGGCAGTCGGAGAGGCGGTCGGAGAGGCGGAGAGGCGGTCGGTGAGTCCGAGAGGCGGTCGGTGAGTCGGAGAGGCGGTCGGTGAGGCAATCGGTGAGTCGGAGAGGCGGTTGATGAGTCGGAGAGGTGGTCGGTGAGGCATTCGGTGAGTCGGAGAGACGGTCTGTGAGGCGGTCGGTGAGTCGGAGAGGCGGTCGGTGAGTCGGAGAGGTGGTCGGTGAGTCAGAGAGGCAGTCAGAGAGGCGGTCAGTGAGTCGGAGAGGCAGTCGGAGAGGCGGTCGGAGAGGCGGTCGGTGAGTCGGAGAGGCGGTCGGTGAGTCGGTCGGTGAGTCGGAGAGACGGTCAGTGAGTCGGAGAGGTGGTCGGTGAGTCGGAGAGGCGGTCGGTGAGTCCGAGAGGCGGTCGGTGAGTCAGAGAGACGGTCGGTGAGTCGGAGAGGCGGTCGGAGAGGCGGTCGGAGAGTCGGAGAGGCGGTCGGTGAGGCATTTGGTGAGTCGGAGAGGCGGTCGGTGAGTCGGAGAGGAGGTCGGTGAGTCGGAGAGGCGGTCGGTGAGTCGGAGAGGCGATCGGTGAGTCGGAGAGGCGGTCGGTGTGTCGGAGAGGCGGTCGGTGAGTCGGAGAGGCGGTCGGTGAGTCGGAGAGGCGGTCGGTGAGTCGGAGAGGCAGTCGGAGAGGCGGTCGGTGAGTCGGATAGGCAGTCGGTGAGTCGGAGAGGTGGTCGGTGAGTCGGAGAGGCAGTCGGAGAGGCGGTCGGAGAGGCGGTCGGTTAGTCGGAGAGGCGGTCGGTGAGTTGGAGAGGCGGTCGGTGAGTTGGAGAGACGGTCGGTGAGTCAGAGAGGCGGTCAGTGAGTCGGAGAGGCGGTCGGTGAGTCGGAGAGACGGTCGGTGAGTCGGAGAGGCGGTCGGTGTGTCGGAGAGGCGGTCGGTGAGTCGGAGAGGTGGTCGGTGAGTCAGAGAGGCAGTCAGAGAGGCGGTCAGTGAGTCGGAGAGGCAGTCGGAGAGGCGGTCGGAGAGGCGGTCGGTGAGTCGGAGAGGCGGTCGGTGAGTCGGTCGGTGAGTCGGAGAGACGGTCAGTGAGTCGGAGAGGTGGTCGGTGAGTCGGAGAGGCGGTCGGTGAGTCCGAGAGGCGGTCGGTGAGTCAGAGAGACGGTCGGTGAGTCGGAGAGGCGGTCGGAGAGGCGGTCGGAGAGTCGGAGAGGCGGTCGGTGAGGCATTTGGTGAGTCGGAGAGGCGGTCGGTGAGTCGGAGAGGAGGTCGGTGAGTCGGAGAGGCGGTCGGTGAGTCGGAGAGGCGATCGGTGAGTCGGAGAGGCGGTCGGTGTGTCGGAGAGGCGGTCGGTGAGTCGGAGAGGCGGTCGGTGAGTCGGAGAGGCGGTCGGTGAGTCGGAGAGGCAGTCGGAGAGGCGGTCGGTGAGTCGGATAGGCAGTCGGTGAGTCGGAGAGGTGGTCGGTGAGTCGGAGAGGCAGTCGGAGAGGCGGTCGGAGAGGCGGTCGGTTAGTCGGAGAGGCGGTCGGTGAGTTGGAGAGGCGGTCGGTGAGTTGGAGAGACGGTCGGTGAGTCAGAGAGGCGGTCAGTGAGTCGGAGAGGCGGTCGGTGAGTCGGAGAGACGGTCGGTGAGTCGGAGAGGCGGTCGGTGTGTCGGAGAGGCGGTCGGTGAGTCAGAGAGGCGGTCGGTGAGTCGGAGACGCGGTCGGCGAGTCGGAGAGGCAGTCGGAGAGGCGGTCCGTGAGTCGGAGAGGCGGTCGGTGAGTCGGAGAGGCGGTCGGTGAGTCCAAGAGGCGGTCGGTGAGTCGGAGAGCCGGTCGGTGAGTCGGAGAGGCGGTCGGTGAGTCGGAGAGACGGTCGGTGAGTCGGAGAGGCGGTCGGTGAGTCGGAGAGGCGGTCGGTGAGTCGGAGAGACGGTCGGTGAGTCGGAGAGGCGGTCGGTGAGTCGGAGAGGCGGTCGGTGAGTCGGAGAGGCGGTCGGTGAGTCGAGAGGCGGTCGGTGAGTCGGAGAGGCGGTGGGTGAGTCGGAGAGGCGGTCGGTGAGTCGGAGAGGCGGTCGGAGATTCGGAGAGGCGGTCGGCGAGTCGGAGAGGCGGTCGGTGAGTCGGAGAGGCGGTCGGTGAGTCCGAGAGGCGGTCGGTGAGTCGGAGAGGCGGTCGGTGAGGCAATCGGTGAGTCGGAGAGGCGGTCGGAGAGTCGGAGAGGCGGTTGGTGAGTCGGAGAGGCGGTCGGTGAGGCGGTCGGTGAGTCGGAGAGGCGGTTGATGAGTCGGAGAGGTGGTCGGTGAGGCATTCGGTGAGTCGGAGAGACGGTCTGTGAGGCGGTCGGTGAGTCGGAGAGGCGGTCGGTGAGTCGGAGAGGTGGTCGGTGAGTCAGAGAGGCAGTCAGAAAGGCGGTCGGTGAGTCGGAGAGGCAGTCGGAGAGGTGGTCGGTGAGTCGGAGAGGCGGTCGGTGAGTCGGTCGGTGAGTCGGAGAGACGGTCGGTGAGTCGGAGAGGTGGTCGGTGAGTCGGAGAGGCGGTCGGTGAGTCCGAGAGGCGGTCGGTGAGTCGGAGAGACGGTCGGTGAGTCGGAGAGGCGGTCGGTGAGTCGGAGAGGCGATCGGTGAGTCGGAGAGGCGGTCGGTGTGTCGGAGAGGCGGTCGGTGAGTCGCAGAGGCGGTCGGTGAGTCGGAGAGGCGGTCGGTGAGTCGGAGAGGCAGTCGGAGAGGCGGTCGGTGAGTCGGAGAGGCGGTCGGTGAGACGGAGAGGTGGTCGGTGAGTCGGAGAGGCTGTCGGAGAGGTGGTCGGAGAGGCGGTCGGTTAGTCGGAGAGGCGGTCGGTGAGTTGGAGAGGCGGTCGGTGAATTGGAGAGACGGTCGGTGAGTCAGAGAGGCGGTCGGCGAGTCGGAGAGACGGTCGGTGAGTCGGAGAGGCGGTCGGTGTGTCGGAGAGGCGGTCGGTGAGTCAGAGAGGCGGTCGGTGAGTCGGAGAGGCGGTCGGCGAGTCGGAGAGGCGGTCGGTGAGTCGGAGAGGCGGTCGGAGAGGCGGTCGGTGAGTCGGAGAGGCGGTCGGTGAGTCCGAGAGGCGGTCGGTGAGTCCGAGAGCCGGTCGGTGAGTCGGAGAGGCGGTCGGTGAGTCGGAGAGACGGTCGGTGAGTCGGAGAGGCGGTCGGTGAGTCGGAGAGGCGGTCGGTGAGTCGGAGAGACGGTCGGTGAGTCGGAGAGGCGGTCGGTCAGTCGGAGAGGCGGTCGGTGAGTCGGAGAGGCAGTCGGTGAGTCGGAGAGGTGGTCGGTGAGTCGGAGAGGCGGTGGGTGAGTCGGAGAGGCGGTCGGTGAGTCGGAGAGGCGGTCGGAGAGGCGGTCGGAGAGGCGGTCGGTGAGTCGGAGAGGCGGTCGGTGAGTCGGAGAGGCGGTCGGTGAGTTGGTGAGTCGGAGAGGCGGTCGGTGAGTCGGAAAGGCTGTCGGTGAGTCGTAGAGGCAGTCGGAGAGGGGGTCGGTGAGTCGGAGAGGCGGTCAGTGAGGCAGTCGGTGAGTCGGAGAGGCGGTCGGTGAGTCGGAGAGGCGGTCAGGGAGGCATTCGGTGAGACGGAGAGGCGGTCGGTGAGTCGGAGAGGCGGTCGGTGAGGCATTCGGTGAGTCGGAGAGGTGGTCGGTGAGTCGGAGAGGCGGTCGGTGAGTCGGAGAGGTGGTCGGTGAGTCCGAGAGGCGGTCGGTGAGTCGGAGAGGCGGTCGGAGAGTCGGAGAGGCGGTCGGTGAGTCGGAGAGGCGGTCGGTGAGTCGGAGAGGCGGTCGGTGAGTCGGAGAGGCGGACGGTGAGTCGGAGAGGCGGTCGGTGAGTCGGATAGGCGGTCGGAGAGGCGGTCGGTGAGTCGGAGAGGCAGTCGGAGAGGCGGTCGGTGAGTCGGATAGGCGGTCGGTAAGTCGGAGAGGTGGTCGGTGAGTCGGAGAGGCAGTCGGAGAGGCAGTCGGAGAGGCGGAGAGGCGGTCGGTGAGTCCGAGAGGCGGTCGGTGAGTCGGAGAGGCGGTCGGTGAGGCAATCGGTGAGTCGGAGAGGCGGTTGATGAGTCGGAGAGGTGGTCGGTGAGGCATTCGGTGAGTCGGAGAGACGGTCTGTGAGGCGGTCGGTGAGTCGGAGAGGCGGTCGGTGAGTCGGAGAGGTGGTCGGTGAGTCAGAGAGGCAGTCAGAGAGGCGGTCAGTGAGTCGGAGAGGCAGTCGGAGAGGCGGTCGGAGAGGCGGTCGGTGAGTCGGAGAGGCGGTCGGTGAGTCGGTCGGTGAGTCGGAGAGACGGTCAGTGAGTCGGAGAGGTGGTCGGTGAGTCGGAGAGGCGGTCGGTGAGTCCGAGAGGCGGTCGGTGAGTCAGAGAGACGGTCGGTGAGTCGGAGAGGCGGTCGGAGAGGCGGTCGGAGAGTCGGAGAGGCGGTCGGTGAGGCATTTGGTGAGTCGGAGAGGCGGTCGGTGAGTCGGAGAGGAGGTCGGTGAGTCGGAGAGGCGGTCGGTGAGTCGGAGAGGCGATCGGTGAGTCGGAGAGGCGGTCGGTGTGTCGGAGAGGCGGTCGGTGAGTCGGAGAGGCGGTCGGTGAGTCGGAGAGGCGGTCGGTGAGTCGGAGAGGCAGTCGGAGAGGCGGTCGGTGAGTCGGATAGGCAGTCGGTGAGTCGGAGAGGTGGTCGGTGAGTCGGAGAGGCAGTCGGAGAGGCGGTCGGAGAGGCGGTCGGTTAGTCGGAGAGGCGGTCGGTGAGTTGGAGAGGCGGTCGGTGAGTTGGAGAGACGGTCGGTGAGTCAGAGAGGCGGTCAGTGAGTCGGAGAGGCGGTCGGTGAGTCGGAGAGACGGTCGGTGAGTCGGAGAGGCGGTCGGTGTGTCGGAGAGGCGGTCGGTGAGTCAGAGAGGCGGTCGGTGAGTCGGAGACGCGGTCGGCGAGTCGGAGAGGCAGTCGGAGAGGCGGTCCGTGAGTCGGAGAGGCGGTCGGTGAGTCGGAGAGGCGGTCGGTGAGTCCAAGAGGCGGTCGGTGAGTCGGAGAGCCGGTCGGTGAGTCGGAGAGGCGGTCGGTGAGTCGGAGAGACGGTCGGTGAGTCGGAGAGGCGGTCGGTGAGTCGGAGAGGCGGTCGGTGAGTCGGAGAGACGGTCGGTGAGTCGGAGAGGCGGTCGGTGAGTCGGAGAGGCGGTCGGTGAGTCGGAGAGGCGGTCGGTGAGTCGAGAGGCGGTCGGTGAGTCGGAGAGGCGGTGGGTGAGTCGGAGAGGCGGTCGGTGAGTCGGAGAGGCGGTCGGAGAGGCGGTCGGAGAGGCGGTCGGAGAGGCGGTCGGTTAGTCGGAGAGGCGGTCGGTGAGTCGGAGAGGCGGTCGGGGAGTCGGAGAGACGGTCGGTGAGTCAGAGAGGCGGTCGGTGAGTCGGAGAGGCGGTCGGTGAGTCGGAGAGGCGGTCGGTGAGTCGGAGAGGCGGACGGTGAGTCGGAGAGGCGGTCGGTGAGTCGGAGAGGCGGTCGGAGAGGCGGTCGGTGAGTCGGAGAGGCAGTCGGAGAGGCGGTCGGTGAGTCGGATAGGCGGTCGGTGAGTCGGAGAGGTGGTCAGTGAGTCGGAGAGGCAGTCGGAGAGGCGGTCGGAGAGGCGGTCGGTTAGTCGGAGAGGCGGTCGGTGAGTCGGAGAGGCAGTCGGTGAGTCGGAGAGACGGTCGGTGAGTCAGAGAGGCGGTCAGTGAGTCCGAGAGGCGGTCGGTGAGTCGGAGAGACGGTCGGTGAGTCGGAGAGGCGGTCGGTGTGTCGGAGAGGCGGTCGGTGAGTCAGAGAGGCGGTTGGTGAGTCGGAGAGGCGGTCGGCGAGTCGGAGAGGCGGTCGGTGAGTCGGCGAGGCGGTCGGAGAGGCGGTCGGTGAGTCGAAGAGGCGGTCGGTGAGTCTGAGAGGCGGTCGGTGAGTCCGAGAGCCGGTCGGTGAGTCAGAGAGGCGGTCGGTGAGTCAGAGAGGCAGTCGGAGAGGCGGTCGGTGAGTCGGTGAGGCGGTTGGTGAGGCATTTGGTGACTCGGAGAGGCGGTCGGTGAGTCGGAGAGGCGGTCGGTGAGTCGGAGAGGCGGTCGGTGAGTCGGAGAGGCGGTCGGAGAGGCGGTCGGTGAGTCGGAGACGCGGTCGGTGAGTCGGAGAGGCGGTCGGTGAGTCGGAGAGGCGGTCGGTGAGTCGGAGAGGCAGTCGGTGAGTCGGAGAGGCGGTCGGTGAGTCGGAGATACGGTCAGTGAGTTGGAGAGGCGGTCGGTGAGTCGGAGAGGCGGTCGGTGAGTCGGAGAGGCGGTCGGTGAGTCGGAGAAGCGGTCAGTGAGTCCGAGAGGCGGTCGGTGAGTAGGAGAGGCGGTCAGTGAGGCAAACGGTGAGTCGGAGAGGCGGTCGGAGAGTCGGAGAGGCGGTCGGTGAGTCGGAGAGGCGGTCGGTGAGGCGGTCTGTGAGTCGGAGAGGCGGTTGATGAGTCGGAGAGGTGGTCGGTGAGGCATTCGGTGAGTCGGAGAGACGGTCTGTGAGGCGGTCGGTGAGTCGGAGAGGCGGTCGGTGAGTCGGAGAGGTGGTCGGTGAGTCAGAGAGGCAGTCAGAGAGGCGGTCGGTGAGTCGGAGAGGCAGTCGGAGAGGCGGTCGGAGAGGCGGTCGGTGAGTCGGAGAGGCGGTCGGTGAGTCGGTCGGTGAGTCGGAGAGACGGTCGGTGAGTCGGAGAGGCGGTCGGTGAGTCGGAGAGGCGGTCGGTGAGTCCGAGAGGCGGTCGGTGAGTCGGAGAGACGTTCGGTGAGTCGGAGAGGCGGTCGGTGAGTCGGAGATGCGGTCGGAGAGGCGGTCGGAGAGTCGGAGAGGCGGTCGGTGAGTCGGAGAGACGGTCGGTGAGTCGGAGAGGCGGTCGGTGAGTCGGAGAGGCGGTCGGTGAGTCGGAGAGGCGGTCGGTGAGTCGAGAGGCGGTCGGTGAGTCGGAGAGGCGGTGGGTGAGTCGGAGAGGCGGTCGGTGAGTCGGAGAGGCGGTCGGAGAGGCGGTCGGAGAGGCGGTCGGAGAGGCGGTCGGTTAGTCGGAGAGGCGGTCGGTGAGTCGGAGAGGCGGTCGGGGAGTCGGAGAGACGGTCGGTGAGTCAGAGAGGCGGTCGGTGAGTCGGAGAGGCGGTCGGTGAGTCGGAGAGGCGGTCGGTGAGTCGGAGAGGCGGACGGTGAGTCGGAGAGGCGGTCGGTGAGTCGGAGAGGCGGTCGGAGAGGCGGTCGGTGAGTCGGAGAGGCAGTCGGAGAGGCGGTCGGTGAGTTGGAGAGGCGGTCGGTGAGTTGGAGAGACGGTCGGTGAGTCAGAGAGGCGGTCGGTGAGTCGGAGAGGCGGTCGGTGAGGCAATCGGTGAGTCCGAGAGGCGGTTGATGAGTCGGAGAGGTGGTCGGTGAGGCATTCGGTGAGTCGGAGAGACGGTCTGTGAGGCGGTCGGTGAGTCGGAGAGGCGGTCGGTGAGTCGGAGAGGTGGTCGGTGAGTCAGAGAGGCAGTCAGAGAGGCGGTCAGTGAGTCGGAGAGGCAGTCGGAGAGGCGGTCGGAGAGGCGGTCGGTGAGTCGGAGAGGCGGTCGGTGAGTCGGAGAGGCGGTCGGTGAGTCGGAGAGGCAGTCGGAGAGGCGGTCGGAGAGGCGGTCGGTTAGTCGGAGAGGCGGTCGGTGAGTCGGAGAGGCGGTCGGTGAGTCGGAGAGACGGTCGGTGAGTCAGAGAGGCGGTCAGTGAGTCGGAGAGGCGGTCGGTGAGTCGGAGAGACGGTCGGTGAGTCGGAGAGGCGGTCGGTGTGTCGGAGAGGCGGTCGGTGAGTCAGAGAGGCGGTTGGTGAGTCGGAGAGGCGGTCGGCGAGTCGGAGAGGCGGTCGGTGAGTCGGCGAGGCGGTCGGAGAGGCGGTCGGTGAGTCGAAGAGGCGGTCGGTGAGTCTGAGAGGCGGTCGGTGAGTCCGAGAGCCGGTCGGTGAGTCGGAGAGGCGGTCGGTGAGTCAGAGAGGCAGTCGGAGAGGCGGTCGGTGAGTCGGTGAGGCGGTTGGTGAGGCATTTGGTGACTCGGAGAGGCGGTCGGTGAGTCGGAGAGGCGGTCGGTGAGTCGGAGAGGCGGTCGGTGAGTCGGAGAGGCGGTCGGAGAGGCGGTCGGTGAGTCGGAGACGCGGTCGGTGAGTCGGAGAGGCGGTCGGTGAGTCGGAGAGGCGGTCGGTGAGTCGGAGAGGCAGTCGGTGAGTCGGAGAGGCGGTCGGTGAGTCGGAGATACGGTCAGTGAGTTGGAGAGGCGGTCGGTGAGTCGGAGAGCGCGGTCGGTGAGTCGGAGAGGCGGTCGGTGAGTCGGAGAAGCGGTCGGTGAGTCCGAGAGGCGGTCGGTGAGTAGGAGAGGCGGTCAGTGAGGCAAACGGTGAGTCGGAGAGGCGGTCGGAGAGTCGGAGAGGCGGTCGGTGAATCGGAGAGGCGGTCGGTGAGGCGGTCGGTGAGTCGGAGAGGCGGTTGATGAGTCGGAGAGGTGGTCGGTGAGGCATTCGGTGAGTCGGAGAGACGGTCTGTGAGGCGGTCGGTGAGTCGGAGAGGCGGTCGGTGAGTCGGAGAGGTGGTCGGTGAGTCAGAGAGGCAGTCAGAGAGGCGGTCGGTGAGTCGGAGAGGCAGTCGGAGAAGCGGTCGGAGAGGCGGTCGGTGAGTCGGAGAGGCGGTCGGTGAGTCGGTCGGTGAGTCGGAGAGACGGTCGGTGAGTCGGAGAGGCGGTCGGTGAGTCGGAGAGGCGGTCGGTGAGTCCGAGAGGCGGTCGGTGAGTCGGAGAGACGGTCGGTGAGTCGGAGAGGCGGTCGGTGAGTCGGAGAGGCGGTCGGAGAGGCGGTCGGAGAGTCGGAGAGGCGGTCGGTGAGTCGGAGAGACGGTCGGTGAGTCGGAGAGGCGGTCGGTGAGTCGGAGAGGCGGTCGGTGAGTCGGAGAGGCGGTCGGTGAGTCGAGAGGCGGTCGGTGAGTCGGAGAGGCGGTGGGTGAGTCGGAGAGGCGGTCGGTGAGTCGGAGAGGCGGTCGGAGAGGCGGTCGGAGAGGCGGTCGGAGAGGCGGTCGGTTAGTCGGAGAGGCGGTCGGTGAGTCGGAGAGGCGGTCGGGGAGTCGGAGAGACGGTCGGTGAGTCAGAGAGGCGGTCGGTGAGTCGGAGAGGCGGTCGGTGAGTCGGAGAGGCGGTCGGTGAGTCGGAGAGGCGGACGGTGAGTCGGAGAGGCGGTCGGTGAGTCGGAGAGGCGGTCGGAGAGGCGGTCGGTGAGTCGGAGAGGCAGTCGGAGAGGCGGTCGGTGAGTCGGATAGGCGGTCGGTGAGTCGGAGAGGTGGTCGGTGAGTCGGAGAGGCAGTCGGAGAGGCGGTCGGAGAGGCGGTCGGTTAGTCGGAGAGGCGGTCGGTGAGTCGGAGAGGCGGTCGGTGAGTCGGAGAGACGGTCGGTGAGTCAGAGAGGCGGTCAGTGAGTCGGAGAGGCGGTCGGTGAGTCGGAGAGACGGTCGGTGAGTCGGAGAGGCGGTCGGTGTGTCGGAGAGGCGGTCGGTGAGTCAGAGAGGCGGTTGGTGAGTCGGAGAGGCGGTCGGCGAGTCGGAGAGGCGGTCGGTGAGTCGGCGAGGCGGTCGGAGAGGCGGTCGGTGAGTCGAAGAGGCGGTCGGTGAGTCTGAGAGGCGGTCGGTGAGTCCGAGAGCCGGTCGGTGAGTCGGAGAGGCGGTCGGTGAGTCAGAGAGGCAGTCGGAGAGGCGGTCGGTGAGTCGGTGAGGTGGTTGGTGAGGCATTTGGTGACTCGGAGAGGCGGTCGGTGAGTCGGAGAGGCGGTCGGTGAGTCGGAGAGGCGGTCGGTGAGTCGGAGATGCGGTCGGAGAGGCGGTCGGTGAGTCGGAGACGCGGTCGGTGAGTCGGAGAGGCGGTCGGTGAGTCGGAGAGGCGGTCGGTGAGTCGGAGAGGCAGTCGGTGAGTCGGAGAGGCGGTCGGTGAGTCGGAGATACGGTCAGTGAGTTGGAGAGGCGGTCGGTGAGTCGGAGAGCGCGGTCGGTGAGCCGGAGAGGCGGTCGGTGAGTCGGAGAAGCGGTCGGTGAGTCCGAGAGGCGGTCGGTGAGTAGGAGAGGCGGTCAGTGAGGCAAACGGTGAGTCGGAGAGGCGGTCGGAGAGTCGGAGAGGCGGTCGGCGAGTCGGAGAGGCGGTCGGTGAGGCGGTCGGTGAGTCGGAGAGGCGGTTGATGAGTCGGAGAGGTGGTCGGTGAGGCATTCGGTGAGTCGGAGAGACGGTCTGTGAGGCGGTCGGTGAGTCGGAGAGGCGGTCGGTGAGTCGGAGAGGTGGTCGGTGAGTCAGAGAGGCAGTCAGAGAGGCGGTCGGTGAGTCGGAGAGGCAGTCGGAGAGGCGGTCGGAGAGGCGGTCGGTGAGTCGGAGAGGCGGTCGGTGAGTCGGTCGGTGAGTCGGAGAGACGGTCGGTGAGTCGGAGAGGCGGTCGGTGAGTCGGAGAGGCGGTCGGTGAGTCCGAGAGGCGGTCGGTGAGTCGGAGAGACGGTCGGTGAGTCGGAGAGGCGGTCGGTGAGTCGGAGAGGCGGTCGGAGAGGCGGTCGGAGAGTCGGAGAGGCGGTCGGTGAGGCATTTGGTGAGTCGGAGAGGCGGTCGGTGAGTCGGAGAGGAGGTCGGTGATTCGGAGAGGCGGTCGGTGAGTCGGAGAGGCGATCGGTGAGTCGGAGAGGCGGTCGGTGTGTCGGAGAGGCGGTCGGTGAGTCGGAGAGGCGGTCGGTGAGTCGGAGAGGCGGTCGGTGAGTCGGAGAGGCAGTCGGAGAGGCGGTCGGTGAGTCGGATAGGCGGTCGGTGAGTCGGAGAGGTGGTCGGTGAGTCAGAGAGGCAGTCGGAGAGGTGGTCGGAGAGGCGGTCGATTAGTCGGAGAGGCGGTCGGTGAGTTGGAGAGGCGGTCGGTGAGTTGGAGAGACGGTCGGTGAGTCAGAGAGGCGGTCGGTGAGTCGGAGAGGCGGTCGGTGAGGCAATCGGTGAGTCCGAGAGGCGGTTGATGAGTCGGAGAGGTGGTCGGTGAGGCATTCGGTGAGTCGGAGAGACGGTCTGTGAGGCGGTCGGTGAGTCGGAGAGGCGGTCGGTGAGTCGGAGAGGTGGTCGGTGAGTCAGAGAGGCAGTCAGAGAGGCGGTCAGTGAGTCGGAGAGGCAGTCGGAGAGGCGGTCGGAGAGGCGGTCGGTGAGTCGGAGAGGCGGTCGGTGAGTCGGTCGGTGAGTCGGAGAGACGGTCAGTGAGTCGGAGAGGTGGTCGGTGAGTCGGAGAGGCGGTCGGTGAGTCCGAGAGGCGGTCGGTGAGTCGGAGAGACGGTCGGTGAGTCGGAGAGGCGGTCGGAGAGGCGGTCGGAGAGTCGGAGAGGCGGTCGGTGAGGCATTTGGTGAGTCGGAGAGGCGGTCGGTGAGTCGGAGAGGAGGTCGGTGAGTCGGAGAGGCGGTCGGTGAGTCGGAGAGGCGATCGGTGAGTCGGAGAGGCGGTCGGTGTGTCGGAGAGGCGGTCGGTGAGTCGGAGAGGCGGTCGGTGAGTCGGAGAGGCGGTCGGTGAGTCGGAGAGGCAGTCGGAGAGGCGGTCGGTGAGTCGGATAGGCGGTCGGTGAGTCGGAGAGGTGGTCGGTGAGTCGGAGAGGCAGTCGGAGAGGCGGTCGGAGAGGCGGTCGGTTAGTCGGAGAGGCGGTCGGTGAGTTGGAGAGGCGGTCGGTGAGTTGGAGAGACGGTCGGTGAGTCAGAGAGGCGGTCAGTGAGTCGGAGAGGCGGTCGGTGAGTCGGAGAGACGGTCGGTGAGTCGGAGAGGCGGTCGGTGTGTCGGAGAGGCGGTCGGTGAGTCAGAGAGGCGGTCGGTGAGTCGGAGACGCGGTCGTCGAGTCGGAGAGGCAGTCGGAGAGGCGGTCCGTGAGTCGGAGAGGCGGTCGGTGAGTCGGAGAGGCGGTCGGTGAGTCCAAGAGGCGGTCGGTGAGTCGGAGAGCCGGTCGGTGAGTCGGAGAGGCGGTCGGTGAGTCGGAGAGACGGTCGGTGAGTCGGAGAGGCGGTCGGTGAGTCGGAGAGGCGGTCGGTGAGTCGGAGAGACGGTCGGTGAGTCGGAGAGGCGGTTGGTGAGTCGGAGAGGCGGTCGGTGAGTCGGAGAGGCGGTCGGTGAGTCGAGAGGCGGTCGGTGAGTCGGAGAGGCGGTGGGTGAGTCGGAGAGGCGGTCGGTGAGTCGGAGAGGCGGTCGGAGAGGCGGTCGGAGAGGCGGTCGGAGAGGCGGTCGGTTAGTCGGAGAGGCGGTCGGTGAGTCGGAGAGGCGGTCGGTGAGTCGGAGAGACGGTCAGTGAGTCGGAGAGGCGGTCGGTGAGTCGGAGAGGCGGTCGGTGAGTCGGAGAGGCGGTCGGTGAGTCGGAGAGGCGGACGGTGAGTCGGAGAGGCGGTCGGTGAGTCGGAGAGGCGGTCGGAGAGGCGGTCGGTGAGTCGGAGAGGCAGTCGGAGAGGCGGTCGGTGAGTCGGATAGGCGGTCGGTGAGTCGGAGAGGTGGTCAGTGAGTCGGAGAGGCAGTCGGAGAGGCGGTCGGAGAGGCGGTCGGTTAGTCGGAGAGGCGGTCGGTGAGTCGGAGAGGCGGTCGGTGAGTCGGAGAGATGGTCGGTGAGTCAGAGAGGCGGTCGGTGAGTCGGAGAGGCGGTCGGTGAGTCGGAGAGACGGTCGGTGAGTCGGAGAGGCGGTCGGTGTGTCGGAGACGCGGTCGGTGAGTCAGAGAGGCGGTTGGTGAGTCGGAGAGGCGGTCGGCGAGTCGGAGAGGCGGTCGGTGAGTCGGCGAGGCGGTCGGAGAGGCGGTCGGTGAGTCGAAGAGGCGGTCGGTGAGTCTGAGAGGCGGTCGGTGAGTCCGAGAGCCGGTCGGTGAGTCAGAGAGGCGGTCGGTGAGTCAGAGAGGCAGTCGGAGAGGCGGTCGGTGAGTCGGTGAGGCGGTTGGTGAGGCATTTGGTGACTCGGAGAGGCGGTCGGTGAGTCGGAGAGGCGGTCGGTGAGTCGGAGAGGCGGTCGGTGAGTCGGAGAGGCGGTCGGAGAGGCGGTCGGTGAGTCGGAGACGCGGTCGGTGAGTCGGAGAGGCGGTCGGTGAGTCGGAGAGGCGGTCGGTGAGTCGGAGAGGCAGTCGGTGAGTCGGAGAGGCGGTCGGTGAGTCGGAGATACGGTCAGTGAGTTGGAGAGGCGGTCGGTGAGTCGGAGAGGCGGTCGGTGAGTCGGAGAGGCGGTCGGTGAGTCGGAGAAGCGGTCGGTGAGTCCGAGAGGCGGTCGGTGAGTAGGAGAGGCGGTCAGTGAGGCAAACGGTGAGTCGGAGAGGCGGTCGGAGAGTCGGAGAGGCGGTCGGTGAGTCGGAGAGGCGGTCGGTGAGGCGGTCGGTGAGTCGGAGAGGCGGTTGATGAGTCGGAGAGGTGGTCGGTGAGGCATTCGGTGAGTCGGAGAGACGGTCTGTGAGGCGGTCGGTGAGTCGGAGAGGCGGTCGGTGAGTCAGAGAGGTGGTCGGTGAGTCAGAGAGGCAGTCAGAGAGGCGGTCGGTGAGTCGGAGAGGCAGTCGGAGAGGCGGTCGGAGAGGCGGTCGGTGAGTCGGAGAGGCGGTCGGTGAGTCGGATAGGCGGTCGGAGAGGCGGTCGGTGAGTCGGAGAGGCAGTCGGAGAGGCGGTCGGTGAGTCGGATAGGCGGTCGGTAAGTCGGAGAGGTGGTCGGTGAGTCGGAGAGGCAGTCGGAGAGGCGGTCGGAGAGGCGGAGAGGCGGTCGGTGAGTCCGAGAGGCGGTCGGTGAGTCGGAGAGGCGGTCGGTGAGGCAATCGGTGAGTCGGAGAGGCGGTTGATGAGTCGGAGAGGTGGTCGGTGAGGCATTCGGTGAGTCGGAGAGACGGTCTGTGAGGCGGTCGGTGAGTCGGAGAGGCGGTCGGTGAGTCGGAGAGGTGGTCGGTGAGTCAGAGAGGCAGTCAGAGAGGCGGTCAGTGAGTCGGAGAGGCAGTCGGAGAGGCGGTCGGAGAGGCGGTCGGTGAGTCGGAGAGGCGGTCGGTGAGTCGGTCGGTGAGTCGGAGAGACGGTCAGTGAGTCGGAGAGGTGGTCGGTGAGTCGGAGAGGCGGTCGGTGAGTCTGAGAGGCGGTCGGTGAGTCAGAGAGACGGTCGGTGAGTCGGAGAGGCGGTCGGAGAGGCGGTCGGAGAGTCGGAGAGGCGGTCGGTGAGGCATTTGGTGAGTCGGAGAGGCGGTCGGTGAGTCGGAGAGGAGGTCGGTGAGTCGGAGAGGCGGTCGGTGAGTCGGAGAGGCGATCGGTGAGTCGGAGAGGCGGTCGGTGTGTCGGAGAGGCGGTCGGTGAGTCGGAGAGGCGGTCGGTGAGTCGGAGAGGCGGTCGGTGAGTCGGAGAGGCAGTCGGAGAGGCGGTCGGTGAGTCGGATAGGCAGTCGGTGAGTCGGAGAGGTGGTCGGTGAGTCGGAGAGGCAGTCGGAGAGGCGGTCGGAGAGGCGGTCGGTTAGTCGGAGAGGCGGTCGGTGAGTTGGAGAGGCGGTCGGTGAGTTGGAGAGACGGTCGGTGAGTCAGAGAGGCGGTCAGTGAGTCGGAGAGGCGGTCGGTGAGTCGGAGAGACGGTCGGTGAGTCGGAGAGGCGGTCGGTGTGTCGGAGAGGCGGTCGGTGAGTCAGAGAGGCGGTCGGTGAGTCGGAGACGCGGTCGGCGAGTCGGAGAGGCAGTCGGAGAGGCGGTCCGTGAGTCGGAGAGGCGGTCGGTGAGTCGGAGAGGCGGTCGGTGAGTCCAAGAGGCGGTCGGTGAGTCGGAGAGCCGGTCGGTGAGTCGGAGAGGCGGTCGGTGAGTCGGAGAGACGGTCGGTGAGTCGGAGAGGCGGTCGGTGAGTCGGAGAGGCGGTCGGTGAGTCGGAGAGACAGTCGGTGAGTCGGAGAGGCGGTCGGTGAGTCGGAGAGGCGGTCGGTGAGTCGGAGAGGCGGTCGGTGAGTCGAGAGGCGGTCGGTGAGTCGGAGAGGCGGTGGGTGAGTCGGAGAGGCGGTCGGTGAGTCGGAGAGGCGGTCGGAGAGGCGGTCGGAGAGGCGGTCGGAGAGGCGGTCGGTTAGTCGGAGAGGCGGTCGGTGAGTCGGAGAGGCGGTCGGGGAGTCGGAGAGACGGTCGGTGAGTCAGAGAGGCGGTCGGTGAGTCGGAGAGGCGGTCGGTGAGTCGGAGAGGCGGTCGGTGAGTCGGAGAGGCGGACGGTGAGTCGGAGAGGCGGTCGGTGAGTCGGAGAGGCGGTCGGAGAGGCGGTCGGTGAGTCGGAGAGGCAGTCGGAGAGGCGGTCGGTGAGTCGGATAGGCGGTCGGTGAGTCGGAGAGGTGGTCAGTGAGTCGGAGAGGCAGTCGGAGAGGCGGTCGGAGAGGCGGTCGGTTAGTCGGAGAGGCGGTCGGTGAGTCGGAGAGGCGGTCGGTGAGTCGGAGAGACGGTCGGTGAGTCAGAGAGGCGGTCAGTGAGTCGGAGAGGCGGTCGGTGAGTCGGAGAGACGGTCGGTGAGTCGGAGAGGCGGTCGGTGTGTCGGAGAGGCGGTCGGTGAGTCAGAGAGGCGGTTGGTGAGTCGGAGAGGCGGTCGGCGAGTCGGAGAGGCGGTCGGTGAGTCGGCGAGGCGGTCGGAGAGGCGGTCGGTGAGTCGAAGAGGCGGTCGGTGAGTCTGAGAGGCGGTCGGTGAGTCCGAGAGCCGGTCGGTGAGTCAGAGAGGCGGTCGGTGAGTCAGAGAGGCAGTCGGAGAGGCGGTCGGTGAGTCGGTGAGGCGGTTGGTGAGGCATTTGGTGACTCGGAGAGGCGGTCGGTGAGTCGGAGAGGCGGTCGGTGAGTCGGAGAGGCGGTCGGTGAGTCGGAGAGGCGGTCGGAGAGGCGGTCGGTGAGTCGGAGACGCGGTCGGTGAGTCGGAGAGGCGGTCGGTGAGTCGGAGAGGCGGTCGGTGAGTCGGAGAGGCAGTCGGTGAGTCGGAGAGGCGGTCGGTGAGTCGGAGATACGGTCAGTGAGTTGGAGAGGCGGTCGGTGAGTCGGAGAGGCGGTCGGTGAGTCGGAGAGGCGGTCGGTGAGTCGGAGAAGCGGTCAGTGAGTCCGAGAGGCGGTCGGTGAGTAGGAGAGGCGGTCAGTGAGGCAAACGGTGAGTCGGAGAGGCGGTCGGAGAGTCGGAGAGGCGGTCGGTGAGTCGGAGAGGCGGTCGGTGAGGCGGTCTGTGAGTCGGAGAGGCGGTTGATGAGTCGGAGAGGTGGTCGGTGAGGCATTCGGTGAGTCGGAGAGACGGTCTGTGAGGCGGTCGGTGAGTCGGAGAGGCGGTCGGTGAGTCGGAGAGGTGGTCGGTGAGTCAGAGAGGCAGTCAGAGAGGCGGTCGGTGAGTCGGAGAGGCAGTCGGAGAGGCGGTCGGAGAGGCGGTCGGTGAGTCGGAGAGGCGGTCGGTGAGTCGGTCGGTGAGTCGGAGAGACGGTCGGTGAGTCGGAGAGGCAGTCGGTGAGTCGGAGAGGCGGTCGGTGAGTCCGAGAGGCGGTCGGTGAGTCGGAGAGACGGTCGGTGAGTCGGAGAGGCGGTCGGTGAGTCGGAGAGGCGGTCGGAGAGGCGGTCGGAGAGTCGGAGAGGCGGTCGGTGAGTCGGAGAGACGGTCGGTGAGTCGGAGAGGCGGTCGGTGAGTCGGAGAGGCGGTCGGTGAGTCGGAGAGGCGGTCGGTGAGTCGAGAGGCGGTCGGTGAGTCGGAGAGGCGGTGGGTGAGTCGGAGAGGCGGTCGGTGAGTCGGAGAGGCGGTCGGAGAGGCGGTCGGAGAGGCGGTCGGAGAGGCGGTCGGTTAGTCGGAGAGGCGGTCGGTGAGTCGGAGAGGCGGTCGGGGAGTCGGAGAGACGGTCGGTGAGTCAGAGAGGCGGTCGGTGAGTCGGAGAGGCGGTCGGTGAGTCGGAGAGGCGGTCGGTGAGTCGGAGAGGCGGACGGTGAGTCGGAGAGGCGGTCGGTGAGTCGGAGAGGCGGTCGGAGAGGCGGTCGGTGAGTCGGAGAGGCAGTCGGAGAGGCGGTCGGTGAGTCGGATAGGTGGTCGGTGAGTCGGAGAGGCAGTCGGAGAGGCGGTCGGAGAGGCGGTCGGTTAGTCGGAGAGGCGGTCGGTGAGTCGGAGAGGCGGTCGGTGAGTCGGAGAGACGGTCGGTGAGTCAGAGAGGCGGTCAGTGAGTCGGAGAGGTGGTCGGTGAGTCGGAGAGACGGTCGGTGAGTCGGAGAGGCGGTCGGTGTGTCGGAGAGGCGGTCGGTGAGTCAGAGAGGCGGTTGGTGAGTCGGAGAGGCGGTCGGCGAGTCGGAGAGGCGGTCGGTGAGTCGGCGAGGCGGTCGGAGAGGCGGTCGGTGAGTCGAAGAGGCGGTCGGTGAGTCTGAGAGGCGGTCGGTGAGTCCGAGAGCCGGTCGGTGAGTCGGAGAGGCGGTCGGTGAGTCAGAGAGGCAGTCGGAGAGGCGGTCGGTGAGTCGGTGAGGCGGTTGGTGAGGCATTTGGTGACTCGGAGAGGCGGTCGGTGAGTCGGAGAGGCGGTCGGTGAGTCGGAGAGGCGGTCGGTGAGTCGGAGAGGCGGTCGGAGAGGCGGTCGGTGAGTCGGAGACGCGGTCGGTGAGTCGGAGAGGCGGTCGGTGAGTCGGAGAGGCGGTCGGTGAGTCGGAGAGGCAGTCGGTGAGTCGGAGAGGCGGTCGGTGAGTCGGAGATACGGTCAGTGAGTTGGAGAGGCGGTCGGTGAGTCGGAGAGCGCGGTCGGTGAGTCGGAGAGGCGGTCGGTGAGTCGGAGAAGCGGTCGGTGAGTCCGAGAGGCGGTCGGTGAGTAGGAGAGGCGGTCAGTGAGGCAAACGGTGAGTCGGAGAGGCGGTCGGAGAGTCGGAGAGGCGGTCGGTGAATCGGAGAGGCGGTCGGTGAGGCGGTCGGTGAGTCGGAGAGGCGGTTGATGAGTCGGAGAGGTGGTCGGTGAGGCATTCGGTGAGTCGGAGAGACGGTCTGTGAGGCGGTCGGTGAGTCGGAGAGGCGGTCGGTGAGTCGGAGAGGTGGTCGGTGAGTCAGAGAGGCAGTCAGAGAGGCGGTCGGTGAGTCGGAGAGGCAGTCGGAGAGGCGGTCGGAGAGGCGGTCGGTGAGTCGGAGAGGCGGTCGGTGAGTCGGTCGGTGAGTCGGAGAGACGGTCGGTGAGTCGGAGAGGCGGTCGGTGAGTCGGAGAGGCGGTCGGTGAGTCCGAGAGGCGGTCGGTGAGTCGGAGAGACGGTCGGTGAGTCGGAGAGGCGGTCGGTGAGTCGGAGAGGCGGTCGGAGAGGCGGTCGGAGAGTCGGAGAGGCGGTCGGTGAGTCGGAGAGACGGTCGGTGAGTCGGAGAGGCGGTCGGTGAGTCGGAGAGGCGGTCGGTGAGTCGGAGAGGCGGTCGGTGAGTCGAGAGGCGGTCGGTGAGTCGGAGAGGCGGTGGGTGAGTCGGAGAGGCGGTCGGTGAGTCGGAGAGGCGGTCGGAGAGGCGGTCGGAGAGGCGGTCGGAGAGGCGGTCGGTTAGTCGGAGAGGCGGTCGGTGAGTCGGAGAGGCGGTCGGGGAGTCGGAGAGACGGTCGGTGAGTCAGAGAGGCGGTCGGTGAGTCGGAGAGGCGGTCGGTGAGTCGGAGAGGCGGTCGGTGAGTCGGAGAGGCGGACGGTGAGTCGGAGAGGCGGTCGGTGAGTCGGAGAGGCGGTCGGAGAGGCGGTCGGTGAGTCGGAGAGGCAGTCGGAGAGGCGGTCGGTGAGTCGGATAGGCGGTCGGTGAGTCGGAGAGGTGGTCGGTGAGTCGGAGAGGCAGTCGGAGAGGCGGTCGGAGAGGCGGTCGGTTAGTCGGAGAGGCGGTCGGTGAGTCGGAGAGGCGGTCGGTGAGTCGGAGAGACGGTCGGTGAGTCAGAGAGGCGGTCAGTGAGTCGGAGAGGCGGTCGGTGAGTCGGAGAGACGGTCGGTGAGTCGGAGAGGCGGTCGGTGTGTCGGAGAGGCGGTCGGTGAGTCAGAGAGGCGGTTGGTGAGTCGGAGAGGCGGTCGGCGAGTCGGAGAGGCGGTCGGTGAGTCGGCGAGGCGGTCGGAGAGGCGGTCGGTGAGTCGAAGAGGCGGTCGGTGAGTCTGAGAGGCGGTCGGTGAGTCCGAGAGCCGGTCGGTGAGTCGGAGAGGCGGTCGGTGAGTCAGAGAGGCAGTCGGAGAGGCGGTCGGTGAGTCGGAGAGGCGGTCGGTGAGTCGGAGAGGCGGTCGGTGAGTCGGAGATGCGGTCGGAGAGGCGGTCGGTGAGTCGGAGACGCGGTCGGTGAGTCGGAGAGGCGGTCGGTGAGTCGGAGAGGCGGTCGGTGAGTCGGAGAGGCAGTCGGTGAGTCGGAGAGGCGGTCGGTGAGTCGGAGATACGGTCAGTGAGTTGGAGAGGCGGTCGGTGAGTCGGAGAGCGCGGTCGGTGAGCCGGAGAGGCGGTCGGTGAGTCGGAGAAGCGGTCGGTGAGTCCGAGAGGCGGTCGGTGAGTAGGAGAGGCGGTCAGTGAGGCAAACGGTGAGTCGGAGAGGCGGTCGGAGAGTCGGAGAGGCGGTCGGTGAGTCGGAGAGGCGGTCGGTGAGGCGGTCGGTGAGTCGGAGAGGCGGTTGATGAGTCGGAGAGGTGGTCGGTGAGGCATTCGGTGAGTCGGAGAGACGGTCTGTGAGGCGGTCGGTGAGTCGGAGAGGCGGTCGGTGAGTCGGAGAGGTGGTCGGTGAGTCAGAGAGGCAGTCAGAGAGGCGGTCGGTGAGTCGGAGAGGCAGTCGGAGAGGCGGTCGGAGAGGCGGTCGGTGAGTCGGAGAGGCGGTCGGTGAGTCGGTCGGTGAGTCGGAGAGACGGTCGGTGAGTCGGAGAGGCGGTCGGTGAGTCGGAGAGGCGGTCGGTGAGTCCGAGAGGCGGTCGGTGAGTCGGAGAGACGGTCGGTGAGTCGGAGAGGCGGTCGGTGAGTCGGAGAGGCGGTCGGAGAGGCGGTCGGAGAGTCGGAGAGGCGGTCGGTGAGGCATTTGGTGAGTCGGAGAGGCGGTCGGTGAGTCGGAGAGGAGGTCGGTGATTCGGAGAGGCGGTCGGTGAGTCGGAGAGGCGATCGGTGAGTCGGAGAGGCGGTCGGTGTGTCGGAGAGGCGGTCGGTGAGTCGGAGAGGCGGTCGGTGAGTCGGAGAGGCGGTCGGTGAGTCGGAGAGGCAGTCGGAGAGGCGGTCGGTGAGTCGGATAGGCGGTCGGTGAGTCGGATAGGCGGTCGGTGAGTCGGAGAGGCGGTCGGTGAGTCGGTCGGTGAGTCGGAGAGACGGTCAGTGAGTCGGAGAGGTGGTCGGTGAGTCGGAGAGGCGGTCGGTGAGTCCGAGAGGCGGTCGGTGAGTCGGAGAGACGGTCGGTGAGTCGGAGAGGCGGTCGGAGAGGCGGTCGGAGAGTCGGAGAGGCGGTCGGTGAGGCATTTGGTGAGTCGGAGAGGCGGTCGGTGAGTCGGAGAGGAGGTCGGTGAGTCGGAGAGGCGGTCGGTGAGTCGGAGAGGCGATCGGTGAGTCGGAGAGGCGGTCGGTGTGTCGGAGAGGCGGTCGGTGAGTCGGAGAGGCGGTCGGTGAGTCGGAGAGGCGGTCGGTGAGTCGGAGAGGCAGTCGGAGAGGTGGTCGGTGAGTCGGATAGGCGGTCGGTGAGTCGGAGAGGTGGTCGGTGAGTCGGAGAGGCAGTCGGAGAGGCGGTCGGAGAGGCGGTCGGTTAGTCGGAGAGGCGGTCGGTGAGTTGGAGAGGCGGTCGGTGAGTTGGAGAGACGGTCGGTGAGTCAGAGAGGCGGTCAGTGAGTCGGAGAGGCGGTCGGTGAGTCGGAGAGACGGTCGGTGAGTCGGAGAGGCGGTCGGTGTGTCGGAGAGGCGGTCGGTGAGTCAGAGAGGCGGTCGGTGAGTCGGAGACGCGGTCGGCGAGTCGGAGAGGCAGTCGGAGAGGCGGTCCGTGAGTCGGAGAGGCGGTCGGTGAGTCGGAGAGGCGGTCGGTGAGTCCAAGAGGCGGTCGGTGAGTCGGAGAGCCGGTCGGTGAGTCGGAGAGGCGGTCGGTGAGTCGGAGAGACGGTCGGTGAGTCGGAGAGGCGGTCGGTGAGTCGGAGAGGCGGTCGGTGAGTCGGAGAGACGGTCGGTGAGTCGGAGAGGCGGTTGGTGAGTCGGAGAGGCGGTCGGTGAGTCGGAGAGGCGGTCGGTGAGTCGAGAGGCGGTCGGTGAGTCGGAGAGGCGGTGGGTGAGTCGGAGAGGCGGTCGGTGAGTCGGAGAGGCGGTCGGAGAGGCGGTCGGAGAGGCGGTCGGAGAGGCGGTCGGTTAGTCGGAGAGGCGGTCGGTGAGTCGGAGAGGCGGTCGGTGAGTCGGAGAGACGGTCGGTGAGTCGGAGAGGCGGTCGGTGAGTCGGAGAGGCGGTCGGTGAGTCGGAGAGGCGGTCGGTGAGTCGGAGAGGCGGACGGTGAGTCGGAGAGGCGGTCGGTGAGTCGGAGAGGCGGTCGGAGAGGCGGTCGGTGAGTCGGAGAGGCAGTCGGAGAGGCGGTCGGTGAGTCGGATAGGCGGTCGGTGAGTCGGAGAGGTGGTCAGTGAGTCGGAGAGGCAGTCGGAGAGGCGGTCGGAGAGGCGGTCGGTTAGTCGGAGAGGCGGTCGGTGAGTCGGAGAGGCGGTCGGTGAGTCGGAGAGATGGTCGGTGAGTCAGAGAGGCGGTCGGTGAGTCGGAGAGGCGGTCGGTGAGTCGGAGAGACGGTCGGTGAGTCGGAGAGGCGGTCGGTGTGTCGGAGACGCGGTCGGTGAGTCAGAGAGGCGGTTGGTGAGTCGGAGAGGCGGTCGGCGAGTCGGAGAGGCGGTCGGTGAGTCGGCGAGGCGGTCGGAGAGGCGGTCGGTGAGTCGAAGAGGCGGTCGGTGAGTCTGAGAGGCGGTCGGTGAGTCCGAGAGCCGGTCGGTGAGTCAGAGAGGCGGTCGGTGAGTCAGAGAGGCAGTCGGAGAGGCGGTCGGTGAGTCGGTGAGGCGGTTGGTGAGGCATTTGGTGACTCGGAGAGGCGGTCGGTGAGTCGGAGAGGCGGTCGGTGAGTCGGAGAGGCGGTCGGTGAGTCGGAGAGGCGGTCGGAGAGGCGGTCGGTGAGTCGGAGACGCGGTCGGTGAGTCGGAGAGGCGGTCGGTGAGTCGGAGAGGCGGTCGGTGAGTCGGAGAGGCAGTCGGTGAGTCGGAGAGGCGGTCGGTGAGTCGGAGATACGGTCAGTGAGTTGGAGAGGCGGTCGGTGAGTCGGAGAGGCGGTCGGTGAGTCGGAGAGGCGGTCGGTGAGTCGGAGAAGCGGTCGGTGAGTCCGAGAGGCGGTCGGTGAGTAGGAGAGGCGGTCAGTGAGGCAAACGGTGAGTCGGAGAGGCGGTCGGAGAGTCGGAGAGGCGGTCGGTGAGTCGGAGAGGCGGTCGGTGAGGCGGTCGGTGAGTCGGAGAGGCGGTTGATGAGTCGGAGAGGTGGTCGGTGAGGCATTCGGTGAGTCGGAGAGACGGTCTGTGAGGCGGTCGGTGAGTCGGAGAGGCGGTCGGTGAGTCGGAGAGGTGGTCGGTGAGTCAGAGAGGCAGTCAGAGAGGCGGTCGGTGAGTCGGAGAGGCAGTCGGAGAGGCGGTCGGAGAGGCGGTCGGTGAGTCGGAGAGGCGGTCGGTGAGTCGGTCGGTGAGTCGGAGAGACGGTCGGTGATTCGGAGAGGCGGTCGGTGAGTCGGAGAGGCGGTCGGTGAGTCCGAGAGGCAGTCGGTGAGTCGGAGAGACGGTCGGTGAGTCGGAGAGGCGGTCGGTGAGTCGGAGAGGCGGTCGGAGAGGCGGTCGGAGAGTCGGAGAGGCGGTCGGTGAGTCGGAGAGACGGTCGGTGAGTCGGAGAGGCGGTCGGTGAGTCGGAGAGGCGGTCGGTGAGTCGGAGAGGCGGTCGGTGAGTCGAGAGGCGGTCGGTGAGTCGGAGAGGCGGTGGGTGAGTCGGAGAGGCGGTCGGTGAGTCGGAGAGGCGGTCGGAGAGGCGGTCGGAGAGGCGGTCGGAGAGGCGGTCGGTTAGTCGGAGAGGCGGTCGGGGAGTCGGAGAGACGGTCGGTGAGTCAGAGAGGCGGTCGGTGAGTCGGAGAGGCGGTCGGTGAGTCGGAGAGGCGGTCGGTGAGTCGGAGAGGCGGACGGTGAGTCGGAGAGGCGGTCGGTGAGTCGGAGAGGCGGTCGGAGAGGCGGTCGGTGAGTCGGAGAGGCAGTCGGAGAGGCGGTCGGTGAGTCGGATAGGCGGTCGGTGAGTCGGAGAGGTGGTCGGTGAGTCGGAGAGGCAGTCGGAGAGGCGGTCGGAGAGGCGGTCGGTTAGTCGGAGAGGCGGTCGGTGAGTCGGAGAGGCGGTCGGTGAGTCGGAGAGATGGTCGGTGAGTCAGAGAGGCGGTCAGTGAGTCGGAGAGGCGGTCGGTGAGTCGGAGAGACGGTCGGTGAGTCGGAGAGGCGGTCGGTGTGTCGGAGAGGCGGTCGGTGAGTCAGAGAGGCGGTTGGTGAGTCGGAGAGGCGGTCGGCGAGTCGGAGAGGCGGTCGGTGAGTCGGCGAGGCGGTCGGAGAGGCGGTCGGTGAGTCGAAGAGGCGGTCGGTGAGTCTGAGAGGCGGTCGGTGAGTCCGAGAGCCGGTCGGTGAGTCGGAGAGGCGGTCGGTGAGTCAGAGAGGCAGTCGGAGAGGCGGTCGGTGAGTCGGTGAGGCGGTTGGTGAGGCATTTGGTGACTCGGAGAGGCGGTCGGTGAGTCGGAGAGGCGGTCGGTGAGTCGGAGAGGCGGTCGGTGAGTCGGAGAGGCGGTCGGAGAGGCGGTCGGTGAGTCGGAGACTCGGTCGGTGAGTCGGAGAGGCGGTCGGTGAGTCGGAGAGGCGGTCGGTGAGTCGGAGAGGCGGTCGGTGAGTCGGAGAGGCGGTCGGTGAGTCGGAGAGGCGGTCGGTGAGTCGGAGAGGCGGTCGGTGAGTCGGAGATACGGTCAGTGAGTTGGAGAGGCGGTCGGTGAGTCGGAGAGCGCGGTCGATTAGTCGGAGAGGCGGTCGGTGAGTCGGAGAAGCGGTCGGTGAGTCCGAGAGGCGGTCGGTGAGTAGGAGAGGCGGTCAGTGAGGCAAACGGTGAGTCGGAGAGGCGGTCGGAGAGTCGGAGAGGCGGTCGGTGAGTCGGAGAGGCGGTCGGTGAGGCGGTCGGTGAGTCGGAGAGGCGGTTGATGAGTCGGAGAGGTGGTCGGTGAGGCATTCGGTGAGTCAGAGAGACGGTCTGTGAGGCGGTCGGTGAGTCGGAGAGGCGGTCGGTGAGTCGGAGAGGTGGTCGGTGAGTCAGAGAGGCAGTCAGAGAGGCGGTCGGTGAGTCGGAGAGGCAGTCGGAGAGGCGGTCGGAGAGGCGGTCGGTGAGTCGGAGAGGCGGTCGGTGAGTCGGTCGGTGAGTCGGAGAGACGGTCGGTGAGTCGGAGAGGCGGTCGGTGAGTCGGAGAGGCGGTCGGTGAGTCCGAGAGGCGGTCGGTGAGTCGGAGAGACGGTCGGTGAGTCGGAGAGGCGGTCGGTGAGTCGGAGAGGCGGTCGGTGAGTCGGAGAGGCGGTCGGAGAGGCGGTCGGAGAGGCGGTCGGTTAGTCGGAGAGGCGGTCGGTGAGTCGGAGAGGCGGTCGGTGAGTCGGAGAGGTGGTCGGTGAGTCGGAGAGGCAGTCGGAGAGGCGGTCGGAGAGGCGGTCGGTTCGTCGGAGAGGCGGTCGGTGAGTCGGAGAGGCGGTCGGTGAGTCGGAGAGACGGTCGGTGAGTCAGAGAGGCGGTCAGTGAGTCGGAGAGGCGGTCGGTGAGTCGGAGAGACGGTCGGTGAGTCGGAGAGGCGGTCGGTGTGTCGGAGAGGCGGTCGGTGAGTCAGAGAGGCGGTTGGTGAGTCGGAGAGGCGGTCGGCGAGTCGGAGAGGCGGTCGGTGAGTCGGCGAGGCGGTCGGAGAGGCGGTCGGTGAGTCGAAGAGGCGGTCGGTGAGTCTGAGAGGCGGTCGGTGAGTCCGAGAGCCGGTCGGTGAGTCGGAGAGGCGGTCGGTGAGTCAGAGAGGCAGTCGGAGAGGCGGTCGGTGAGTCGGTGAGGCGGTTGGTGAGGCATTTGGTGACTCGGAGAGGCGGTCGGTGAGTCGGAGAGGCGGTCGGTGAGTCGGTGAGGCGGTTGGTGAGGCATTTGGTGACTCGGAGAGGCGGTCGGTGAGTCGGAGAGGCGGTCGGTGAGTCGGAGAGGCGGTCGGTGAGTCGGAGAGGCGGTCGGAGAGGCGGTCGGTGAGTCGGAGACGCGGTCGGTGAGTCGGAGAGGCGGTCGGTGAGTCGGAGAGGCGGTCGGTGAGTCGGAGAGGCAGTCGGTGAGTCGGAGAGGCGGTCGGTGAGTCGGAGATACGGTCAGTGAGTTGGAGAGGCGGTCGGTGAGTCGGAGAGCGCGGTCGGTGAGTCGGAGAGGCGGTCGGTGAGTCGGAGAAGCGGTCGGTGAGTCCGAGAGGCGGTCGGTGAGTAGGAGAGGCGGTCAGTGAGGCAAACGGTGAGTCGGAGAGGCGGTCGGAGAGTCGGAGAGGCGGTCGGTGAGTCGGAGAGGCGGTCGGTGAGGCGGTCGGTGAGTCGGAGAGGCGGTTGATGAGTCGGAGAGGTGGTCGGTGAGGCATTCGGTGAGTCGGAGAGACGGTCTGTGAGGCGGTCGGTGAGTCGGAGAGGCGGTCGGTGAGTCGGAGAGGTGGTCGGTGAGTCAGAGAGGCAGTCAGAGAGGCGGTCGGTGAGTCGGAGAGGCAGTCGGAGAGGCGGTCGGAGAGGCGGTCGGTGAGTCGGAGAGGCGGTCGGTGAGTCGGTCGGTGAGTCGGAGAGACGGTCGGTGAGTCGGAGAGGCGGTCGGTGAGTCGGAGAGGCGGTCGGTGAGTCCGAGAGGCGGTCGGTGAGTCGGAGAGACGGTCGGTGAGTCGGAGAGGCGGTCGGTGAGTCGGAGAGGCGGTCGGAGAGGCGGTCGGAGAGTCGGAGAGGCGGTCGGTGAGGCATTTGGTAGGAGTCGGAGAGGCGGTCGGTGAGTCGGAGAGGAGGTCGGTGATTCGGAGAGGCGGTCGGTGAGTCGGAGAGGCGATCGGTGAGTCGGAGAGGCGGTCGGTGTGTCGGAGAGGCGGTCGGTGAGTCGGAGAGGCGGTCGGTGAGTCGGAGAGGCAGTCGGAGAGGCGGTCGGTGAGTCGGATAGGCGGTCGGTGAGTCGGAGAGGTGGTCGGTGAGTCGGAGAGGCAGTCGGAGAGACGGTCGGAGAGGCGGTCGATTAGTCGGAGAGGCGGTCGGTGAGTTGGAGAGGCGGTCGGTGAGTCGGAGAGACGGTCGGTGAGTCAGAGAGGCGGTCAGTGAGTCGGAGAGGCGGTCGGTGAGTCGGAGAGACGGTCGGTGAGTCGGAGAGGCGGTCGATGTGTCGGAGAGGCGGTCGGTGAGTCAGAGAGGCAGTCGGTGAGTTGGAGAGGCGGTCGGCGAGTCGGAGAGGCGGTCGGTGAGTCGGAGAGGCGGTCGGAGAGGTGGTCGGTGAGTCGGAGAGGCGGTCGGTGAGTCCAAGAGGCGGTCGGTGAGTCCGAGAGCCGGTCGGTGAGTCGGAGAGGCGGTCGGTGAGTCGGAGAGGCGGTCGGTGAGTCGGAGAGGCGGTGGGTGAGTCGGAGAGGCGGTCGGTGAGTCGGAGAGGCGGTCGGAGTGGCGGTCGGAGAGGCGGTCGGTGAGTCGGAGAGGCGGTCGGTGAGTCGGAGAGGCGGTCGGTGAGTCGGAGAGGCGGTCGGTGAGTTGGTGAGTCGGAGATGCGGTCGGTGAGTCGGAAAGGCTGTCGGTGAGTCGTAGAGGCAGTCGGAGAGGGGGTCGGTGAGTCGGAGAGGCGGTCAGTGAGGCAGTCGGTGAGTCGGAGAGGCGGTCGGTGAGTCGGAGATGCGGTCAGGGAGGCATTCGGTGAGACGGAGAGGCAGTCGGTGAGTCGGAGAGGCGGTCGGTGAGGCATTCGGTGAGTCGGAGAGGTGGTCGGTGAGTCGGAGAGGCGGTCGGTGAGTCGGAGAGGTGGTCGGTGAGTCCTAGAGGCGGTCGGTGAGTCGGAGAGGCGGTCGGTGAGTCGGAGAGGCGGTCGGTGAGTCGGAGAGGCGGTCGGTGAGTCGGAGAGGCGGTCGGTGAGTCGGAGAGGCGGACGGTGAGTCGGAGAGGCGGTCGGTGAGTCGGAGAGGCGGTCGGAGAGGCGGTCGGTGAGTCGGAGAGGCAGTCGGAGAGGCGGTCGGTGTCGGATAGGCGGTCGGTGAGTCGGAGAGGTGGTCGGTGAGTCGGAGAGGTAGTCGGAGAGGCGGTCGGAGAGGCGGTCGGTTAGTCGGAGAGGCGGTCGGTGAGTCGGAGAGGCGGTCGGTGAGTCGGAGAGACGGTCGGTGAGTCAGAGAGGCGGTCAGTGAGTCGGAGAGGCGGTCGGTGAGTCGGAGAGACGGTCGGTGAGTCGGAGAGGCGGTCGGTGTGTCGGAGAGGCGGTCGGTGAGTCAGAGAGGTGGTCGGTGAGTCGGAGAGGCGGTCGGCGAGTCGGAGAGGCGGTCGGTGAGTCGGAGAGGCGGTCGGAGAGGCGGTCGGTGAGTCGAAGAGGCGGTCGGTGAGTCTGAGAGGCGGTCGGTGAGTCCGAGAGCCGGTCGGTGAGTCGGAGAGGCGGTCGGTGAGTCAGAGAGGCAGTCGGAGAGGCGGTCGGTGAGTCAGCGAGGCGGTTGGTGAGGCATTTGGTGACTCGGAGAGGCGGTCGGTGAGTCGGAGAGGCGGTCGGTGAGTCGGAGAGGCGGTCGATGAGTCGGAGAGGTGGTCGGAGAGGCGGTCGGTGAGTCGGAGACGCGGTCGGTGAGTCAGAGAGGCGGTCGGTGAGTCGGAGAGGCGGTCGGTGAGTCGGAGAGGCAGTCGGTGAGTCGGAGAGGCGGTCGGTGAGTCGGAGATACGGTCAGTGAGTCGGAGAGGCGGTCGGTGAGTCGGAGAGGCGGTCGGTGAGTCGGAGAGGCGGTCGGTGAGTCCGAGAGGCGGTCGGTGAGTCAGAGAGACGGTCGGTGAGTCGGAGAGGCGGTCGGTGAGTCGGAGAGGCGGTCGGAGAGGCGGTCGGAGAGTCGGAGAGGCGGTCGGTGAGGCATTTGGTGAGTCGGAGAGGCGGTCGGTGAGTCGGAGAGGAGGTCGGTGAGTCGGAGAGGCGGTCGGTGAGTCGGAGAGGCGATCGGTGAGTCGGAGAGGCGGTCGGTGTGTCGGAGAGGCGGTCGGTGAGTCGGAGAGGCGGTCGGTGAGTCGGAGAGGCGGTCGGTGAGTCGGAGAGGCAGTCGGAGAGGCGGTCGGTGAGTCGGATAGGCAGTCGGTGAGTCAGAGAGGTGGTCGGTGAGTCGGAGAGGCAGTCGGAGAGGCGGTCGGAGAGGCGGTCGGTTAGTCGGAGAGGCGGTCGGTGAGTTGGAGAGGCGGTCGGTGAGTTGGAGAGACGGTCGGTGAGTCAGAGAGGCGGTCAGTGAGTCGGAGAGGCGGTCGGTGAGTCGGAGAGACGGTCGGTGAGTCGGAGAGGCGGTCGGTGTGTCGGAGAGGCGGTCGGTGAGTCAGAGAGGCGGTCGGTGAGTCGGAGAGGCGGTCGGCGAGTCGGAGAGGCGGTCGGTGAGTCGGAGAGGCGGTCGGAGAGGCGGTCGGTGAGTCGGAGAGGCGGTCGGTGAGTCCAAGAGGCGGTCGGTGAGTCCGAGAGCCGGTCGGTGAGTCGGAGAGGCGGTCGGTGAGTCGGAGAGACGGTCGGTGAGTCGGAGAGGCGGTCGGTGAGTCGGAGAGGCGGTCGGTGAGTCGGAGAGACGGTCGGTGAGTCGGAGAGGCGGTCGGTGAGTCGGAGAGGCGGTCGGTGAGTCGGAGAGGCGGTCGGTGAGTCGGAGAGGCGGTGGGTGAGTCGGAGAGGCGGTCGGTGAGTCGGAGAGGCGGTCGGAGAGGCGGTCGGAGAGGCGGTCGATGAGTCGGAGAGGCGGTCGGTGAGTCGGAGAGGCGGTCGGTGAGTCGGAGAGGCGGTCGGTGAGTTGGTGAGTCGGAGAGGCGGTCGGTGAGTCGGAAAGGCTGCCAGTGAGTCGTAGAGGCAGTCGGAGAGGGGGTCGGTGAGTCGGAGAGGCGGTCAGTGAGGCAGTCGGTGAGTCGGAGAGGCGGTCGGTGAGTCGGAGAGGCGGTCAGGGAGGCATTCGGTGAGACGGAGAGGCAGTCGGTGAGTCGGAGAGGCGGTCGGTGAGGCATTCGGTGAGTCGGAGAGGCGGTCGGTGAGTCGGAGAGGCGGTCGGTGAGTCGGAGAGGTGGTCGGTGAGTCCGAGAGGCGGTCGGTGAGTCCGAGAGGCGGTCGGTGAGTCGGAGAGGCTGTCGGTGAGTCGGAGAGGCGGTCGGTGAGTCGGAGAGGCGGTCGGTGAGTCGGAGAGGCGGACGGTGAGTCGGAGAGGCGGTCGGTGAGTCGGAGAGGCGGTCGGAGAGGCGGTCGGTGAGTCGGAGAGGCAGTCGGAGAGGCGGTCGGTGAGTCGGATAGGCGGTCGGTGAGTCGGAGAGGTGGTCGGTGAGTCGGAGAGGCAGTCGGAGAGGCGGTCGGAGAGGCGGTCGGTTAGTCGGAGAGGCGGTCGGTGAGTCGGAGAGGCGGTCGGTGAGTCGGAGAGGCGGTCGGAGAGGCGGTCGGAGAGTCGGAGAGGTGGTCGGTGAGGCATTTGGTGAGTCGGAGAGGCGGTCGGTGAGTCGGAGAGGAGGTCGGTGAGTCGGAGAGGCGGTCGGTGAGTCGGAGAGGCGATCGGTGAGTCGGAGAGGCGGTCGGTGTGTCGGATAGGCGGTCGGTGAGTCGGAGAGGCGGTCGGTGAGTCGGAGAGGCGGTCGGTGAGTTGGAGAGGCAGTCGGAGAGGCGGTCGGTGAGTCGGATAGGCGGTCGGTGAGTCGGAGAGGTGGTCGGTGAGTCGGAGAGGCAGTCGGAGAGGCGGTCGGAGAGGCGGTCGGTGAGTCGGAGAGGCGGTCGGAGAGTCGGAGAGGCGGTCGGTGAGTCGGAGAGGCGGTCGGTGAGGCGGTCGGTGAGTCGGAGAGGCGGTTGATGAGTCGGAGAGGTGGTCGGTGAGGCATTCGGTGAGTCGGAGAGACGGTCTGTGAGGCGGTCGGTGAGTCAGAGAGGTGGTCGGTGAGTCAGAGAGGCACTCAGAGAGGCGGTCGGTGAGTCGGAGAGGCAGTCGGAGAGGCGGTCCGAGAGGCGGTCGGTGAGTCGGAGAGGCGGTCGGTGAGTCGGAGAGACGGTCGGTGAGTCGGAGAGGCGGTCGGTGAGTCGGAGAGGCGGTCGGTGAGTCCGAGAGGCGGTCGGTGAGTCGGAGAGACGGTCGGTGAGTCGGAGAGGCGGTCGGTGAGTCGGAGAGGCGGTCGGAGAGGCGGTCGGAGAGTCAGAGAGGCGGTCGGTGAGGCATTTGGTGAGTCGGAGAAGCGGTCGGTGAGTCGGAGAGGAGGTCGGTGAGTCGGAGAGGCGGTCGGTGAGTCGGAGAGGTGATCCGTGAGTCGGAGAGGCGGTCGGTGTGTCGGAGAGGCGGTCGGTGAGTCGGAGAGGCGGTCGGTGAGTCGGAGAGGCGGTCGGTGAGTCGGAGAGGCAGTCGGAGAGGCGGTCAGTGAGTCGGATAGGCGGTCGGTGAGTCGGAGAGGTGGTCGGTGAGTCGGAGAGGCAGTCGGAGAGGCGGTCGGAGAGGCGGTCGGTTAGTCGGAGAGGCGGTCGGTGAGTCGGAGAGGCAGTCGGAGAGGCGGTCGGTGAGTCGGATAGGCGGTCGGTGAGTCGGAGAGGTGGTCGGTGAGTCGGAGAGGCAGTCGGAGAGGCGGTCGGAGAGGCGGTCGGTGAGTTGGAGAGGCGGTCGGTGAGTTGGAGAGACGGTCGGTGAGTCAGAGAGGCGGTCAGTGTGTCGGAGAGGCGGTCGGTGAGTCGGAGAGACGGTCGGTGAGTCGGAGAGGCGGTCGGTGAGTCGGAGAGGCGGTCGGTGAGTCGGAGAGACGGTCGGTGAGTCGGAGAGGCGGTCGGTGAGTCGGAGAGGCGGTCGGTGAGTCGGAGAGGCGGTCGGTGAGTCGGAGAGGCGGTCGGTGAGTCGGAGAGGCGGTGGGTGAGACGGAGAGGCGGTCGGTGAGTCGGAGAGGCGGTCGGAGAGGCGGTCGGAGAGGCGGTCGGTGAGTCGGAGAGGCGGTCGGTGAGTCGGAGAGGCGGTCGGTGAGTCGGAGAGGCGGTCGGTGAGTTGGTGAGTCGGAGAGGCGGTCGGTGAGTCGGAAAGGCTGTCGGTGAGTCGTAGAGGCAGTCGGAGAGGGGGTCGGTGAGTCGGAGAGGCGGTCAGTGAGGCAGTCGGTGAGTCGGAGAGGCGGTCGGTGAGTCGGAGAGGCGGTCAGGGAGGCATTCGGTGAGACGGAGAGGCAGTCGGTGAGTCGGAGAGGCGGTCGGTGAGTCGGAGAGGTGGTCGGTGAGTCCGAGAGGCGGTCGGTGAGTCGGAGAGGCGGTCGGTGAGTCGGAGAGGCGGTCGGTGAGTCGGAGAGGCGGTCGGTGAGTCGGAGAGGCGGTCGGTGAGTCGGAGAGGCGGACGGTGAGTCGGAGAGGCGGTCGGTGAGTCGGAGAGGCGGTCGGAGAGGCGGTCGGTGAGTCGGAGAGGCAGTCGGTGAGGCGGTCGGTGAGTCGGATAGGCGGTCGGTGAGTCGGAGAGGTGGTCGGTGAGTCGGAGAGGCAGTCGGAGAGGCGGTCGGAGAGGCGGTCGGTTAGTCGGAGAGGCGGTCGGTGAGTCGGAGAGGCGGTCGGTGAGTCGGAGAGACGGTCGGTGAGTCAGAGAGGCGGTCAGTGAGTCGGAGAGGCGGTCGGTGAGTCGGAGAGGCGGTCGGTGAGTCCGAGAGGCGGTCGGTGAGTCGGAGAGACGGTCGGTGAGTCGGAGAGGCGGTCGGTGAGTCCGAGAGGCGGTCGGTGAGTCGGAGAGACGGTCGGTGAGTCGGAGAGGCGGTCGGTGAGTCGGAGAGGCGGTCGGAGAGGCGGTCGGAGAGTCGGAGAGGCGGTCGGTGAGGCATTTGGTGAGTCGGAGAGGCGGTCGGTGAGTCGGACAGGAGGTCGGTGAGTCGGAGAGGCGGTCGGTGAGTCGGAGAGGCGATCGGTGAGTCGGAGAGGCGGTCGGTGTGTCGGAGAGGTGGTCGGTGAGTCGGAGAGGCGGTCGGTGAGTCGGAGAGGCGGTCGGTGAGTCGGAGAGGCGGTCGGTGAGCCGGAGAGGCGGTCGGTGAGTCGGAGAGACGGTCCGTGAGTCGGAGAGGCGGTCCGTGAGTCGGAGAGGCGGTCGGTGAGTCGGAGAGGCGGTCGGTGAGTCGGAGAGACGGTCGGTGAGTCGGAGAGGCGGTCGGTGAGTCGGAGAGACGGTCGGTGAGTCGGAGAGGCGGTCGGTGAGTCGGAGAGGCGGTCGGTGAGTCGGAGAGGCGGTCGGAGAGGCGGTCGGAGAGGCGGTCGGTGAGTCGGAGAGGCGGTCGGTGAGTCGGAGAGGCGGTCGGTGAGTCGGAGAGGCGGTCGGAGTGGCGGTCGGAGAGTCGGAGAGGCGGTCGGTGAGGCATTTGGTGAGTCGGAGAGGCGGTCGGTGAGTCGGACAGGAGGTCGGTGAGTCGGAGAGGCGGTCGGTGAGTCGGAGAGGCGATCGGTGAGTCGGAGAGGCGGTCGGTGTGTCGGAGAGGCGGTCGGTGAGTCGGAGAGGCGGTCGGTGAGTCGGAGACGCGGTCGGTGAGTCGGAGAGGCGGTCCGTGATTCGGAGAGGCGGTCGGTGAGTCGGAGAGACGGTCCGTGAGACGGAGAGGCGGTCCGTGAGCAGGAGAGGCGGTCGGTGAGTCGGAGAGGCGGTTGGTGAGTCGGAGAGACGGTCGGTGAGTCGGAGAGGCGGTCGGTGAGTCGGAGAGACGGTCGGTGAGTCGGAGAGTCGGTCGGTGAGTCGGAGAGGCGGTCGGTGAGTCGGAGAGGCGGTCGGTGAGTCGGAGAGGCGGTCGGTGAGTCGGAGAGGCGGTCGGTGAGTCGGAGAGGCGGTCGGAGAGGCGGTCGGAGAGGCGGTCGGTGAGTCGGAGAGGCGGTCGGTGAGTCGGAGAGGCAGTCGGTGAGTCGGAGAGGCGGTCGGAGAGGCGGTCGGAGAGTCGGAGAGGCGGTCGGTGAGTCGTAGAGGCAGTCGGAGAGGGGGTCGGTGAGTCGGAGAGGCGGTCGGTGAGTCCGAGAGGCGGTCGGTGAGTCGGAGAGACGGTCGGTGAGTCGGAGAGGCGGTCGGTGAGTCGGAGAGGCGGTCGGAGAGGCGGTCGGAGAGTCGGAGAGGCGGTCGGTGAGGCATTTGGTGAGTCGGAGAGGCGGTCGGTGAGTCGGAGAGGAGGTCGGTGAGTCGGAGAGGCGGTCGGTGAGTCGGAGAGGCGATCGGTGAGTCGGAGAGGCGGTCGGTGTGTCGGAGAGGCGGTCGGTGAGTCGGAGAGGCGGTCGGTGAGTCGGAGAGGCGGTCGGTGAGTCGGAGAGGCAGTCGGAGAGGCGGTCGGTGAGTCGGATAGGCGGTCGGTGAGTCAGAGAGGTGGTCGGTGAGTCGGAGAGACAGTCGGAGAGGCGGTCGGAGAGGCGGTCGGTTAGTCGGAGAGGCGGTCGGTGAGTTGGAGAGGCGGTCGGTGAGTTGGAGAGACGGTCGGTGAGTCAGAGAGGCGGTCAGTGAGTCGGAGAGGTGGTCGGTGAGTCGGAGAGACGGTCGGTGAGTCGGAGAGGCGGTCGGTGTGTCGGAGAGGCGGTCGGTGAGTCAGAGAGGCGGTCGGTGAGTCGGAGAGGCGGTCGGCGAGTCGGAGAGGCGGTCGGTGAGTCGGAGAGGCGGTCGGAGAGGCGGTCGGTGAGTCGGAGAGGCGGTCGGTGAGTCCAAGAGGCGGTCGGTGAGTCCGAGAGCCGGTCGGTGAGTCAGAGAGGCGGTCGGTGAGTCGGAGAGACGGTCGGTGAGTCGGAGAGGCGGTCGGTGAGTCGGAGAGGCGGTCGGTGAGTCGGAGAGACGGTCGGTGAGTCGGAGAGGCGGTCGGATGGGCGGTCGGTGAGTCGGAGACGCGTTCGGTGAGTCGGAGAGGCAGTCGGTGAGTCGGAGAGGTGGTCGTTGAGTCGGAGAGGCGGTCGGTGATTCGGAGAGGCGGTCGGTGAGTCGGAGAGGCGGTCGGTGAGTCGGAGATACGGTCAGTGAGTCGGAGAGGCGGTCAGTGAGTCGAAGAGGCAGTCGGTGAGTCGGAGAGGCGGTTGGTGAGTCCGAGAGGCGGTCGGTGAGTCGGAGAGACGGTCGGTGTGTCGGAGAGGGGGTCGGTGAGTCGGAGAGGCGGTCGGTGAGTCGGAGAGGCGGTCGGTGAGTCGGAGAGGCGGTCGGTGAGTCGGAGAGGCGGTCGGAAGGCAGTCGGTGAGTCGGAGAGGCGGTCGGTGAGTCGGAGAGGCGGTCGGTGAGTCGGAGAGACGGTCGGTGAGGCGGTCGGTGAGTCGGAGAGGCGGTTGATGAGTCGGAGAGGTGGTCGGTGAGGCATTCGGTGAGTCGGAGAGACGGTCGGTGAGGCGGTCGGTGAGTCGGAGAGGCAGTCGGTGAGTCGGAGAGGCGGTCGGTGAGTCGGAGAGGTGGTCGGTGAGTCGGAGAGGCGGTCGGTGAGTCGGAGAGGCGGTCGGTGAGTCGGAGATACGGTCGGTGAGTCAGAGAGTTGGTCCGTGAGTCGGAGAGGCGGTCGGTGAGTCGGAGAGACAGTCGGTGAGTCAGAGAGGTGGTCCGTGAGTCGGAGAGGCGGTCGGTGAGTCGGAGAGAAGGTCAGTGAGCCGGAGAGGCGGTCAGTGAGTCGGAAAGGCGGTCGGTGAGTCGGAGAGGCGGTCGGTGAGTCCGAGAGGCGGTCGGTGAGTCGGAGAGGCGGTCGGTGAGTCGGAGAGGCGGACGGTGAGTCGGAGAGGCGGTCGGTGAGTCGGAGAGGCGGTCGGAGAGGCGGTCGGTGAGTCGGAGAGGCAGTCGGAGAGGCGATCGGTGAGTCGGATAGGCGGTCGGTGAGTCGGAGAGGTGGTCGGTGAGTCGGAGAGGCAGTCGGAGAGGCGGTCGGAGAGGCGGTCGGTTAGTCGGAGAGGTGGTCGGTGAGTTGGAGAGGCGGTCGGTGAGTCGGAGAGACGGTCGGTGAGTCAGAGAGGCGGTCGGTGAGTCGGAGAGGCGGTCGGTGAGTCGGAGAGACGGTCGGTGAGTCGGAGAGGCGGTCGGTGAGTCGGAGAGGCGGTCGGTGAGTCGGAGAGGCGGTCGGTGAGTCGGAGAGGCGGTCGGAGAGGCGTTCGGTAAGTCGGAGAGGCGGTCGGTGAGTCCGAGAGGCGGTCGCTGAGTCCGAGAGGCGCTCGGTGAGTCCGAGAGCCGGTCGATGAGTCGGAGAGGCGGTCGGTAAGTCGGAGAGGCGGTCGGAGAGGCGGTCGGTGAGTCGGCGAGGCGGTTGGTGAGGCATTTGGTGACTCGGAGAGGCGGTCGGTGAGTCGGAGAGGCGGTCAGTGAGTCGGAGAGGCGGTCGGTGAGTCGGAGAGGCGGTCGGATGGGCGGTCGGTGAGTCGGAGACGCGTTCGGTGAGTCGGAGAGGCAGTCGGTGAGTCGGAGAGGTGGTCGGTGAGTCGGAGAGGCGGTCGGTGATTCGGAGAGGCGGTCGGTGAGTCGGAGAGGCGGTCGGTGAGTCGGAGATACGGTCAGTGAGTCGGAGAGGCGGTCAGTGAGTCGAAGAGGCAGTCGGTGAGTCGGAGAGGCGGTCGGTGAGTCCGAGAGGCGGTCGGTGAGTCGGAGAGACGGTCGGTGTGTCGGAGAGGGGTTCGGTGAGTCGGACAGGCGGTCGGTGAGTCGGAGAGGTGGTCCGTGAGTCGGAGAGGCGGTCGGTGAGTCGGAGAGAAGGTCAGTGAGCCGGAGAGGCGGTCAGTGAGTCGGAAAGGCGGTCGGTGAGTCGGAGAGGCGGTCGGTGAGTCCGAGAGGCGGTCGGTGAGTCGGAGAGACGGTCGGTGTGTCGGAGAGGCGGTCGGTGAGTCGGAGAGGCGGTCGGTGAGTCGGAGAGGCGGTCGGTGAGTCGGAGACACGGTCGGTGAGTCGGAGAGGCGGTCGGTGAGTCGTAGAGGCGGTCGGTGAGTCCGAGAGGCAGTCGGTGAGTCGGAGAGGCGGTCGGTGAGTCGGAGAGGCGGTCGGTGAGTCCGAGAGGCGGTCGGTGAGTCGGAGAGGCGGTCGGAGAGTCGGAGAGGCGGTCGGTGAGTCGGAGAGGCGGTCGGAGAGGCGGTCGGAGAGTCGGAGAGGCGGTCGGTGAGGCATTTGGTGAGTCGGAGAGGCGGTCGGTGAGTCGGAGAGGAGGTCGGTGAGTCGGAGAGGCGGTCGGTGAGTCGGAGAGGCGGTCGGTGAGTCGGAGAGGCGGTCGGTGTGTCGGAGAGGCGGTCGGTGAGTCGGAGAGGCGGTCGGTGAGTCGGAGAGGCGGTCGGTGAGCCGGAGAGGCGGTCGGTGAGTCGGAGAGACGGTCGGTGAGTCCGAGAGGCGGTCCGTGATTCGGAGAGGCGGTCGGTGAGTCGGAGAGACGGTCCGTGAGTCGGAGAGGCGGTCCGTGAGTCGGAGAGGCGGTCGGTGAGTCGGAGAGGCGGTCGGTGAGTCGGAGAGACGGTCGGTGAGTCGGAGAGGCGGTCGGTGAGTCGGAGAGACGGTCGGTGAGTCTGAGAGGCGGTCGGTGAGTCGGAGAGGCGGTCGGTGAGTCGGAGAGGCGGTCCGTGAGTCGGAGAGGCGGTCGGTGAGTCGGAGAGGCGGTCGGTGAGTCGGAGAGACGGTCGGTGAGTCGGAGAGGCGGTCGGTGAATCGGAGAGGCGGTCGGTGAGTCGGAGAGACGGTCGGTGAGTCGGAGAGGCGGTCGGTGAGTCAGAGAGGCGGTCGGTGAGTCGGAGAGGCGGTCGGTGAGTCGGAGAGGCGGTCGGTGAGTCGGAGAGGCGGTCGGTAAGTCGGAGAGGCGGTCGGAGAGGCGGTCGGAGAGGCGGTCGGTGAGTCGGAGAGGCGGTCGGTGAGTCAGAGAGGCGGTCGGTGAGTCGGAGAGGCGGTCGGAGAGGCGGTCGGAGAGTCGGAGAGGCGGTCGGTGAGTCGTAGAGGCAGTCGGAGCGGGGGTCGGTGAGTCGGAGAGGCGGTCAGTGAGGCAGTCAGTGAGTCGGAGAGGCGGTCGGTGAGTCGGAGAGGCGGTCATGGAGGCATTCGGTGAGACGGAGAGGCAGTCGGTGAGTCGGAGAGGCGGTCGGTGAGGCATTCGGTGAGTCGGAGAGGTGGTCGGTGAGTCGGAGAGGCGGTCGGTGAGTCGGAGAGGCGGTCGGTGAGTCAGAGAGAAGGTCAGTGAGCCGGAGAGGCGGTCAGTGAGTCGGAAAGGCGGTCGGTGAGTCGGAGAGGCGGTCGGTGAGTCCGAGAGGCGGTCGGTGAGTCGGAGAGGCGGTTGGTGAGTCGGAGAGGCGGTCGGAGAGGCGGTCGGTGAGTCGGAGAGGCAGTCGGAGAGGCGGTCGGTGAGTCGGATAGGCGGTCGGTGAGTCGGAGAGTTGGTCGGTGAGTCGGAGAGGCAGTCGGAGAGGCGGTCGGAGAGGCGGTCGGTTAGTCGGAGAGGCGGTCGGTGAGTTGGAGAGGCGGTCGGTGAGTCGGAGAGACGGTCGGTGAGTCAGAGAGGCGGTCGGTGAGTCGGAGAGGCGGTCGGTGAGTCGGAGAGACGGTCGGTGAGTCGGAGAGGCGGTCGGTGAGTCGGAGAGGCGGTCGGTGAGTCGGAGAGGCGGTCGGTGAGTCGGAGAGGCGGTCGGAGAGGCGTTCGGTGAGTCGGAGAGGCGGTCGGTGAGTCCGAGAGGCGGTCGCTGAGTCCGAGAGGCGCTCGGTGAGTCCGAGAGCCGGTCGATGAGTCGGAGAGGCGGTCGGTAAGTCGGAGAGGCGGTCGGAGAGGCGGTCGGTGAGTCGGCGAGGCGGTTGGTGAGGCATTTGGTGACTCGGAGAGGCGGTCGGTGAGTCGGAGAGGCGGTCAGTGAGTCGGAGAGGCGGTCGGTGAGTCGGAGAAGCGGTCGGATGGGCGGTCGGTGAGTCGGAGACGCGTTCGGTGAGTCGGAGAGGCAGTCGGCGAGTCAGAGAGGTGGTCGGTGAGTCGGAGAGGCGGTCGGTGATTCGGAGAGGCGGTCGGTGAGTCGGAGTGGCGGTCGGTGAGTCGGAGATACGGTCAGTGAGTCGGAGAGGCGGTCAGTGAGTCGAAGAGGCAGTCGGTGAGTCGGAGAGGCGGTCGGTGAGTCCGAGAGGCGGTCGGTGAGTCGGAGAGACGGTCGGTGTGTCGGAGAGGGGGTCGGTGAGTCGGAGAGGCGGTCGGTGAGTCGGAGAGGCGGTCGGTGAGTCGGAGAGTCGGTCGGTGAGTCGGAGAGGCGGTCGGAAGGCAATCGGTGAGTCGGAGAGGCGGTCGGTGAGTCGGAGAGGCGGTCGGTGAGTCGGAGAGACGGTCGGTGAGGCGGTCGGTGAGTCGGAGAGGCGGTTGATGAGTCGGAGAGGTGGTCGGTGAGGCATTCGGTGAGTCGGAGAGACGGTCGGTGAGGCGGTCGGTGAGTCGGAGAGGTGGTCGGTGAGTCGGAGAGGCGGTCGGTGAGTCGGAGAGGTGGTCGGTGAGTCGGACAGGCGGTCGGTGAGTCGGAGAGGCGGTCGGTGAGTCGGAGATACGGTCGGTGAGTCAGAGAGGTGGTCCGTGAGTCGGAGAGGCGGTCGGTGAGTCGGAGAGACAGTCGGTGAGTCGGAGAGGTGGTCCGTGAGTCGGAGAGGCGGTCGGTGAGTCGGAGAGAAGGTCAGTGAGCCGGAGAGGCGGTCAGTGAGTCGGAAAGGCGGTCGGTGAGTCGGAGAGGCGGTCGGTGAGTCCGAGAGGCGGTCGGTGAGTCGGAGAGACGGTCGGTGTGTCGGAGAGGCGGTCGGTGAGTCGGAGAGGCGGTCGGTGAGTCGGAGAGGCGGTCGGTGAGTCGGAGACACGGTCGGTGAGTCGGAGAGGCGGTCGGTGAGTCGTAGAGGCGGTCGGTGAGTCCGAGAGGCAGTCGGTGAGTCGGAGAGGCGGTCGGTGAGTCGGAGAGGCGGTCGGTGAGTCCGAGAGGCGGTCGGTGAGTCGGAGAGGCGGTCGGAGAGTCGGAGAGGCGGTCGGTGAGTCGGAGAGGCGGTCGGAGAGGCGGTCGGAGAGTCGGAGAGGCGGTCGGTGAGGCATTTGGTGAGTCGGAGAGGTGGTCGGTGAGTCGGAGAGGAGGTCGGTGAGTCGGAGAGGCGGTCGGTGAGTCGGAGAGGCGGTCGGTGAGTCGGAGAGGCGGTCGGTGTGTCGGAGAGGCGGTCGGTGAGTCGGAGAGGCGGTCGGTGAGTCGGAGAGGCGGTCGGTGAGCCGGAGAGGCGGTCGGTGAGTCGGAGAGACGGTCGGTGAGTCCGAGAGGCGGTCCGTGATTCGGAGAGGCGGTCGGTGAGTCGGAGAGACGGTCCGTGAGTCGGAGAGGCGGTCCGTGAGTCGGAGAGGCGGTCGGTGAGTCGGAGAGGCGGTCGGTGAGTCGGAGAGACGGTCGGTGAGTCGGAGAGGCGGTCGGTGAGTCAGAGAGACGGTCGGTGAGTCTGAGAGGCGGTCGGTGAGTCGGAGAGGCGGTCGGTGAGTCGGAGAGGCGGTCCGTGAGTCGGAGAGGCGGTCGGTAAGTCGGAGAGGCGGTCGGTGAGTCGGAGAGACGGTCGGTGAGTCGGAGAGGCGGTCGGTGAATCGGAGAGGCGGTCGGTGAGTCGGAGAGACGGTCGGTGAGTCGGAGAGGCGGTCGGTGAGTCAGAGAGGCGGTCGGTGAGTCGGAGAGGCGGTCGGTGAGTCGGAGAGGCGGTCGGTGAGTCGGAGAGGCGGTCGGTAAGTCGGAGAGGCGGTCGGAGAGGCGGTCGGAGAGGCGGTCGGTGAGTCGGAGAGGCGGTCGGTGAGTCAGAGAGGCGGTCGGTGAGTCGGAGAGGCGGTCGGAGAGGCGGTCGGAGAGTCGGAGAGGCGGTCGGTGAGTCGTAGAGGCAGTCGGAGCGGGGGTCGGTGAGTCGGAGAGGCGGTCAGTGAGGCAGTCAGTGAGTCGGAGAGGCGGTCGGTGAGTCCGAGAGGCGGTCATGGAGGCATTCGGTGAGACGGAGAGGCAGTCGGTGAGTCGGAGAGGCGGTCGGTGAGGCATTCGGTGAGTCGGAGAGGTGGTCGGTGAGTCGGAGAGGCGGTCGGTGAGTCGGAGAGGTGGTCGGTGAGTCCGAGAGGCGGTCGGTGAGTCGGAGAGGCGGTCGGTGAGTCCGCGAGGCGGTCGGTGAGTCGGAGAGGCGGTCGGTGAGTCGGAGAGGCGGACGGTGAGTCGGAGAGGCGGTCGGTGAGTCGGAGAGGCGGTCGGAGAGGCGGTCGGTGAGTCGGAGAGGCAGTCGGAGAGGCGGTCGGTGAGTCGGATAGGCGGTCGGTGAGTCGGAGAGGTGGTCGGTGAGTCGGAGAGGCAGTCGGATAGGCGGTCGGAGAGGCGGTCGGTTAGTCGGAGAGGTGGTCGGTGAGTCGGAGAGGCGGTCGGTGAGTCGGAGAGACGGTCGGTGAGTCGGAGAGGCGGTCGGTGAGTCGGAGTGGCGGTCGGTGAGTCGGAGAGGCGGTCGGTGAGTCGGAGAGGCGGTCGGAGAGGCGGTCGGTGAGTCGGAGAGGCGGTCGGTGAGTCCGAGAGGCGGTCGCTGAGTTCGAGAGGCGCTCGGTGAGTCCGAGAGCCGGTCGGTGAGTCGGAGAGGCGGTCGGAGAGGCGGTCGGTGAGTCGGAGACGCGGACGGTGAGTCGGAGAGGCAGTCGGTGAGTCGGAGACGCGGTCGGTGAGTCGGAGAGGCAGTCGGTGAGTTGGAGAGGCGGTCGGTGAGTCGGAGAGGCGGTCGGTGAGTCGGAGAGGCGGTCGGTGAGTCGGAGAGGCGGTCGGTGAGTCGGAGATATGGTCAGTGAGTCGGAGAGGCGGTCAGTGAGTCGAAGAGGCGGTCGCTGAGTCGGAGAGGCGGTCGGTGAGTCGGAGAGGCGGTCGGTGAGTCGGAGAGACGGTCGGTGTGTCGGAGAGGGGGTCGGTGAGTCGGAGAATCGGTCGGTGAGTCGGAGAGGCGGTCGGTGAGTCTGAGAGGCGGTCGGTGAGTCGGAGAGGCGGTCGGAGAGGCAATCGGTGAGTCGGAGAGGCGGTCGGTGAGTCGGAGAGGCGGTCGGTGAGTCGGAGAGACGGTCGGTGAGGCGGTCGGTGAGTCGGAGAGGCGGTAGATGTGTCGGAGAGGTGGTCGGTGAGGCATTCGGTGAGTCGGAGAGACGGTCAGTGAGGCAGTCGGTGAGTCGGAGAGGCGGTCGGTGAGTCGGAGAGACGGTCGGTGAGTCGGAGAGGCGGTCGGTGAGTCGGAGAGGCGGTCGGAGAGTCGGAGAGGCGGTCGGTGAGTCGGAGAGGCGGTCGGTGAGTCGGAGAGGCGGTCGGTGAGTCGGAGAGGCGGTCGGTGAGTCGGAGAGGCGGTCGGTGAGTCGGAGAGGCGGTGGGTGAGGCGGAGAGGCGGTCGGTGAGTCGGAGAGGCGGTCGGAGAGGCGGTCGGAGAGGCGGTCGGTGAGTCGGAGAGGCGGTCGGTGAGTCGGAGAGGCGGTCGGTGAGTTGGTGAGTCGGAGAGGCGGTCGGTGAGTCGGAAAGGCGGTCGGTGAGTCGTAGAGGCAGTCGGAGAGGGGGTCGGTGAGTCGGAGAGGCGGTCAGTGAGGCAGTCGGTGAGTCGGAGAGGCGGTCGGTGAGTCGGAGAGACGGTCGGTGAGTCGGAGAGGCGGTCGGTGTGTCGGAGAGGCGGTCGGTGAGTCAGAGAGGCGGTCGGTGAGTCGGAGAGGCGGTCGGCGAATCGGAGAGGCGGTCGGTGAGTCGGAGAGGCGGTCGGAGAGGCGGTCGGTGAGTCGGAGAGGCGGTCGGTGAGTCTGAGAGGCGGTCGGTGAGTCCGAGAGCCGGTCGGTGAGTCGGAGAGGCGGTCGGTGAGTCGGAGAGGCAGTGGGAGAGGCGGTCGGTGAGTCGGCGAGGCGGTTGGTGAGTCGGAGAGGCGGTCGGTGAGTCGGAGAGGCGGTCGGTGAGTCGGAGAGGCAGTCGGTGAGTCGGAGAGGCGGTCGGTGTGTCGGAGAGGCGGTCGGTGAGTCAGAGAGGCGGTCGGTGAGTCGGAGAGGCGGTCGGCGAATCGGAGAGGCGGTCGGTGAGTCGGAGAGGCAGTCGGAGAGGCGGTCAGTGAGTCGGAGAGGCGGTCGGTGAGTCTGAGAGGCGGTCGGTGAGTCCGAGAGCCGGTCGGTGAGTCGGAGAGGCGGTCGGTGAGTCGGAGAGGCAGTCGGAGAGGCGGTCGGTGAGTCGGAGACGCGGTCGGTGAGTCGGAGAGGCGGTCGGTGAGTCGGAGAGGCGGTCGGTGAGTCGGAGAGGCAGTCGGTGAGCCGGAGAGGCGGTCGGTGAGTCGGAGATACGGTCAGTGAGTCGGAGAGGCGGTCAGTGAGTCGAAGAGGCGGTCGGTGAGTCGGAGAGGCGGTCGGTGAGTCCGAGAGGCGGTCGGAGAGTCGGAGAGACGGTCGGTGTGTCGGAGAGGGGGTCGGTGAGTCGGAGAGGCGGTCGGTGAGTCGGAGAGGCGGTCGGTGAGTCCGAGAGGCGGTCGGTGAGTCGGAGAGGCGGTCGGTGAGGCAATCGGTGAGTCGGAGAGGCGGTCGGTGAGTCGGAGAAGCGGTCGGTGAGTCGGAGAGGCGGTCGGTGAGGCGGTCGGTGAGTCGGAGCGGCGGTTGATGAATCGGAGAGGTTGTCGTTGAGGCATTCGGTGAGTCGGAGAGGCGGTCGGTGAGGCGGTCGGTGAGTCGGAGAGGCAGTCGGAGAGGCGGTCGGAGAGGCGGTCGGTGAGTCGGAGAGGCGGTCGGTGAGTCGGTCGGTGAGTCGGAGAGACGGTCGGTGTGTCGGAGAGGCAGTCAGAGAGGCGGTCGGTGAGTCGGAGAGGCAGTCGGAGAGGCGGTCCGAGAGGCGGTCGGTGAGTCGGTGAGTCGGTCGGTGAGTCGGAGAGACGGTCGGTGAGTCGGAGAGGCGGTCGGTGAGTCGGAGAGGCGGTCGGTGAGTCCGAGAGGCGGTCGGTGAGTCGGAGAGACGGTCGGTGAGTCGGAGAGGCGGTCGGTGAGTCGGAGAGGCGGTCGGAGAGGCGGTCGGAGAGTCGGAGAGGCGGTCGGTGAGGCATTTGGTGAGTCGGAGAGGCGGTCGGTGAGTCGGAGAGGAGGTCGGTGAGTCGGAGAGGCGGTCGGTGAGTCGGAGAGGCGGTCGGTGTGTCGGAGAGGGGGTCGGTGTGTCGGAGAGGCGGTCGGTGAGTCGGAGAGGCGGTCGGTGAGTCGGAGAGGCGGTCGGTGAGCCGGAGAGGCGGTCGGTGAGTCGGAGAGACGGTCGGTGAGTCGGAGAGGCGGTCCGTGATTCGGAGAGGCGGTCGGTGAGTCGGAGAGACGGTCCGTGAGTCGGAGAGGCGGTCCGTGAGTCGGAGAGGCGGTCGGTGAGTCGGAGAGGCGGTCGGTGAGTCGGAGAGACGGTCGGTGAGTCGGAGAGGCGGTCGGTGAGTCGGAGAGACGGTCGGTGAGTCGGAGAGGCGGTCGGTGAGTCGGAGAGGCGGTCGGTGAGTCGGAGAGGCGGTCGGTGAGTCCGAGAGGCGGTCGGTGAGTCGGAGAGGCGGTCGGTGAGTCGGAGAGGCGGTCGGAGAGGCGGTCGGAGAGGCGGTCGGTGAGTCGGAGAGGCGGTCGGTGAGTCGGAGAGGCGGTCGGTGAGTCGGAGAGGCGGTCGGTGAGTCGGAGAGGTGGTCGGAGAGGCGGTCGGAGAGTCGGAGAGGCGGTCGGTGAGTCGGAGAGGCGGTCGGTGAGTCGGAGAGGTGGTCGGTGAGTCCGAGAGGCGGTCGGTGAGTCGGAGAGGCGGTCGGTGAGTCCGAGAGGCGGTCGGTGAGTCGGAGAGGCGGTCGGTGAGTCGGAGAGGCGGACGGTGAGTCGGAGAGGCGGTCGGTGAGTCGGAGAGGCGGTCGGAGAGGCGGTCGGTGAGTCGGAGAGGCAGTCGGAGAGGCGGTCGGTGAGTCGGATAGGCGGTCGGTGAGTCGGAGAGGTGGTCGGTGAGTCGGAGAGGCAGTCGGATAGGCGGTCGGAGAGGCGGTCGGTTAGTCGGAGAGGTGGTCGGTGAGTCGGAGAGGCGGTCGGTGAGTCGGAGAGAAGGTCGGTGAGTCGGAGAGGCGGTCGGTGAGTCGGAGTGGCGGTCGGTGAGTCGGAGAGGCGGTCGGTGAGTCGGAGAGGCGGTCGGAGAGGCGGTCGGTGAGTCGGAGAGGCGGTCGGTGAGTCCGAGAGGCGGTCGCTGAGTTCGAGAGGCGCTCGGTGAGTCCGAGAGCCGGTCGGTGAGTCGGAGAGGCGGTCGGTGAGTCGGAGAGGCGGTCGGAAAGGCGGTCGGTGAGTCGGCGAGGCGGTTGGAGAGGCATTTGGTGACTCGGAGAGGCGGTCGGTGAGTCGGAGAGGCGGTCGGTGAGTCGGAGAGGCGGTCGGTGAGTCGGAGAGGCGGTCGGAGAGGCGGTCGGTGAGTCGGAGACGCGGTCGGTGAGTCGGAGACGCAGTCGGTGAGTCGGAGAGGCGGTCGGTGAGTCGGAGAGGCGGTCGGTGAGTCGGAGAGGCGGTCGGTGAGTCGGAGAGGCGGTCGGTGAGTCGGAGATATGGTCAGGGAGTCGGAGAGGCGGTCTGTGAGTCGAAGAGGCGGTCGGTGAGTCGGAGAGGCGGTCGGTGAGTCGGAGAGGCGGTCGGTGAGTCGGAGAGACGGTCGGTGTGTCGGAGAGGGGGTCGGTGAGTCGGAGAGGCGGTCGGTGAATCGGAGAGGCGGTCGGTGAGTCTGAGAGGCGGTCGGTGAGTCGGAGAGGCGGTCGGTGAGGCAATCGGTGAGTCGGAGAGGCGGTCGGTGAGTCGGAGAGGCGGTCGGTGAGTCGGAGAGACGGTCGGTGAGGCGGTCGGTGAGTCGGAGAGGCGGTTGATGTGTCGGAGAGGTGGTCGGTGAGGCATTCGGTGAGTCGGAGAGACGGTCAGTGAGGCAGTCGGTGAGTCGGAGAGGCGGTCGGTGAGTCGGAGAGGCGGTCGGTGAGTCGGAGAGGCAGTCGGAGAGTCGGAGAGGCGGTCGGTGAGTCGGAGAGGCGGTCGGTGAGTCGGAGAGGCGGTCGGTGAGTCGGAGAGGCGGTCGGTGAGTCGGAGAGGCGGTGGGTGAGGCGGAGAGGCGGTCGGTGAGTCGGAGAGGCGGTCGGAGAGGCGGTCGGTGAGTCGGAGAGGCGGTTGGTGAGTCGGAGAGGCGGTCGGTGAGTTGGTGAGTCGGAGAGGCGGTCGGTGAGTCGGAAAGGCGGTCGGTGAGTCGTAGAGGCAGTCGGAGAGGGGGTCGGTGAGTCGGAGAGGCGGTCAGTGAGGCAGTCGGTGAGTCGGAGAGGCGGTCGGTGAGTCGGAGAGGCGGTCAGGGAGGCATTCGGTGAGACGGAGAGGCAGTCGGTGAGTCGGAGAGGCGGTCGGTGAGGCATTCGGTGAGTCGGAGAGGTGGTCGGTGAGTCGGAGAGGCGGTCGGTGAGTCAGAGAGGTGGTCGGTGAGTCCGAGAGGCGGTCGGTGAGTCGGAGAGGCGGTCGGTGAGTCGGAGAGGCGGTCGGTGAGTCCGCGAGGCGGTCGGTGAGTCGGAGAGGCGGTCGGTGAGTCGGAGAGGCGGACGGTGAGTCGGAGAGGCGGTCGGTGAGTCGGAGAGGCGGTCGGAGAGGCGGTCGGTGAGTCGGAGAGGCAGTCGGAGAGGCGGTCGGTGAGTCGGATAGGCGGTCGGTGAGTCGGAGAGGTGGTCGGTGAGTCGGAGAGGCAGTCGGAGAGGCGGTCGGAGAGGCGGTCGGTTAGTCGGAGAGGCGGTCGGTGAGTCGGAGAGGTGGTCGGTGAGTCGGAGAGACGGTCGGTGAGTCAGAGAGGCGGTCAGTGAGTCGGAGAGGCGGTCGGTGAGTCGGAGAGACGGTCGGTGAGTCGGAGAGGCGGTCGGTGTGTCGGAGAGGCGGTCGGTGAGTCAGAGAGGCGGTCGGTGAGTCGGAGAGGCGGTCGGCGAATCGGAGAGGCGGTCGGTGAGTCGGAGAGGCGGTCGGAGAGGCGGTCGGTGAGTCAGAGAGGCGGTCGGTGAGTCTGAGAGGCGGTCGGTGAGTCCGAGAGCCGGTCGGTGAGTCGGAGAGGCGGTCGGTGAGTCGGAGAGGCAGTGGGAGAGGCGGTCGGTGAGTCGGCGAGGCGGTTGGTGAGTCGGAGAGGCGGTCGGTGAGTCGGAGAGGCGGTCGGTGAGTCGGAGAGGCGGTCGGTGAGTCGGAGAGGCGGTCGGTGTGTCGGAGAGGCGGTCGGTGAGTCAGAGAGGCGGTCGGTGAGTCGGAGAGGCGGTCGGCGAATCGGAGAGGCGGTCGGTGAGTCGGAGAGGCGGTCGGAGAGGCGGTCGGTGAGTCGGAGAGGCGGTCGGTGAGTCTGAGAGGCGGTCGGTGAGTCCGAGAGCCGGTCGGTGAGTCGGAGAGGCGGTCGGTGAGTCGGAGAGGCGGTCGGAGAGGCGGTCGGTGAGTCGGAGACGCGGTCGGTGAGTCGGAGAGGCGGTCGGTGAGTCGGAGAGGCGGTCGGTGAGTCGGAGAGGCAGTCGGTGAGTCGGAGAGGCGGTCGGTGAGTCGGAGATACGGTCAGTGAGTCGGAGAGGCGGTCAGTGAGTCGAAGAGGCGGTCGGTGAGTCGGAGAGGCGGTCGGTGAGTCCGAGAGGAGGTCGGAGAGTCGGAGAGACGGTCGGTGTGTCGGAGAGGGGGTCGGTGAGTCGGAGAGGCGGTCGGTGAGTCGGAGAGGCGGTCGGTGAGTCCGAGAGGCGGTCGGTGAGTCGGAGAGGCGGTCGGTGAGGCAATCGGTGAGTCGGAGAGGCGGTCGGTGAGTCGGAGAAGCGGTCGGTGAGTCGGAGAGGCGGTCGGTGAGGCGGTCGGTGAGTCGGAGCGGCGGTTGATGAATCGGAGAGGTTGTCGTTGAGGCATTCGGTGAGTCGGAGAGGCGGTCGGTGAGGCGGTCGGTGAGTCGGAGAGACGGTCGGTGTGTCGGAGAGGCAGTCAGAGAGGCGGTCGGTGAGTCGGAGAGGCAGTCGGAGAGGCGGTCCGAGAGGCGGTCGGTGAGTCGGTGAGTCGGTCGGTGAGTCGGAGAGACGGTCGGTGAGTCGGAGAGGCGGTCGGTGAGTCGGAGAGGCGGTCGGTGAGTCCGAGAGGCGGTCGGTGAGTCGGAGAGACGGTCGGTGAGTCGGAGAGGCGGTCGGTGAGTCGGAGAGGCGGTCGGAGAGGCGGTCGGAGAGTCGGAGAGGCGGTCGGTGAGGCATTTGGTGAGTCGGAGAGGCGGTCGGTGAGTCGGAGAGGAGGTCGGTGAGTCGGAGAGGCGGTCGGTGAGTCGGAGAGGCGGTCGGTGTGTCGGAGAGGGGGTCGGTGTGTCGGAGAGGCGGTCGGTGAGTCGGAGAGGCGGTCGGTGAGTCGGAGAGGCGGTCGGTGAGCCGGAGAGGCAGTCGGTGAGTCGGAGAGACGGTCGGTGAGTCGGAGAGGCAGTCCGTGATTCGGAGAGGCGGTCGGTGAGTCGGAGAGACGGTCGGTGAGTCGGAGAGGCGGTCGGTGAGTCGGAGAGACGGTCGGTGAGTCGGAGAGGCGGTCGGTGAGTCGGAGAGGCGGTCGGTGAGTCGGAGAGGCGGTCGGTGAGTCCGAGAGGCGGTCGGTGAGTCGGAGAGGCGGTCGGTGAGTCGGAGAGGCGGTCGGAGAGGCGGTCGGAGAGGCGGTCGGTGAGTCGGAGAGGCGGTCGGTGAGTCGGAGAGGCGGTCGGTGAGTCGGAGAGGCGGTCGGTGAGTCGGAGAGGTGGTCGGAGAGGCGGTCGGAGAGTCGGAGAGGCGGTCGGTGAGTCGTAGAGGCAGTCGGAGAGGGGGTCGGTGAGTCGGAGAGGCGGTCAGTGAGGCAGTCGGTGAGTCGGAGAGGCGGTCGGTGAGTCGGAGAGGCGGTCAGGGAGGCATTCGGTGAGACGGAGAGGCAGTCGGTGAGTCGGAGAGGCAGTTGGTGAAGCATTCGGTGAGTCGGAGAGGTGGTCGGTGAGTCGGAGAGGCGGTCGGTGAGTCGGAGAGGTGGTCGGTGAGTCCGAGAGGCGGTCGGTGAGTCGGAGAGGCGGTCGGTGAGTCCGAGAGGCGGTCGGTGAGTCGGAGAGGCGGTCGGTGAGTCGGAGAGGCGGACGGTGAGTCGGAGAGGCGGTCGGTGAGTCGGAGAGGCGGTCGGAGAGGCGGTCGGTGAGTCGGAGAGGCAGTCGGAGAGGCGGTCGGTGAGTCGGATAGGCGGTCGGTGAGTCGGAGAGGTGGTCGGTGAGTCGGAGAGGCAGTCGGAGAGGCGGTCGGAGAGGCGGTCGGTTAGTCGGAGAGGTGGTCGGTGAGTTGGAGAGGCGGTCGGTGAGTCGGAGAGACGGTCGGTGAGTCAGAGAGGCGGTCAGTGAGTCGGAGAGGCGGTCGGTGAGTCGGAGAGACGGTCGGTGAGTCGGAGAAGCGGTCGGTGAGTCGGAGAGGCGGTCGGTGAGTCGGAGAGGCGGTCGGTGAGTCGGAGAGGCGGTCGGAGAGGCGGTCGGTGAGTCGGAGAGGCGGTCGGTGAGTCCGAGAGGTGGTCGCTGAGTCCGAGAGGCGCTCGGTGAGTCCGAGAGCCGGTCGGTGAGTCGGAGAGGCGGTCGGTAAGTCGGAGAGGCGGTCGGAGAGGCAGTCGGTGAGTCGGCGAGGCGGTTGGTGAGGCATTTGGTGACTCGGAGAGGCGGTCGGTGAGTCGGAGAGGCGGTCGGTGAGTCGGAGAGGCGGTCGGTGAGTCGGAGAGGCGGTCGGTGAGTCGGAGAGGTGGTCGGAGAGGCGGTCGGAGAGTCGGAGAGGCGGTCGGTGAGTCGTAGAGGCAGTCGGAGAGGGGGTCGGTGAGTCGGAGAGGCGGTCAGTGAGGCAGTCGGTGAGTCGGAGAGGCGGTCGGTGAGTCGGAGAGGCGGTCGGTGAGTCGGAGAGGCGGTCGGTGAGTCGGAGAGGCGGTCGGTGAGTCGGAGAGGCGGTCGGTGAGTCGGAGAGGCGGTGGGTGAGGCGGAGAGGCGGTCGGTGAGTCGGAGAGGCGGTCGGAGAGGCGGTCGGTGAGTCGGAGAGGCGGTTGGTGAGTCGGAGAGGCGGTCGGTGAGTTGGTGAGTCGGAGAGGCGGTCGGTGAGTCGGAAAGGCGGTCGGTGAGTCGTAGAGGCAGTCGGAGAGGGGGTCGGTGAGTCGGAGAGGCGGTCAGTGAGGCAGTCGGTGAGTCGGAGAGGCGGTCGGTGAGTCGGAGAGGCGGTCAGGGAGGCATTCGGTGAGACGGAGAGGCAGTCGGTGAGTCGGAGAGGCGGTCGGTGAGGCATTCGGTGAGTCGGAGAGGTGGTCGGTGAGTCGGAGAGGCGGTCGGTGAGTCAGAGAGGTGGTCGGTGAGTCCGAGAGGCGGTCGGTGAGTCGGAGAGGCGGTCGGTGAGTCGGAGAGGCGGTCGGTGAGTCCGCGAGGCGGTCGGTGAGTCGGAGAGGCGGTCGGTGAGTCGGAGAGGCGGACGGTGAGTCGGAGAGGCGGTCGGTGAGTCGGAGAGGCGGTCGGAGAGGCGGTCGGTGAGTCGGAGAGGCAGTCGGAGAGGCGGTCGGTGAGTCGGATAGGCGGTCGGTGAGTCGGAGAGGTGGTCGGTGAGTCGGAGAGGCAGTCGGAGAGGCGGTCGGAGAGGCGGTCGGTTAGTCGGAGAGGCGGTCGGTGAGTCGGAGAGGTGGTCGGTGAGTCGGAGAGACGGTCGGTGAGTCAGAGAGGCGGTCAGTGAGTCGGAGAGGCGGTCGGTGAGTCGGAGAGACGGTCGGTGAGTCGGAGAGGCGGTCGGTGTGTCGGAGAGGCGGTCGGTGAGTCAGAGAGGCGGTCGGTGAGTCGGAGAGGCGGTCGGCGAATCGGAGAGGCGGTCGGTGAGTCGGAGAGGCGGTCGGAGAGGCGGTCGGTGAGTCAGAGAGGCGGTCGGTGAGTCTGAGAGGCGGTCGGTGAGTCCGAGAGCCGGTCGGTGAGTCGGAGAGGCGGTCGGTGAGTCGGAGAGGCAGTGGGAGAGGCGGTCGGTGAGTCGGCGAGGCGGTTGGTGAGTCGGAGAGGCGGTCGGTGAGTCGGAGAGGCGGTCGGTGAGTCGGAGAGGCGGTCGGTGAGTCGGAGAGGCGGTCGGTGTGTCGGAGAGGCGGTCGGTGAGTCAGAGAGGCGGTCGGTGAGTCGGAGAGGCGGTCGGCGAATCGGAGAGGCGGTCGGTGAGTCGGAGAGGCGGTCGGAGAGGCGGTCGGTGAGTCGGAGAGGCGGTCGGTGAGTCTGAGAGGCGGTCGGTGAGTCCGAGAGCCGGTCGGTGAGTCGGAGAGGCGGTCGGTGAGTCGGAGAGGCGGTCGGAGAGGCGGTCGGTGAGTCGGAGACGCGGTCGGTGAGTCGGAGAGGCGGTCGGTGAGTCGGAGAGGCGGTCGGTGAGTCGGAGAGGCAGTCGGTGAGTCGGAGAGGCGGTCGGTGAGTCGGAGATACGGTCAGTGAGTCGGAGAGGCGGTCAGTGAGTCGAAGAGGCGGTCGGTGAGTCGGAGAGGCGGTCGGTGAGTCCGAGAGGAGGTCGGAGAGTCGGAGAGACGGTCGGTGTGTCGGAGAGGGGGTCGGTGAGTCGGAGAGGCGGTCGGTGAGTCGGAGAGGCGGTCGGTGAGTCCGAGAGGCGGTCGGTGAGTCGGAGAGGCGGTCGGTGAGGCAATCGGTGAGTCGGAGAGGCGGTCGGTGAGTCGGAGAAGCGGTCGGTGAGTCGGAGAGGCGGTCGGTGAGGCGGTCGGTGAGTCGGAGCGGCGGTTGATGAATCGGAGAGGTTGTCGTTGAGGCATTCGGTGAGTCGGAGAGGCGGTCGGTGAGGCGGTCGGTGAGTCGGAGAGACGGTCGGTGTGTCGGAGAGGCAGTCAGAGAGGCGGTCGGTGAGTCGGAGAGGCAGTCGGAGAGGCGGTCCGAGAGGCGGTCGGTGAGTCGGTGAGTCGGTCGGTGAGTCGGAGAGACGGTCGGTGAGTCGGAGAGGCGGTCGGTGAGTCGGAGAGGCGGTCGGTGAGTCCGAGAGGCGGTCGGTGAGTCGGAGAGACGGTCGGTGAGTCGGAGAGGCGGTCGGTGAGTCGGAGAGGCGGTCGGAGAGGCGGTCGGAGAGTCGGAGAGGCGGTCGGTGAGGCATTTGGTGAGTCGGAGAGGCGGTCGGTGAGTCGGAGAGGAGGTCGGTGAGTCGGAGAGGCGGTCGGTGAGTCGGAGAGGCGGTCGGTGTGTCGGAGAGGGGGTCGGTGTGTCGGAGAGGCGGTCGGTGAGTCGGAGAGGCGGTCGGTGAGTCGGAGAGGCGGTCGGTGAGCCGGAGAGGCAGTCGGTGAGTCGGAGAGACGGTCGGTGAGTCGGAGAGGCAGTCCGTGATTCGGAGAGGCGGTCGGTGAGTCGGAGAGACGGTCGGTGAGTCGGAGAGGCGGTCGGTGAGTCGGAGAGACGGTCGGTGAGTCGGAGAGGCGGTCGGTGAGTCGGAGAGGCGGTCGGTGAGTCGGAGAGGCGGTCGGTGAGTCCGAGAGGCGGTCGGTGAGTCGGAGAGGCGGTCGGTGAGTCGGAGAGGCGGTCGGAGAGGCGGTCGGAGAGGCGGTCGGTGAGTCGGAGAGGCGGTCGGTGAGTCGGAGAGGCGGTCGGTGAGTCGGAGAGGCGGTCGGTGAGTCGGAGAGGTGGTCGGAGAGGCGGTCGGAGAGTCGGAGAGGCGGTCGGTGAGTCGTAGAGGCAGTCGGAGAGGGGGTCGGTGAGTCGGAGAGGCGGTCAGTGAGGCAGTCGGTGAGTCGGAGAGGCGGTCGGTGAGTCGGAGAGGCGGTCAGGGAGGCATTCGGTGAGACGGAGAGGCAGTCGGTGAGTCGGAGAGGCAGTTGGTGAAGCATTCGGTGAGTCGGAGAGGTGGTCGGTGAGTCGGAGAGGCGGTCGGTGAGTCGGAGAGGTGGTCGGTGAGTCCGAGAGGCGGTCGGTGAGTCGGAGAGGCGGTCGGTGAGTCCGAGAGGCGGTCGGTGAGTCGGAGAGGCGGTCGGTGAGTCGGAGAGGCGGACGGTGAGTCGGAGAGGCGGTCGGTGAGTCGGAGAGGCGGTCGGAGAGGCGGTCGGTGAGTCGGAGAGGCAGTCGGAGAGGCGGTCGGTGAGTCGGATAGGCGGTCGGTGAGTCGGAGAGGTGGTCGGTGAGTCGGAGAGGCAGTCGGAGAGGCGGTCGGAGAGGCGGTCGGTTAGTCGGAGAGGTGGTCGGTGAGTTGGAGAGGCGGTCGGTGAGTCGGAGAGACGGTCGGTGAGTCAGAGAGGCGGTCAGTGAGTCGGAGAGGCGGTCGGTGAGTCGGAGAGACGGTCGGTGAGTCGGAGAAGCGGTCGGTGAGTCGGAGAGGCGGTCGGTGAGTCGGAGAGGCGGTCGGTGAGTCGGAGAGGCGGTCGGAGAGGCGGTCGGTGAGTCGGAGAGGCGGTCGGTGAGTCCGAGAGGTGGTCGCTGAGTCCGAGAGGCGCTCGGTGAGTCCGAGAGCCGGTCGGTGAGTCGGAGAGGCGGTCGGTAAGTCGGAGAGGCGGTCGGAGAGGCAGTCGGTGAGTCGGCGAGGCGGTTGGTGAGGCATTTGGTGACTCGGAGAGGCGGTCGGTGAGTCGGAGAGGCGGTCGGTGAGTCGGAGAGGCGGTCGGTGAGTCGGAGAGGCGGTCGGTGAGTCGGAGAGGTGGTCGGAGAGGCGGTCGGAGAGTCGGAGAGGCGGTCGGTGAGTCGTAGAGGCAGTCGGAGAGGGGGTCGGTGAGTCGGAGAGGCGGTCAGTGAGGCAGTCGGTGAGTCGGAGAGGCGGTCGGTGAGTCGGAGAGGCGGTCAGGGAGGCATTCTGTGAGACGGAGAGGCAGTCGGTGAGTCGGAGAGGCGGTTGGTGAAGCATTCGGTGAGTCGGAGAGGTGGTCGGTGAGTCGGAGAGGCGGTCGGTGAGTCGGAGAGGTGGTCGGTGAGTCCGAGAGGCGGTCGGTGAGTCGGAGAGGCGGTCGGTGAGTCCGAGAGGCGGTCGGTGAGTCGGAGAGGCGGTCGGTGAGTCGGAGAGGCGGACGGTGAGTCGGAGAGGCGGTCGGTGAGTCGGAGAGGCGGTCGGAGAGACGGTCGGTGAGTCGGAGAGGCAGTCGGAGAGGCGGTCGGTGAGTCGGATAGGCGGTCGGTGAGTCGGAGAGGTGGTCGGTGAGTCGGAGAGGCAGTCGGAGAGGCGGTCGGAGAGGCGGTCGGTTAGTCGGAGAGGTGGTCGGTGAGTTGGAGAGGCGGTCGGTGAGTCGGAGAGATGGTCGGTGAGTCAGAGAGGCGGTCAGTGAGTCGGAGAGGCGGTCGGTGAGTCGGAGAGACGGTCGGTGAGTCGGAGAGGCGGTCGGTGAGTCGGAGAGGCGGTCGGTGAGTCGGAGAGGCGGTCGGTGAGTCGGAGAGGCGGTCGGAGAGGCGGTCGGTGAGTCGGAGAGGCGGTCGGTGAGTCCGAGAGGCGGTCGCTGAGTCCGAGAGGCGCTCGGTGAGTCCGAGAGCCGGTCGGTGAGTCGGAGAGGCGGTCGGTAAGTCGGAGAGGCGGTCGGAGAGGCGGTCGGTGAGTCGGCGAGGCGGTTGGTGAGGCATTTGGTGACTCGGAGAGGCGGTCGGTGAGTCGGAGAGGCGGTCGGTGAGTCGGAGAGGCGGTCGGTGAGTCGGAGAGGCGGTCGGATGGGCGGTCGGTGAGTCGGAGACGCGGTCGGTGAGTCGGAGAGGCAGTCGGTGAGTCGGAGAGGTGGTCGGTGAGTCGGAGAGGCGGTCGGTGATTCGGAGAGGCGGTCGGTGAGTCGGAGAGGCGGTCGGTGAGTCGGAGATACGGTCAGTGAGTCGGAGAGGCGGTCAGTGAGTCGAAGAGGCGGTCGGTGAGTCGGAGAGGCGGTCGGTGAGTCCGAGAGGCGGTCGGTGAGTCGGAGAGACGGTCGGTGTGTCGGAGAGGGGGTCGGTGAGTCGGAGAGGCGGTCGGTGAGTCGGAGAGGCGGTCGGTGAGTCCGAGAGGCGGTCGGTGAGTCGGAGAGGCGGTCGGAAGGCAATCGGTGAGTCGGAGAGGCGGTCGGTGAGTCGGAGAGGCGGTCGGTGAGTCGGAGAGGTGGTCGGTGAGTCCGAGAGGCGGTCGGTGAGTCGGAGAGGCGGTCGGTGAGTCCGAGAGGCGGTCGGTGAGTCGGAGAGGCGGTCGGTGAGTCGGAGAGGCGGACGGTGAGTCGGAGAGACGGTCGGTGAGTCGGAGAGGCGGTCGGAGAGGCGGTCGGTGAGTCGGAGAGGCAGTCGGAGAGGCGGTCGGTGAGTCGGATAGGCGGTCGGTGAGTCGGAGAGGTGGTCGGTGAGTCGGAGACGCAGTCGGATAGGCGGTCGGAGAGGCGGTCGGTTAGTCGGAGAGGTGGTCGGTGAGTCGGAGAGGCGGTCGGTGAGTCGGAGAGACGGTCGGTGAGTCGGAGAGGCGGTCGGTGAGTCGGAGTGGCGGTCGGTGAGTCGGAGAGGCGGTCGGTGAGTCGGAGAGACGGTCGGTGAGTCGGAGAGGCGGTCGGTGAGTCGGAGAGGCGGTCGGTGAGTCGGAGAGGCGGTCGGTGAGTCGGAGAGGCGGTCGGAGAGGCGGTCGGTGAGTCGGAGAGGCAGTCGGTGAGTCCGAGAGGCGGTCGCTGAGTCCGAGAGGCGCTCGGTGAGTCCGAGAGCCGGTCGGTGAGTCGGAGAGGCGGTCGGTAAGTCGGAGAGGCGGTCGGAGAGGCGGTCGGTGAGTCGGCGAGGCAGTTGGTGAGGCATTTGGTGACTCGGAGAGGCGGTCGGTGAGTCGGAGAGGCGGTCGGTGAGTCGGAGAGGCGGTCGGTGAGTCGGAGAGGCGGTCGGTGAGTCGGAGAGGTGGTCGGAGAGGCGGTCGGAGAGTCGGAGAGGCGGTCGGTGAGTCGTAGAGGCAGTCGGAGAGGGGGTCGGTCAGTCGGAGAGGCGGTCAGTGAGGCAGTCGGTGAGTCGGAGAGGCGGTCGGTGAGTCGGAGAGGCGGTCAGGGAGGCATTCGGTGAGACGGAGAGGCAGTCGGTGAGTCGGAGAGGCGGTTGGTGAAGCATTCGGTGAGTCGGAGAGGTGGTCGGTGAGTCGGAGAGGCGGTCGGTGAGTCGGAGAGGTGGTCGGTGAGTCCGAGAGGCGGTCGGTGAGTCGGAGAGGCGGTCGCTGAGTCCGAGAGGCGGTCGGTGAGTCGGAGAGGCGGTCGGTGAGTCGGAGAGGCGGACGGTGAGTCAGAGAGGCGGTCGGTGAGTCGGAGAGGCGGTCGGAGAGGCGGTCGGTGAGTCGGAGAGGCAGTCGGAGAGGCGGTCGGTGAGTCGGATAGGCGGTCGGTGAGTCGGAGAGGTGGTCGGTGAGTCGGAGAGGCAGTCGGAGAGGCGGTCGGAGAGGCGGTCGGTTAGTCGGAGAGGTGGTCGGTGAGTTGGAGAGGCGGTCGGTGAGTCGGAGAGACGGTCGGTGAGTCAGAGAGGCGGTCAGTGAGTCGGAGAGGCGGTCGGTGAGTCGGAGAGACGGTCGGTGAGTCGGAGAGGCGGTCGGTGAGTCGGAGAGGCGGTCGGTGAGTCGGAGAGGCGGTCGGTGAGTCGGAGAGGCGGTCGGAGAGGCGGTCGGTGAGTCGGAGAGGCGGTCGGTGAGTCCGAGAGGCGGTCGCTGAGTCCGAGAGGCGCTCGGTGAGTCCGAGAGCCGGTCGGTGAGTCGGAGAGGCGGTCGGTAAGGCGGAGAGGCGGTCGGAGAGGCGGTCGGTGAGTCGGCGAGGCGGTTGGTGAGGCATTTGGTGACTCGGAGAGGCGGTCGGTGAGTCGGAGAGGCGGTCGGTGAGTCGGAGAGGCGGTCGGTGAGTCGGAGAGGCGGTCGGATGGGCGGTCGGTGAGTCGGAGACGCGGTCGGTGAGTCGGAGAGGCAGTCGGTGAGTCGGAGAGGTGGTCGGTGAGTCGGAGAGGCGGTCGGTGATTCGGAGAGGCGGTCGGTGAGTCGGAGAGGCGGTCGGTGAGTCGGAGATACGGTCAGTGAGTCGGAGAGGCGGTCAGTGAGTCGAAGAGGCGGTCGGTGAGTCGGAGAGGCGGTCGGTGAGTCCGAGAGGCGGTCGGTGAGTCGGAGAGACGGTCGGTGTGTCGGAGAGGGGGTCGGTGAGTCGGAGAGGCGGTCGGTGAGTCGGAGAGGCGGTCGGTGAGTCCGAGAGGCGGTCGGTGAGTCGGAGAGGCGGTCGGAAGGCAATCGGTGAGTCGGAGAGGCGGTCGGTGAGTCGGAGAGGCGGTCGGTGAGTCGGAGAGGTGGTCGGTGAGTCCGAGAGGCGGTCGGTGAGTCGGAGAGGCGGTCGGTGAGTCCGAGAGGCGGTCGGTGAGTCGGAGAGGCGGTCGGTGAGTCGGAGAGGCGGACGGTGAGTCGGAGAGGCGGTCGGTGAGTCGGAGAGGCGGTCGGAGAGGCGGTCGGTGAGTCGGAGAGGCAGTCGGAGAGGCGGTCGGTGAGTCGGATAGGCGGTCGGTGAGTCGGAGAGGTGGTCGGTGAGTCGGAGAGGCAGTCGGATATGCGGTCGGAGAGGCGGACGGTTAGTCGGAGAGGTGGTCGGTGAGTCGGAGAGGCGGTCGGTGAGTCGGAGAGACGGTCGGTGAGTCGGAGAGGCGGTCGGTGAGTCGGAGTGGCGGTCGGTGAGTCGGAGAGGCGGTCGGTGAGTCGGAGAGGCGGTCGGAGAGGCGGTCGGTGAGTCGGAGAGGCGGTCGGTGAGTCCGAGAGGCGGTCGCTGAGTTCGAGAGGCGCTCGGTGAGTCCGAGAGCCGGTCGGTGAGTCGGAGAGGCGGTCGGTGAGTCGGAGAGGCGGTCGGAGAGGCGGTCGGTGAGTCGGCGAGGCGGTTGGAGAGGCATTTGGTGACTCGGAGAGGCGGTCGGTGAGTCGGAGAGGCGGTCGGTGAGTCGGAGAGGCGGTCGGTGAGTCGGAGAGGCGGTCGGAGAGGCGGTCGGTGAGTCGGAGACGCGGTCGGTGAGTCGGAGACGCGGTCGGTGAGTCGGAGAGGCGGTCGGTGAGTCGGAGAGGCGGTCGGTGAGTCGGAGAGGCGGTCGGTGAGTCGGAGAGGCGGTCGGTGAGTCGGAGATATGGTCAGTGAGTCGGAGAGGCGGTCAGTGAGTCGAAGAGGCGGTCGGTGAGTCGGAGAGGCGGTCGGTGAGTCGGAGAGGCGGTCGGTGAGTCGGAGAGACGGTCGGTGTGTCGGAGAGGGGGTCGGTGAGTCGGAGAGGCGGTCGGTGAATCGGAGAGGCGGTCGGTGAGTCTGAGAGGCGGTCGGTGAGTCGGAGAGGCGGTCGGTGAGGCAATCGGTGAGTTGGAGAGGCGGTCGGTGAGTCGGAGAGGCGGTCGGTGAGTCGGAGAGACGGTCGGTGAGGCGGTCGGTGAGTCGGAGAGGCGGTTGATGTGTCGGAGAGGTGGTCGGTGAGGCATTCGGTGAGTCGGAGAGACGGTCAGTGAGGCAGTCGGTGAGTCGGAGAGGCGGTCGGTGAGTCGGAGAGGCGGTCGGTGAGTCGGAGAGGCGGTCGGAGAGTCGGAGAGGCGGTCGGTGAGTCGGAGAGGCGGTCGGTGAGTCGGAGAGGCGGTCGGTGAGTCGGAGAGGCGGTTGGTGAGTCGGAGAGGCGGTGGGTGAGGCGGAGAGGCGGTCGGTGAGTCGGAGAGGCGGTCGGAGAGGCGGTCGGTGAGTCGGAGAGGCGGTTGGTGAGTCGGAGAGGCGGTCGGTGAGTTGGTGAGTCGGAGAGGCGGTCGGTGAGTCGGAAAGGCGGTCGGTGAGTCGTAGAGGCAGTCGGAGAGGGGGTCGGTGAGTCGGAGAGGCGGTCAGTGAGGCAGTCGGTGAGTCGGAGAGGCGGTCGGTGAGTCGGAGAGGCGGTCAGGGAGGCATTCGGTGAGACGGAGAGGCAGTCTGTGAGTCGGAGAGGCGGTCGGTGAGGCATTCGGTGAGTCGGAGAGGTGGTCGGTGAGTCGGAGAGGCGGTCGGTGAGTCAGAGAGGTGGTCGGTGAGTCCGAGAGGCGGTCGGTGAGTCGGAGAGGCGGTCGGTGAGTCGGAGAGGCGGTCGGTGAGTCCGCGAGGCGGTCGGTGAGTCGGAGAGGCGGTCGGTGAGTCGGAGAGGCGGACGGTGAGTCGGAGAGGCGGTCGGTGAGTCGGAGAGGCGGTCGGAGAGGCGGTCGGTGAGTCGGAGAGGCAGTCGGAGAGGCGGTCGGTGAGTCGGATAGGCGGTCGGTGAGTCGGAGAGGTGGTCGGTGAGTCGGAGAGGCAGTCGGAGAGGCGGTCGGAGAGGCGGTCGGTTAGTCGGAGAGGCGGTCGGTGAGTCGGAGAGGTGGTCGGTGAGTCGGAGAGACGGTCGGTGAGTCAGAGAGGCGGTCAGTGAGTCGGAGAGGCGGTCGGTGAGTCGGAGAGACGGTCGGTGAGTCGGAGAGGCGGTCGGTGTGTCGGAGAGGCGGTCGGTGAGTCAGAGAGGCGGTCGGTGAGTCGGAGAGGCGGTCGGCGAATCGGAGAGGCGGTCGGTGAGTCGGAGAGGCGGTCGGAGAGGCGGTCGGTGAGTCGGAGAGGCGGTCGGTGAGTCTGAGAGGCGGTCGGTGAGTCCGAGAGCCGGTCGGTGAGTCGGAGAGGCGGTCGGTGAGTCGGAGAGGCAGTCGGAGAGGCGGTCGGTGAGTCGGCGAGGCGGTTGGTGAGTCGGAGAGGCGGTCGGTGAGTCGGAGAGGCGGTCGGTGAGTCGGAGAGGCAGTCGGTGAGTCGGAGAGGCGGTCGGTGTGTCGGAGAGGCGGTCGGTGAGTCAGAGAGGCGGTCGGTGAGTCGGAGAGGCGGTCGGCGAATCGGAGAGGCGGTCGGTGAGTCGGAGAGGCGGTCGGAGAGGCGGTCGGTGAGTCGGAGAGGCGGTCGGTGAGTCTGAGAGGCGGTCGGTGAGTCCGAGAGCCGGTCGGTGAGTCGGAGAGGCGGTCGGTGAGTCGGAGAGGCGGTCGGAGAGGCGGTCGGTGAGTCGGAGACGCGGTCGGTGAGTCGGAGAGGCGGTCGGTGAGTCGGAGAGGCGGTCGGTGAGTCGGAGAGGCAGTCGGTGAGTCGGAGAGGCGGTCGGTGAGTCGGAGATACGGTCAGTGAGTCGGAGAGGCGGTCAGTGAGTCGAAGAGGCGGTCGGTGAGTCGGAGAGGCGGTCGGTGAGTCCGAGAGGCGGTCGGAGAGTCGGAGAGACGGTCGGTGTGTCGGAGAGGGGGTCGGTGAGTCGGAGAGGCGGTCGGTGAGTCGGAGAGGCGGTCGGTGAGTCCGAGAGGCGGTCGGTGAGTCGGAGAGGCGGTCGGTGAGGCAATCGGTGAGTCGGAGAGGCGGTCGGTGAGTCGGAGAAGCGGTCGGTGAGTCGGAGAGGCGGTCGGTGAGGCGGTCGGTGAGTCGGAGCGGCGGTTGATGAATCGGAGAGGTTGTCGTTGAGGCATTCGGTGAGTCGGAGAGGCGGTCGGTGAGGCGGTCGGTGAGTCGGAGAGGCAGTCGGAGAGGCGGTCGGAGAGGCGGTCGGTGAGTCGGAGAGGCGGTCGGTGAGTCGGTCGGTGAGTCGGAGAGACGGTCGGTGTGTCGGAGAGGCAGTCAGAGAGGCGGTCGGTGAGTCGGAGAGGCAGTCGGAGAGGCGGTCCGAGAGGCGGTCGGTGAGTCGGTGAGTCGGTCGGTGAGTCGGAGAGACGGTCGGTGAGTCGGAGAGGCGGTCGGTGAGTCGGAGAGGCGGTCGGTGAGTCCGAGAGGCGGTCGGTGAGTCGGAGAGACGGTCGGTGAGTCGGAGAGGCGGTCGGTGAGTCGGAGAGGCGGTCGGAGAGGCGGTCGGAGAGTCGGAGAGGCGGTCGGTGAGGCATTCGGTGAGTCGGAGAGGCGGTCGGTGAGTCGGAGAGGAGGTCGGTGAGTCGGAGAGGCGGTCGGTGAGTCGGAGAGGCGGTCGGTGTGTCGGAGAGGGGGTCGGTGTGTCGGAGAGGCGGTCGGTGAGTCGGAGAGGCGGTCGGTGAGTCGGAGAGGCGGTCGGTGAGCCGGAGAGGCAGTCGGTGAGTCGGAGAGACGGTCGGTGAGTCGGAGAGGCGGTCCGTGATTCGGAGAGGCGGTCGGTGAGTCGGAGAGACGGTCCGTGAGTCGGAGAGGCGGTCCGTGAGTCGGAGAGGCGGTCGGTGAGTCGGAGAGGCGGTCGGTGAGTCGGAGAGACGGTCGGTGAGTCGGAGAGGCGGTCGGTGAGTCGGAGAGACGGTCGGTGAGTCGGAGAGGCGGTCGGTGAGTCGGAGAGGCGGTCGGTGAGTCGGAGAGGCGGTCGGTGAGACCGAGAGGCGGTCGGTGAGTCGGAGAGGCGGTCGGTGAGTCGGAGAGGCGGTCGGAGAGGCGGTCGGAGAGGCGGTCGGTGAGTCGGAGAGGCGGTCGGTGAGTCGGAGAGGCGGTCGGTGAGTCGGAGAGGCGGTCGGTGAGTCGGAGAGGTGGTCGGAGAGGCGGTCGGAGAGTCGGAGAGGCGGTCGGTGAGTCGTAGAGGCAGTCGGAGAGGGGGTCGGTGAGTCGGAGAGGCGGTCAGTGAGGCAGTCGGTGAGTCGGAGAGGCGGTCGGTGAGTCGGAGAGGCGGTCAGGGAGGCATTCGGTGAGACGGAGAGGCAGTCGGTGAGTCGGAGAGGCGGTTGGTGAAGCATTCGGTGAGTCGGAGAGGTGGTCGGTGAGTCGGAGAGGCGGTCGGTGAGTCGGAGAGGTGGTCGGTGAGTCCGAGAGGCGGTCGGTGAGTCGGAGAGGCGGTCGGTGAGTCCAAGAGGCGGTCGGTGAGTCGGAGAGGCGGTCGGTGAGTCGGAGAGGCGGACGGTGAGTCGGAGAGGCGGTCGGTGAGTCGGAGAGGCGGTCGGAGAGGCGGTCGGTGAGTCGGAGAGGCAGTCGGAGAGGCGGTCGGTGAGTCGGATAGGCGGTCGGTGAGTCGGAGAGGTGGTCGGTGAGTCGGAGAGGCAGTCGGAGAGGCGGTCGGAGAGGCGGTCGGTTAGTCGGAGAGGTGGTCGGTGAGTTGGAGAGGCGGTCGGTGAGTCGGAGAGACGGTCGGTGAGTCAGAGAGGCGGTCAGTGAGTCGGAGAGGCGGTCGGTGAGTCGGAGAGACGGTCGGTGAGTCGGAGAGGCGGTCGGTGAGTCGGAGAGGCGGTCGGTGAGTCGGAGAGGCGGTCGGTGAGTCGGAGAGGCGGTCGGAGAGGCGGTCGGTGAGTCGGAGAGGCGGTCGGTGAGTCCGAGAGGCGGTCGCTGAGTCCGAGAGGCGCTCGGTGAGTCCGAGAGCCGGTCGGTGAGTCGGAGAGGCGGTCGGTAAGTCGGAGAGGCGGTCGGAGAGGCGGTCGGTGAGTCGGCGAGGCGGTTGGTGAGGCATTTGGTGACTCGGAGAGGCGGTCGGTGAGTCGGAGAGGCGGTCGGTGAGTCGGAGAGGCGGTCGGTGAGTCGGAGAGGCGGTCGGATGGGCGGTCGGTGAGTCGGAGACGCGGTCGGTGAGTCGGAGAGGCAGTCGGTGAGTCGGAGAGGTGGTCGGTGAGTCGGAGAGGCGGTCGGTGATTCGGAGAGGCGGTCGGTGAGTCGGAGAGGCGGTCGGTGAGTCGGAGATACGGTCAGTGAGTCGGAGAGGCGGTCAGTGAGTCGAAGAGGCGGTCGGTGAGTCGGAGAGGCGGTCGGTGAGTCCGAGAGGCGGTCGGTGAGTCGGAGAGACGGTCGGTGTGTCGGAGAGGGGGTCGGTGAGTCGGAGAGGCGGTCGGTGAGTCGGAGAGGCGGTCGGTGAGTCCGAGAGGCGGTCGGTGAGTCGGAGAGGCGGTCGGAAGGCAATCGGTGAGTCGGAGAGGCGGTCGGTGAGTCGGAGAGGCGGTCGGTGAGTCGGAGAGACGGTCGGTGAGGCGGTCGGTGAGTCGGAGAGGCGGTTGATGAGTCGGAGAGCTGGTCGGTGAGGCATTCGGTGAGTCGGAGAGACGGTCGGTGAGGCGGTCGGTGAGTCGGAGAGGCGGTCGGTGAGTCGGAGAGGCGGTCGGTGAGTCGGAGAGGTGGTCGGTGAGTCGGAGAGGCGGTCGGTGAGTCGGAGAGGCGGTCGGTGAGTCGGAGATACGGTCGGTGAGTCAGAGAGGTGGTCCGTGAGTCGGAGAGGCGGTCGGTGAGTCGGAGAGACAGTCGGTGAGTCGGAGAGGTGGTCCGTGAGTCGGAGAGGCGGTCGGTGAGTCGGAGAGAAGGTCAGTGAGCCGGAGAGGCGGTCAGTGAGTCGGAAAGGCGGTCGGTGAGTCGGAGAGGCGGTCGGTGAGTCCGAGAGGCGGTCGGTGAGTCGGAGAGACGGTCGGTGTGTCGGAGAGGCGGTCGGTGAGTCGGAGAGGCGGTCGGTGAGTCGGAGAGGCAGTCGGTGAGTCCGAGAGGCGGTCGGTGAGTCGGAGAGGCGGTCGGTGAGTCGGAGAGGCGGTCGGTGAGTCCGAGAGGCGGTCGGTGAGTCGGAGAGGCGGTCGGTGAGTCGGAGAGGCGGTCGGTGAGTCGGAGATACGGTCGGTGAGTCAGAGAGGTGGTCCGTGAGTCGGAGAGGCGGTCGGTGAGTCGGAGAGACAGTCGGTGAGTCGGAGAGGTGGTCCGTGAGTCGGAGAGGCGGTCGGTGAGTCGGAGAGAAGGTCAGTGAGCCGGAGAGGCGGTCAGTGAGTCGGAAAGGCGGTCGGTGAGTCGGAGAGGCGGTCGGTGAGTCCGAGAGGCGGTCGGTGAGTCGGAGAGACGGTCGGTGTGTCGGAGAGGCGGTCGGTGAGTCGGAGAGGCGGTCGGTGAGTCGGAGAGGCAGTCGGTGAGTCCGAGAGGCGGTCGGTGAGTCGGAGAGGCGGTCGGTGAGTCGGAGAGGCGGTCGGTGAGTCCGAGAGGCGGTCGGTGAGTCGGAGAGGCGGTCGGTGAGTCGGAGAGGCGGTCGGTGAGTCCGAGAGGCGGTCGGTGAGTCGGAGAGGCGGTCGGAGAGTCGGAGAGGCGGTCGGTGAGTCGGAGAGGCGGTCGGAGAGGCGGTCGGAGAGTCGCAGAGGCGGTCGGTGAGGCATTTGGTGAGTCGGAGAGGCGGTCGGTGAGTCGGAGAGGAGGTCGGTGAGTCGGAGAGTCGGTCGGTGAGTCGGAGAGGCGGTCGGTGAGTCGGAGAGGCGGTCGGTGTGTCGGAGAGGCGGTCGGTGAGTCGGAGAGGCGGTCGGTGAGTCGGAGAGGCGGTCGGTGAGCCGGAGAGGCGGTCGGTGAGTCGGAGAGACGGTCGGTGAGTCCGAGAGGCGGTCCGTGATTCGGAGAGGCGGTCGGTGAGTTGGAGAGACGGTCCGTGAGTCGGATAGGCGGTCCGTGAGTCGGAGAGGCGGTCGGTGAGTCGGAGAGGCGGTCGGTGAGTCGGAGAGACGGTCGGTGAGTCGGAGAGGCGGTCCGTGAGTCGGAGAGGCGGTCGGTGAGTCGGAGAGGCGGTCGGTGAGTCGGAGAGACGGTCGGTGAGTCGGAGAGGCGGTCGGTGAATCGGAGAGGCGGTCGGTGAGTCGGAGAGACGGTCGGTGAGTCGGAGAGGCGGTCGGTGAGTCGGAGAGGCGGTCGGTGAGTCGGAGAGGCGGTCGGTGAGTCGGAGAGGCGGTCGGTGAGTCGGAGAGGCGGTGGGTGAGTCGGAGAGGCAGTCGGTGAGTCGGAGAGGCGGTCGGAGAGGCGGTCGGAGAGGCGGTCGGTGAGTCGGAGAGGCGGTCGGTGAGTCGGAGAGGCGGTCGGTGAGTCGGAGAGGCGGTCGGTGAGTTGGTGAGTCGGAGAGGCGGTCGGTGAGTCGGAAAGGCGGTCGGTGAGTCGTAGAGGCAGTCGGAGAGGGGGTCGGTGAGTCGGAGAGGCGGTCAGTGAGGCAGTCGGTGAGTCGGAGAGGCGGTCGGTGAGTCAGAGAGGCGGTCAGGGAGGCATTCGGTGAGACGGAGAGGCAGTCGGTGAGTCGGAGAGGCGGTCGGTGAGGCATTCGGTGAGTCGGAGAGGTGGTCGGTGAGTCGGAGAGGCGGTCGGTGAGTCAGAGAGGTGGTCGGTGAGTCCGAGAGGCGGTCGGTGAGTCGGAGAGGCGGTCGGTGAGTCGGAGAGGTGGTCGGTGAGTCCGAGAGGCGGTCGGTGAGTCGGAGAGGCGGTCGGTGACTCGGAGAGGCGGACGGTGAGTCGGAGAGGCGGTCGGTGAGTCGGAGAGGCGGTCGGAGAGGCGGTCGGTGAGTCGGAGAGGCAGTCGGAGAGGCGGTCGGTGAGTCAGATAGGCGGTCGGTGAGTCGGAGACGTGGTCGGTGAGTCGGAGAGGCAGTCGGAGAGGCGGTCTGAGAGGCGGTCGGTTAGTCGGAGAGGCGGTCGGTGAGTCAGAGAGGCGGTCGGTGAGTCGGAGAGACGGTCGGAGAGTCGGTCGGTGAGTCGGAGATGCGGTCGGTGAGTCGGAGAGGCAGTCGGTGAGTCGGAGAGGCGGTCGGTGAGTCGGAGAGGCGGTCGGTGAGTCGGAGAGGCGGTCGGTGAGTCGGAGATATGGTCAGTGAGTCGGAGAGGCGGTCAGTGAGTCGAAGAGGCGGTCGGTGAGTCGGAGAGGCGGTCGGTGAGTCCGAGAGGCGGTCGGTGAGTCGGAGAGACGGTCGGTGTGTCGGAGAGGGGGTCGGTGAGTCGGAGAGGCGGTCGGTGAGTCGGAGAGGCGGTCGGTGAGTCCGAGAGGCGGTCGGTGAGTCGGAGAGGCGGTCGGTGAGGCAATCGGTGAGTCGGAGAGGCGGTCGGTGAGTCGGAGAGGCGGTCGGTGAGTCGGAGAGACGGTCGGTGAGGCGGTCGGTGAGTCCGAGGGGCGGTCGGTGAGTCGGAGAGGCGGTCGGTGAGGCAATCGGTGAGTCGGATAGGCGGTCGGTGAGTCGGAGAGGCGGTCGGTGAGTCGGAGAGGCGTTCGGAGAGTCGGAGAGGCGGTCGGTGAGTCGGAGAGGCGGTCGGTGAGTCGGAGAGGCGGTCGGTGAGTCGGAGAGGCGGTCGGTGAGTCGGAGAGGCGGTCGGTGAGTCGGAGAGGCGGTGGGTGAGTCGGAGAGGCGGTCGGTGAGTCGGAGAGGCGGTCGGAGAGGCGGTCGGAGAGGCGGTCGGTGAGTCGGAGAGGCGGTCGGTGAGTCGGAGAGGCGGTCGGTGAGTTGGTGAGTCGGAGAGGCGGTCGGTGAGTCGGAAAGGCGGTCGGTGAGTCGTAGAGGCAGTCGGAGAGGGGGTCGGTGAGTCGGAGAGGCGGTCAGTGAGGCAGTCGGTGAGTCGGAGAGGCGGTCGGTGAGTCGGAGAGGCGGTCAGGGAGGCATTCGGTGAGACGGAGAGGCAGTCGGTGAGTCGGAGAGGCGGTCGGTGAGGCATTCGGTGAGTCGGAGAGGTGGTCGGTGAGTCGGAGAGGCGGTCGGTGAGTCAGAGAGGTGGTCGGTGAGTCCGAGAGGCGGTCGGTGAGTCGGAGAGGCGGTCGGTGAGTCGGAGAGGCGGTCGGTGAGTCGGAGAGGCGGTCGGAGAGGCGGTCGGTGAGTCGGAGAGGCAGTCGTAGAGGCGGTCAGTGAGTCGGATAGGCGGTCGGTGAGTCGGAGAGGTGGTCGGTGAGTCGGAGAGGCAGTCGGAGAGGCGGTCGGAGAGGCGGTCGGTTAGTCGGAGAGGCGGTCGGTGAGTCGGAGAGGTGGTCGGTGAGTCGGAGAGACGGTCGGTGAGTCAGAGAGGCGGTCAGTGAGTCGGAGAGGCGGTCGGTGAGTCGGAGAGACGGTCGGTGAGTCGGAGAGGCGGTCGGTGTGTCGGAGAGGCGGTCGGTGAGTCGGAGAGGCGGTCGGTGAGTCCGAGAGGCGGTCGGTGAGTCGGAGAGGCGGTCGGTGAGTCGGAGAGGCGGTCGGAGAGGCGGTCGGAGAGGCGGTCGGTGAGTCGGAGAGGCGGTCGGTGAGTCGGAGAGGCGGTCGGTGAGTCGGAGAGGCGGTCGGTGAGTCGGAGAGGTGGTCGGAGAGGCGGTCGGAGAGTCGGAGAGGCGGTCGGTGAGTCGTAGAGGCAGTCGGAGAGGGGGTCGGTGAGTCGGAGAGGCGGTCAGTGAGGCAGTCGGTGAGTCGGAGAGGCGGTCGGTGAGTCGGAGAGGTGGTCAGGGAGGCATTCGGTGAGATGGAGAGGCAGTCGGTGAGTCGGAGAGGCGGTCGGTGAAGCATTCGGTGAGTCGGAGAGGTGGTCGGTGAGTCGGAGAGGCGGTCGGTGAGTCGGAGAGGTGGTCGGTGAGTCCGAGAGGCGGTCGGTGAGTCGGAGAGGCGGTCGGTGAGTCCGAGAGGCGGTCGGTGAGTCGGAGAGGCGGTCGGTGAGTCGGAGAGGCGGACGGTGAGTCGGAGAGGCGGTCGGTGAGTCGGAGAGGCGGTCGGAGAGGCGGTCGGTGAGTCGGAGAGGCAGTCGGAGAAGCGGTCGGTGAGTCGGATAGGCGGTCGGTGAGTCGGAGAGGTGGTCGGTGAGTCGGAGAGGCAGTCGGAGAGGCGGTCGGAGAGGCGGTCGGTTAGTCGGAGAGGTGGTCGGTGAGTCGGAGAGGCGGTCGGTGAGTCGGAGAGACGGTCGGTGAGTCAGAGAGGCGGTCAGTGAGTCGGAGAGGCGGTCGGTGAGTCGGAGAGACGGTCGGTGAGTCGGAGAGGCGGTCGGTGAGTCGGAGAGGCGGTCGGTGAGTCCGAGAGGCGGTCGCTGAGTCCGAGAGGCGCTCGGTGAGTCCGAGAGCCGGTCGGTGAGTCGGAGAGGCGGTCGGTAAGTCGGAGAGGCGGTCGGAGAGGCAGTCGGTGAGTCGGCGAGGCGGTTGGAGAGGCATTTGGTGACTCGGAGAGGCGGTCGGTGAGTCGGAGAGGCGGTCGGTGAGTCGGAGAGGCGGTCGGTGAGTCGGAGAGGCGGTCGGATGGGCGGTCGGTGAGTCGGAGACGCGGTCGGTGAGTCGGAGAGGCAGTCGGTGAGTCGGAGAGGTGGTCGGTGAGTCGGAGAGGCGGTCGGTGATTCGGAGAGGCGGTCGGTGAGTCGGAGAGGTGGTCGGTGAGTCGGAGATACGGTCAGTGAGTCGGAGAGGCGGTCAGTGAGTCGAAGAGGCGGTCGGTGAGTCGGAGAGGCGGTCGGTGAGTCCGAGAGGCGGTCGGTGAGTCGGAGAGACGGTCGGTGTGTCGGAGAGGGGGTCGGTGAGTCGGAGAGGCGGTCGGTGAGTCGGAGAGGCGGTCGGTGAGTCCGAGAGGCGGTCGGTGAGTCGGAGAGGCGGTCGGAAGGCAATCGGTGAGTCGGAGAGGCGGTCGGTGAGTCGGAGAGGCGGTCGGTGAGTCGGAGAGACGGTCGGTGAGGCGGTCGGTGAGTCGGAGAGGCGGTTGATGAGTCGGAGAGGTGGTCGGTGAGGCATTCGGTGAGTCGGAGACACGGTCGGTGAGTCGGAGAGGCGGTCGGTGAGTCGGAGAGGCGGTCGGTGAGTCCGAGAGGCAGTCGGTGAGTCGGAGAGGCGGTCGGTGAGTCGGAGAGGCGGTCGGTGAGTCCGAGAGGCGGTCGGTGAGTCGGAGAGGCGGTCGGAGAGTCGGAGAGGCGGTCGGTGAGTCGGAGAGGCGGTCGGAGAGGCGGTCGGAGAGTCGCAGAGGCGGTCGGTGAGGCATTTGGTGAGTCGGAGAGGCGGTCGGTGAGTCGGAGAGGAGGTCGGTGAGTCGGAGAGGCGGTCGGTGAGTCGGAGAGGCGGTCGGTGAGTCGGAGAGGCGGTCGGTGTGTCGGAGAGGCGGTCAGTGAGTCGGAGAGGCGGTCGGTGAGTCGGAGAGGCGGTCGGTGAGCCGGAGAGGCGGTCGGTGAGTCGGAGAGACGGTCGGTGAGTCCGAGAGGCGGTCCGTGATTCGGAGAGGCGGTCGGTGAGTCGGAGAGACGGTCCGTGAGTCGGATAGGCGGTCCGTGAGTCGGAGAGGCGGTCGGTGAGTCGGAGAGGCGGTCGGTGAGTCGGAGAGACGGTCGGTGAGTCGGAGAGGCGGTCCGTGAGTCGGAGAGGCGGTCGGTGAGTCGGAGAGGCGGTCGGTGAGTCGGAGAGGCGGTCGGAGAGGCGGTCGGAGAGGCGGTCGGTGAGTCGGAGAGGCGGTCGGTGAGTCGGAGAGGCGGTCGGTGAGTCGGAGAGGCGGTCGGTGAGTTGGTGAGTCGGAGAGGCGGTCGGTGAGTCGGAAAGGCGGTCGGTGAGTCGTAGAGGCAGTCGGAGAGGGGGTCGGTGAGTCGGAGAGGCGGTCAGTGAGGCAGTCGGTGAGTCGGAGAGGCGGTCGGTGAGTCGGAGAGGCGGTCAGGGAGGCATTCGGTGAGACGGAGAGGCAGTCGGTGAGTCGGAGAGGCGGTCGGTGAGGCATTCGGTGAGTCGGAGAGGTGGTCGGTGAGTCGGAGAGGCGGTCGGTGAGTCAGAGAGGTGGTCGGTGAGTCCGAGAGGCGGTCGGTGAGTCGGAGAGGCGGTCGGTGAGTCGGAGAGGTGGTCGGTGAGTCCGAGAGGCGGTCGGTGAGTCGGAGAGGCGGTCGGTGACTCGGAGAGGCGGACGGTGAGTCGGAGAGGCGGTCGGTGAGTCGGAGAGGCGGTCGGAGAGGCGGTCGGTGAGTCGGAGAGGCAGTCGGAGAGGCGGTCGGTGAGTCAGATAGGCGGTCGGTGAGTCGGAGACGTGGTCGGTGAGTCGGAGAGGCAGTCGGAGAGGCGGTCTGAGAGGCGGTCGGTTAGTCGGAGAGGCGGTCGGTGAGTCAGAGAGGCGGTCGGTGAGTCGGAGAGACGGTCGGAGAGTCGGTCGGTGAGTCGGAGATGCGGTCGGTGAGTCGGAGAGGCAGTCGGTGAGTCGGAGAGGCGGTCGGTGAGTCGGAGAGGCGGTCGGTGAGTCGGAGAGGCGGTCGGTGAGTCGGAGATATGGTCAGTGAGTCGGAGAGGCGGTCAGTGAGTCGAAGAGGCGGTCGGTGAGTCGGAGAGGCGGTCGGTGAGTCCGAGAGGCGGTCGGTGAGTCGGAGAGACGGTCGGTGTGTCGGAGAGGGGGTCGGTGAGTCGGAGAGGCGGTCGGTGAGTCGGAGAGGCGGTCGGTGAGTCCGAGAGGCGGTCGGTGAGTCGGAGAGGCGGTCGGTGAGGCAATCGGTGAGTCGGAGAGGCGGTCGGTGAGTCGGAGAGGCGGTCGGTGAGTCGGAGAGACGGTCGGTGAGGCGGTCGGTGAGTCCGAGGGGCGGTCGGTGAGTCGGAGAGGCGGTCGGTGAGGCAATCGGTGAGTCGGATAGGCGGTCGGTGAGTCGGAGAGGCGGTCGGTGAGTCGGAGAGGCGTTCGGAGAGTCGGAGAGGCGGTCGGTGAGTCGGAGAGGCGGTCGGTGAGTCGGAGAGGCGGTCGGTGAGTCGGAGAGGCGGTCGGTGAGTCGGAGAGGCGGTCGGTGAGTCGGAGAGGCGGTGGGTGAGTCGGAGAGGCGGTCGGTGAGTCGGAGAGGCGGTCGGAGAGGCGGTCGGAGAGGCGGTCGGTGAGTCGGAGAGGCGGTCGGTGAGTCGGAGAGGCGGTCGGTGAGTTGGTGAGTCGGAGAGGCGGTCGGTGAGTCGGAAAGGCGGTCGGTGAGTCGTAGAGGCAGTCGGAGAGGGGGTCGGTGAGTCGGAGAGGCGGTCAGTGAGGCAGTCGGTGAGTCGGAGAGGCGGTCGGTGAGTCGGAGAGGCGGTCAGGGAGGCATTCGGTGAGACGGAGAGGCAGTCGGTGAGTCGGAGAGGCGGTCGGTGAGGCATTCGGTGAGTCGGAGAGGTGGTCGGTGAGTCGGAGAGGCGGTCGGTGAGTCAGAGAGGTGGTCGGTGAGTCCGAGAGGCGGTCGGTGAGTCGGAGAGGCGGTCGGTGAGTCGGAGAGGCGGTCGGTGAGTCGGAGAGGCGGTCGGAGAGGCGGTCGGTGAGTCGGAGAGGCAGTCGTAGAGGCGGTCAGTGAGTCGGATAGGCGGTCGGTGAGTCGGAGAGGTGGTCGGTGAGTCGGAGAGGCAGTCGGAGAGGCGGTCGGAGAGGCGGTCGGTTAGTCGGAGAGGCGGTCGGTGAGTCGGAGAGGTGGTCGGTGAGTCGGAGAGACGGTCGGTGAGTCAGAGAGGCGGTCAGTGAGTCGGAGAGGCGGTCGGTGAGTCGGAGAGACGGTCGGTGAGTCGGAGAGGCGGTCGGTGTGTCGGAGAGGCGGTCGGTGAGTCGGAGAGGCGGTCGGTGAGTCCGAGAGGCGGTCGGTGAGTCGGAGAGGCGGTCGGTGAGTCGGAGAGGCGGTCGGAGAGGCGGTCGGAGAGGCGGTCGGTGAGTCGGAGAGGCGGTCGGTGAGTCGGAGAGGCGGTCGGTGAGTCGGAGAGGCGGTCGGTGAGTCGGAGAGGTGGTCGGAGAGGCGGTCGGAGAGTCGGAGAGGCGGTCGGTGAGTCGTAGAGGCAGTCGGAGAGGGGGTCGGTGAGTCGGAGAGGCGGTCAGTGAGGCAGTCGGTGAGTCGGAGAGGCGGTCGGTGAGTCGGAGAGGTGGTCAGGGAGGCATTCGGTGAGATGGAGAGGCAGTCGGTGAGTCGGAGAGGCGGTCGGTGAAGCATTCGGTGAGTCGGAGAGGTGGTCGGTGAGTCGGAGAGGCGGTCGGTGAGTCCGAGAGGTGGTCGGTGAGTCCGAGAGGCGGTCGGTGAGTCGGAGAGGCGGTCGGTGAGTCCGAGAGGCGGTCGGTGAGTCGGAGAGGCGGTCGGTGAGTCGGAGAGGCGGACGGTGAGTCGGAGAGGCGGTCGGTGAGTCGGAGAGGCGGTCGGAGAGGCGGTCGGTGAGTCGGAGAGGCAGTCGGAGAAGCGGTCGGTGAGTCGGATAGGCGGTCGGTGAGTCGGAGAGGTGGTCGGTGAGTCGGAGAGGCAGTCGGAGAGGCGGTCGGAGAGGCGGTCGGTTAGTCGGAGAGGTGGTCGGTGAGTCGGAGAGGCGGTCGGTGAGTCGGAGAGACGGTCGGTGAGTCAGAGAGGCGGTCAGTGAGTCGGAGAGGCGGTCGGTGAGTCGGAGAGACGGTCGGTGAGTCGGAGAGGCGGTCGGTGAGTCGGAGAGGCGGTCGGTGAGTCCGAGAGGCGGTCGCTGAGTCCGAGAGGCGCTCGGTGAGTCCGAGAGCCGGTCGGTGAGTCGGAGAGGCGGTCGGTAAGTCGGAGAGGCGGTCGGAGAGGCAGTCGGTGAGTCGGCGAGGCGGTTGGAGAGGCATTTGGTGACTCGGAGAGGCGGTCGGTGAGTCGGAGAGGCGGTCGGTGAGTCGGAGAGGCGGTCGGTGAGTCGGAGAGGCGGTCGGATGGGCGGTCGGTGAGTCGGAGACGCGGTCGGTGAGTCGGAGAGGCAGTCGGTGAGTCGGAGAGGTGGTCGGTGAGTCGGAGAGGCGGTCGGTGATTCGGAGAGGCGGTCGGTGAGTCGGAGAGGTGGTCGGTGAGTCGGAGATACGGTCAGTGAGTCGGAGAGGCGGTCAGTGAGTCGAAGAGGCGGTCGGTGAGTCGGAGAGGCGGTCGGTGAGTCCGAGAGGCGGTCGGTGAGTCGGAGAGACGGTCGGTGTGTCGGAGAGGGGGTCGGTGAGTCGGAGAGGCGGTCGGTGAGTCGGAGAGGCGGTCGGTGAGTCCGAGAGGCGGTCGGTGAGTCGGAGAGGCGGTCGGAAGGCAATCGGTGAGTCGGAGAGGCGGTCGGTGAGTCGGAGAGGCGGTCGGTGAGTCGGAGAGACGGTCGGTGAGGCGGTCGGTGAGTCGGAGAGGCGGTTGATGAGTCGGAGAGGTGGTCGGTGAGGCATTCGGTGAGTCGGAGACACGGTCGGTGAGTCGGAGAGGCGGTCGGTGAGTCGGAGAGGCGGTCGGTGAGTCCGAGAGGCAGTCGGTGAGTCGGAGAGGCGGTCGGTGAGTCGGAGAGGCGGTCGGTGAGTCCGAGAGGCGGTCGGTGAGTCGGAGAGGCGGTCGGAGAGTCGGAGAGGCGGTCGGTGAGTCGGAGAGGCGGTCGGAGAGGCGGTCGGAGAGTCGCAGAGGCGGTCGGTGAGGCATTTGGTGAGTCGGAGAGGCGGTCGGTGAGTCGGAGAGGAGGTCGGTGAGTCGGAGAGGCGGTCGGTGAGTCGGAGAGGCGGTCGGTGAGTCGGAGAGGCGGTCGGTGTGTCGGAGAGGCGGTCAGTGAGTCGGAGAGGCGGTCGGTGAGTCGGAGAGGCGGTCGGTGAGCCGGAGAGGCGGTCGGTGAGTCGGAGAGACGGTCGGTGAGTCCGAGAGGCGGTCCGTGATTCGGAGAGGCGGTCGGTGAGTCGGAGAGACGGTCCGTGAGTCGGATAGGCGGTCCGTGAGTCGGAGAGGCGGTCGGTGAGTCGGAGAGGCGGTCGGTGAGTCGGAGAGACGGTCGGTGAGTCGGAGAGGCGGTCCGTGAGTCGGAGAGGCGGTCGGTGAGTCGGAGAGGCGGTCGGTGAGTCGGAGAGACGGTCGGTGAGTCGGAGAGGCGGTCGGTGAATCGGAGAGGCGGTCGGTGAGTCGGAGAGACGGTCGGTGAGTCGGAGAGGCGGTCGGTGAGTCGGAGAGGCGGTCGGTGAGTCGGAGAGGCGGTCGGTGAGTCGGAGAGGCGGTGGGTGAGTCGGAGAGGCGGTCGGTGAGTCGGAGAGGCGGTCGGAGAGGCGGTCGGAGAGGCGGTCGGTGAGTCGGAGAGGCGGTCGGTGAGTCGGAGAGGCGGTCGGTGAGTCGGAGAGGCGGTCGGTGAGTTGGTGAGTCGGAGAGGCGGTCGGTGAGTCGGAAAGGCGGTCGGTGAGTCGTAGAGGCAGTCGGAGAGGGGGTTGGTGAGTCGGAGAGGCGGTCAGTGAGGCAGTCGGTGAGTCGGAGAGGCGGTCGGTGAGTCGGAGAGGCGGTCAGGGAGGCATTCGGTGAGACGGAGAGGCAGTCGGTGAGTCGGAGAGGCGGTCGGTGAGGCATTCGGTGAGTCGGAGAGGTGGTCGGTGAGTCGGAGAGGCGGTCGGTGAGTCAGAGAGGTGGTCGGTGAGTCCGAGAGGTGGTCGGTGAGTCGGAGAGGCGGTCGGTGAGTCGGAGAGGTGGTCGGTGAGTCCGAGAGGCGGTCGGTGATTCGGAGAGGCGGTCGGTGACTCGGAGAGGCGGACGGTGAGTCGGAGAGGCGGTCGGTGAGTCGGAGAGGCGGTCGGAGAGGCGGTCGGTGAGTCGGAGAGGCAGTCGGAGAGGCGGTCGGTGAGTCAGATAGGCGGTCGGTGAGTCGGAGACGTGGTCGGTGAGTCGGAGAGGCAGTCGGAGAGGCGGTCTGAGAGGCGGTCGGTTAGTCGGAGAGGCGGTCGGTGAGTCAGAGAGGCGGTCGGTGAGTCGGAGAGACGGTCGGAGAGTCGGTCGGTGAGTCGGAGATGCGGTCGGTGAGTCGGAGAGGCAGTCGGTGAGTCGGAGAGGCGGTCGGTGAGTCGGAGAGGCGGTCGGTGAGTCGGAGAGGCGGTCGGTGAGTCGGAGATATGGTCAGTGAGTCGGAGAGGCGGTCAGTGAGTCGAAGAGGCGGTCGGTGAGTCGGAGAGGCGGTCGGTGAGTCCGAGAGGCGGTCGGTGAGTCGGAGAGACGGTCGGTGTGTCGGAGAGGGGGTCGGTGAGTCGGAGAGGCGGTCGGTGAGTCGGAGAGGCGGTCGGTGAGTCCGAGAGGCGGTCGGTGAGTCGGAGAGGCGGTCGGTGAGGCAATCGGTGAGTCGGAGAGGCGGTCGGTGAGTCGGAGAGGCGGTCGGTGAGTCGGAGAGACGGTCGGTGAGGCGGTCGGTGAGTCCGAGGGGCGGTCGGTGAGTCGGAGAGGCGGTCGGTGAGGCAATCGGTGAGTCGGATAGGCGGTCGGTGAGTCGGAGAGGCGGTCGGTGAGTCGGAGAGGCGTTCGGAGAGTCGGAGAGGCGGTCGGTGAGTCGGAGAGGCGGTCGGTGAGTCGGAGAGGCGGTCGGTGAGTCGGAGAGGCGGTCGGTGAGTCGGAGAGGCGGTCGGTGAGTCGGAGAGGCGGTGGGTGAGTCGGAGAGGCGGTCGGTGAGTCGGAGAGGCGGTCGGAGAGGCGGTCGGAGAGGCGGTCGGTGAGTCGGAGAGGCGGTCGGTGAGTCGGAGAGGCGGTCGGTGAGTTGGTGAGTCGGAGAGGCGGTCGGTGAGTCGGAAAGGCGGTCGGTGAGTCGTAGAGGCAGTCGGAGAGGGGGTCGGTGAGTCGGAGAGGCGGTCAGTGAGGCAGTCGGTGAGTCGGAGAGGCGGTCGGTGAGTCGGAGAGGCGGTCAGGGAGGCATTCGGTGAGACGGAGAGGCAGTCGGTGAGTCGGAGAGGCGGTCGGTGAGGCATTCGGTGAGTCGAAGAGGCGGTCGGTGAGTCGGAGAGGCGGTCGGTGAGTCAGAGAGGTGGTCGGTGAGTCCGAGAGGCGGTCGGTGAGTCGGAGAGGCGGTCGGTGAGTCGGAGAGGCGGTCGGTGAGTCGGAGAGGCGGACGGTGAGTCGGAGAGGCGGTCGGTGAGTCGGAGAGGCGGTCGGAGAGGCGGTCGGTGAGTCGGAGAGGCAGTCGTAGAGGCGGTCAGTGAGTCGGATAGGCGGTCGGTGAGTCGGAGAGGTGGTCGGTGAGTCGGAGAGGCAGTCGGAGAGGCGGTCGGAGAGGCGGTCGGTTAGTCGGAGAGGCGGTCGGTGAGTCGGAGAGGTGGTCGGTGAGTCGGAGAGACGGTCGGTGAGTCAGAGAGGCGGTCAGTGAGTCGGAGAGGCGGTCGGTGAGTCGGAGAGACGGTCGGTGAGTCGGAGAGGCGGTCGGTGTGTCGGAGAGGCGGTCGGTGAGTCGGAGAGGCGGTCGGTGAGTCCGAGAGGCGGTCGGTGAGTCGGAGAGGCGGTCGGTGAGTCGGAGAGGCGGTCGGAGAGGTGGTCGGAGAGGCGGTCGGTGAGTCGGAGAGGCGGTCGGTGAGTCGGAGAGGCGGTCGGTGAGTCGGAGAGGCGGTCGGTGAGTCGGAGAGGTGGTCGGAGAGGCGGTCGGAGAGTCGGAGAGGCGGTCGGTGAGTCGTAGAGGCAGTCGGAGAGGGGGTCGGTGAGTCGGAGAGGCGGTCAGTGAGGCAGTCGGTGAGTCAGAGAGGCGGTCGGTGAGTCGGAGAGGTGGTCAGGGAGGCATTCGGTGAGATGGAGAGGCAGTCGGTGAGTCGGAGAGGCGGTCGGTGAAGCATTCGGTGAGTCGGAGAGGTGGTCGGTGAGTCGGAGAGGCGGTCGGTGAGTCCGAGAGGCGGTCGGTGAGTCGGAGAGGCGGTCGGTGAGGCAATCGGTGAGTCGGAGAGGCGGTCGGTGAGTTGGAGAGGCGGTCGGTGAGTCGGAGAGACGGTCGGTGAGGCGGTCGGTGAGTCCGAGGGGCGGTCGGTGAGTCGGAGAGGCGGTCGGTGAGGCAATCGGTGAGTCGGATAGGCGGTCGGTGAGTCGGAGAGGCGGTCGGTGAGTCGGAGAGGCGTTCGGAGAGTCGGAGAGGCGGTCGGTGAGTCGGAGAGGCGGTCGGTGAGTCGGAGAGGCGGTCGGTGAGTCGGAGAGGCGGTCGGTGAGTCGGAGAGGCGGTCGGTGAGTCGGAGAGGCGGTGGGTGAGTCGGAGAGGCGGTCGGTGAGTCGGAGAGGCGGTCGGAGAGGCGGTCGGAGAGGCGGTCGGTGAGTCGGAGAGGCGGTCGGTGAGTCGGAGAGGCGGTCGGTGAGTTGGTGAGTCGGAGAGGCGGTCGGTGAGTCGGAAAGGCGGTCGGTGAGTCGTAGAGGCAGTCGGAGAGGGGGTCGGTGAGTCGGAGAGGCGGTCAGTGAGGCAGTCGGTGAGTCGGAGAGGCGGTCGGTGAGTCGGAGAGGCGGTCAGGGAGGCATTCGGTGAGACGGAGAGGCAGTCGGTGAGTCGGAGAGGCGGTCGGTGAGGCATTCGGTGAGTCGGAGAGGTGGTCGGTGAGTCGGAGAGGCGGTCGGTGAGTCAGAGAGGTGGTCGGTGAGTCCGAGAGGCGGTCGGTGAGTCGGAGAGGCGGTCGGTGAGTCGGAGAGGCGGTCGGTGAGTCGGAGAGGCGGACGGTGAGTCGGAGAGGCGGTCGGTGAGTCGGAGAGGCGGTCGGAGAGGCGGTCGGTGAGTCGGAGAGGCAGTCGTAGAGGCGGTCAGTGAGTCGGATAGGCGGTCGGTGAGTCGGAGAGGTGGTCGGTGAGTCGGAGAGGCAGTCGGAGAGGCGGTCGGAGAGGCGGTCGGTTAGTCGGAGAGGCGGTCGGTGAGTCGGAGAGGTGGTCGGTGAGTCGGAGAGACGGTCGGTGAGTCAGAGAGGCGGTCAGTGAGTCGGAGAGGCGGTCGGTGAGTCGGAGAGACGGTCGGTGAGTCGGAGAGGCGGTCGGTGTGTCGGAGAGGCGGTCGGTGAGTCGGAGAGGCGGTCGGTGAGTCCGAGAGGCGGTCGGTGAGTCGGAGAGGCGGTCGGTGAGTCGGAGAGGCGGTCGGAGAGGCGGTCGGAGAGGCGGTCGGTGAGTCGGAGAGGCGGTCGGTGAGTCGGAGAGGCGGTCGGTGAGTCGGAGAGGCGGTCGGTGAGTCGGAGAGGTGGTCGGAGAGGCGGTCGGAGAGTCGGAGAGGCGGTCGGTGAGTCGTAGAGGCAGTCGGAGAGGGGGTCGGTGAGTCGGAGAGGCGGTCAGTGAGGCAGTCGGTGAGTCAGAGAGGCGGTCGGTGAGTCGGAGAGGTGGTCAGGGAGGCATTCGGTGAGATGGAGAGGCAGTCGGTGAGTCGGAGAGGCGGTCGGTGAAGCATTCGGTGAGTCGGAGAGGTGGTCGGTGAGTCGGAGAGGCGGTCGGTGAGTCGGAGAGGTGGTCGGTGAGTCCGAGAGGCGGTCGGTGAGTCGGAGAGGCGGTCGGTGAGTCCGAGAGGCGGTCGGTGAGTCGGAGAGGCGGTCGGTGAGTCGGAGAGGCGGACGGTGAGTCGGAGAGGCGGTCGGTGAGTCGGAGAGGCGGTCGGAGAGGCGGTCGGTGAGTCGGAGAGGCAGTCGGAGAAGCGGTCGGTGAGTCGGATAGGCGGTCGGTGAGTCGGAGAGGTGGTCGGTGAGTCGGAGAGGCAGTCGGAGAGGCGGTCGGAGAGGCGGTCGGTTAGTTGGAGAGGCGGTCGGTGAGTCGGAGAGGCGGTCGGAGAGGCGGTCGGAGAGGCGGTCGGAGAGGCGGTCGGTGAGTCGGAGAGGCGGTCGGTGAGTCGGAGAGGCGGTCGGTGAGTTGGTGAGTCGGAGAGGCGGTCGGTGAGTCGGAAAGGCGGTCGGTGAGTCGTAGAGGCAGTCGGAGAGGGGGTCGGTGAGTCGGAGAGGCAGTCAGTGAGGCAGTCGGTGAGTCGGAGAGGCGGTCGGTGAGTCGGAGAGGCGGTCAGGGAGGCATTCGGTGAGACGGAGAGGCAGTCGGTGAGTCGGAGAGGCGGTCGGTGAGGCATTCGGTGAGTCGGAGAGGTGGTCGGTGAGTCGGAGAGGCGGTCGGTGAGTCAGAGAGGTGGTCGGTGAGTCCGAGAGGCGGTCGGTGAGTCGGAGAGGCGGTCGGTGAGTCGGAGAGGCGGTCGGTGAGTCGGAGAGGCGGACGGTGAGTCAGAGAGGCGGTCGGTGAGTCGGAGAGGCGGTCGGAGAGGCGGTCGGTGAGTCGGAGAGGCAGTCGTAGAGGCGGTCAGTGAGTCGGATAGGCGGTCGGTGAGTCGGAGAGGTGGTCGGTGAGTCGGAGAGGCAGTCGGAGAGGCGGTCGGAGAGGCGGTCGGTTAGTCGGAGAGGCGGTCGGTGAGTCGGAGAGGTGGTCGGTGAGTCGGAGAGACGGTCGGTGAGTCAGAGAGGCGGTCAGTGAGTCGGAGAGGCGGTCGGTGAGTCGGAGAGACGGTCGGTGAGTCGGAGAGGCGGTCGGTGTGTCGGAGAGGCGGTCGGTGAGTCGGAGAGGCGGTCGGTGAGTCCGAGAGGCGGTCGGTGAGTCGGAGAGGCGGTCGGTGAGTCGGAGAGGCGGTCGGAGAGGCGGTCGGAGAGGCGGTCGGTGAGTCGGAGAGGCGGTCGGTGAGTCGGAGAGGCGGTCGGTGAGTCGGAGAGGTGGTCGGAGAGGCGGTCGGAGAGTCGGAGAGGCGGTCGGTGAGTCGTAGAGGCAGTCGGAGAGGGGGTCGGTGAGTCGGAGAGGCGGTCAGTGAGGCAGTCGGTGAGTCGGAGAGGCGGTCGGTGAGTCGGAGAGGTGGTCAGGGAGGCATTCGGTGAGATGGAGAGGCAGTCGGTGAGTCGGAGAGGCGGTCGCTGAAGCATTCGGTGAGTCGGAGAGGTGGTCGGTGAGTCGGAGAGGTGGTCGGTGAGTCGGAGAGGTGGTCGGTGAGTCCGAGAGGCGGTCGGTGAGTCAGAGAGGCGGTCGGTGAGTCCGAGCGGCGGTCGGTGAGTCGGAGAGGCGGTCGGTGAGTCGGAGAGGCGGACGGTGAGTCGGAGAGGCGGTCGGTGAGTCGGAGAGGCGGTCGGAGAGGCGGTCGGTGAGTCGGAGAGGCAGTCGGAGAAGCGGTCGGTGAGTCGGATAGGCGGTCGGTGAGTCGGAGAGGTGGTCGGTGAGTCGGAGAGGCAGTCGGAGAGGCGGTCGGAGAGGCGGTCGGTTAGTCGGAGAGGTGGTCGGTGAGTTGGAGAGGCGGTCGGTGAGTCGGAGAGACGGTCGGTGAGTCAGAGAGGCGGTCAGTGAGTCGGAGAGGCGGTCGGTGAGTCGGAGAGACGGTCGGTGAGTCGGAGAGGCGGTCGGTGAGTCGGAGAGGCGGTCGGTGAGTCCGAGAGGCGGTCGCTGAGTCCGAGAGGCGCTCGGTGAGTCCGAAAGCCGGTCGGTGAGTCGGAGAGGCGGTCGGTAAGTCGGAGAGGCGGTCGGAGAGGCAGTCGGTGAGTCGGCGAGGCGGTTGGAGAGGCATTTGGTGACTCGGAGAGGCGGTCGGTGAGTCGGAGAGGCGGTCGGTGAGTCGGAGAGGCGGTCGGATGGGCGGTCGGTGAGTCGGAGACGCGGTCGGTGAGTCGGAGAGGCAGTCGGTGAGTCGGAGAGGTGGTCGGTGAGTCGGAGAGGCGGTCGGTGATTCGGAGAGGCGGTCGGTGAGTCGGAGAGGTGGTCGGTGAGTCGGAGATACGGTCAGTGAGTCGGAGAGGCGGTCAGTGAGTCGAAGAGGCGGTCGGTGAGTCGGAGAGGCGGTCGGTGAGTCCGAGAGGCGGTCGGTGAGTCGGAGAGACGGTCGGTGTGTCGGAGAGGGGGTCGGTGAGTCGGAGAGGCGGTCGGTGAGTCGGAGAGGCGGTCGGTGAGTCCGAGAGGCGGTCGGTGAGTCGGAGAGGCGGTCGGAAGGCAATCGGTGAGTCGGAGAGGCGGTCGGTGAGTCGGAGAGGCGGTCGCTGAGTCGGAGAGACGGTCGGTGAGGCGGTCGGTGAGTCGGAGAGGCGGTTGATGAGTCGGAGAGGTGGTCGGTGAGGCATTCGGTGAGTCGGAGAGACGGTCGGTGAGGCGGTCGGTGAGTCGGAGAGGCGGTCGGTGAGTCGGAGAGGCGGTCGGTGAGTCGGAGAGGTGGTCGGTGAGTCGGAGAGGCGGTCGGTGAGTCGGAGAGGCGGTCGGTGAGTCGGAGATATGGTCGGTGAGTCAGAGAGGTGGTCCGTGAGTCGGAGAGGCGGTCGGTGAGTCGGAGAGACAGTCGGTGAGTCGGAGAGGTGGTCCGTGAGTCGGAGAGGCGGTCGGTGAGTCCGAGAGGCGGTCGGTGAGTCGGAGAGGCGGTCGGTGAGTCGGAGAGGCGGTCGGAGAGGCGGTCGGTGAGTCGGAGAGGCAGTCGTAGAGGCGGTCGGTGAGTCGGATAGGCGGTCGGTGAGTCGGAGAGGTGGTCGGTGAGTCGGAGAGGCAGTCGGAGAGGCGGTCGGAGAGGCGGTCGGTTAGTCGGAGAGGCGGTCGGTGAGTCGGAGAGGTGGTCGGTGAGTCGGAGAGACGGTCGGTGAGTCAGAGAGGCGGTCAGTGAGTCGGAGAGGCGGTCGGTGAGTCGGAGAGACGGTCGGTGAGTCGGAGAGGCGGTCGGTGTGTCGGAGAGGCGGTCGGTGAGTCGGAGAGGCGGTCGGTGAGTCCGAGAGGCGGTCGGTGAGTCGGAGAGGCGGTCGGTGAGTCGGAGAGGCGGTCGGAGAGGCGGTCGGAGAGGCGGTCGGTGAGTCGGAGAGGCGGTCGGTGAGTCGGAGAGGCGGTCGGTGAGTCGGAGAGGCGGTCGGTGAGTCGGAGAGGTGGTCGGAGAGGCGGTCGGAGAGTCGGAGAGGCGGTCGGTGAGTCGTAGAGGCAGTCGGAGAGGGGGTCGGTGAGTCGGAGAGGCGGTCAGTGAGGCAGTCGGTGAGTCGGAGAGGCGGTCGGTGAGTCGGAGAGGTGGTCAGGGAGGCATTCGGTGAGATGGAGAGGCAGTCGGTGAGTCGGAGAGGCGGTCGGTGAAGCATTCGGTGAGTCAGAGAGGTGGTCGGTGAGTCGGAGAGGCGGTCGGTGAGTCGGAGAGGTGGTCGGTGAGTCCGAGAGGCGGTCGGTGAGTCGGAGATGCGGTCGGTGAGTCCGAGAGGCGGTCGGTGAGTCGGAGAGGCGGTCGGTGAGTCGGAGAGGCGGACGGTGAGTCGGAGAGGCGGTCGGTGAGTCGGAGAGGCGGTCGGAGAGGCGGTCGGTGAGTCGGAGAGGCAGTCGGAGAAGCGGTCGGTGAGTCGGATAGGCGGTCGGTGAGTCGGAGAGGTGGTCGGTGAGTCGGAGAGGCAGTCGGAGAGGCGGTCGGAGAGCCGGTCGGTTAGTCGGAGAGGTGGTCGGTGAGTTGGAGAGGCGGTCGGTGAGTCGGAGAGACGGTCGGTGAGTCAGAGAGGCGGTCAGTGAGTCGGAGAGGCGGTCGGTGAGTCGGAGAGACGGTCGGTGAGTCGGAGAGGCGGTCGGTGAGTCGGAGAGGCGGTCGGTGAGTCCGAGAGGCGGTCGCTGAGTCCGAGAGGCGCTCGGTGAGTCCGAGAGCCGGTCGGTGAGTCGGAGAGGCGGTCGGTAAGTTGGAGAGGCGGTCGGAGAGGCAGTCGGTGAGTCGGCGAGGCAGTTGGAGAGGCATTTGGTGACTCGGAGAGGCGGTCGGTGAGTCGGAGAGGCGGTCGGTGAGTCGGAGAGGCGGTCGGTGAGTCGGAGAGGCGGTCGGATGGGCGGTCGGTGAGTCGGAGACGCGGTCGGTGAGTCGGAGAGGCAGTCGGTGAGTCGGAGAGGTGGTCGGTGAGTCGGAGAGGCGGTCGGTGATTCGGAGAGGCGGTCGGTGAGTCGGAGAGGCGGTCGGTGAGTCGGAGATACGGTCGGTGAGTCGGAGAGGCGGTCAGTGAGTCGAAGAGGCGGTCGGTGAGTCGGAGAGGCGGTTGGTGAGTCCGAGAGGCGGTCGGTGAGTCGGAGAGACGGTCGGTGTGTCGGAGAGGGGGTCGGTGAGTCGGAGAGGCGGTCGGTGAGTCGGAGAGGCGGTCGGTGAGTCCGAGAGGCGGTCGGTGAGTCGGAGAGGCGGTCGGAAGGCAATCGGTGAGTCGGAGAGGCGGTCGGTGAGTCGGAGAGGCGGTCGGTGAGTCGGAGAGACGGTCGGTGAGGCGGTCGGTGAGTCGGAGAGGCGGTTGATGAGTCGGAGAGGTGGTCGGTGAGGCATTCGGTGAGTCGGAGAGACGGTCGGTGAGGCGGTCGGTGAGTCGGAGAGGCGGTCGGTGAGTCGGAGAGGCGGTCGGTGAGTCGGAGAGGTGGTCGGTGAGTCGGAGAGGCGGTCGGTGAGTCGGTGAGGCGGTCGGTGAGTCGGAGAGGCGGTCGGTGAGTCCGAGAGGCGGTCGGTGAGTCGGAGAGACGGTCGGTGTGTCGGAGAGGCGGTCGGTGAGTCGGAGAGGCGGTCGGTGAGTCGGAGAGGCGGTCGGTGAGTCGGAGACACGGTCGGTGAGTCGGAGAGGCGGTCGGTGAGTCGGAGAGGCGGTCGGTGAGTCCGAGAGGCAGTCGGTGAGTCGGAGAGGCGGTCGGTGAGTCGGAGAGGCGGTCGGTGAGTCCGAGAGGCGGTCGGTGAGTCGGAGAGGCGGTCGGAGAGTCGGAGAGGCGGTCGGTGAGTCGGAGAGGCGGTCGGAGAGGCGGTCGGAGAGTCGCAGAGGCGGTCGGTGAGGCATTTGGTGAGTCGGAGAGGCGGTCGGTGAGTCGGAGAGGAGGTCGGTGAGTCGGAGAGGCGGTCGGTGAGTCGGAGAGGCGGTCGGTGAGTCGGAGAGGCGGTCGGTGTGTCGGAGAGGCGGTCGGTGAGTCGGAGAGGCGGTCGGTGAGTCGGAGAGGCGGTCGGTGAGCCGGAGAGGCGGTCGGTGAGTCGGAGAGACGGTCGGTGAGTCCGAGAGGCGGTCCGTGATTCGGAGAGGCGGTCGGTGAGTCGGAGAGACGGTCCGTGAGTCGGAGAGGCGGTCCGTGAGTCGGAGAGGCGGTCGGTGAGTCGGAGAGGCGGTCGGTGAGTCGGAGAGACGGTCGGTGAGTCGGAGAGGCGGTCCGTGAGTCGGAGAGGCAGTCGGTGAGTCGGAGAGGCGGTCGGTGAGTCGGAGAGACGGTCGGTGAGTCGGAGAGGCGGTCGGTGAGTCGGAGAGACGGTCGGTGAGTCGGAGAGGCGGTCGGTGAGTCGGAGAGGCGGTCGGTGAGTCGGAGAGGCGGTCGGTGAGTCGGAGAGGCGGTCGGTGAGTCGGAGAGGCGGTGGGTGAGTCGGAGAGGCGGTCGGTGAGTCGGAGAGGCGGTCGGAGAGGCGGTCGGAGAGGTGGTCGGTGAGTCGGAGAGGCGGTCGGTGAGTCGGAGAGGCGGTCGGTGAGTCGGAGAGGCGGTCGGTGAGTTGGTGAGTCGGAGAGGCGGTCGGTGAGTCGGAAAGGCGGTCGGTGAGTCGTAGAGGCAGTCGGAGAGGGGGTCGGTGAGTCGGAGAGGCGGTCAGTGAGGCAGTCGGTGAGTCAGAGAGGCGGTCGGTGAGTCGGAGAGGCGGTCAGGGAGGCATTCGGTGAGACGGAGAGGCAGTCGGTGAGTCGGAGAGGCGGTCGGTGAGCCATTCGGTGAGTCGGAGAGGTGGTCGGTGAGTCGGAGAGGCGGTCGGTGAGTCAGAGAGGCGGTCGGTGAGTCCGAGAGGCGGTCGGTGAGTCGGAGAGGCGGTCGGTGAGTCGGAGAGGCGGTCGGTGAGTCGGAGAGGCGGTCCGAGAGGCGGTCGGTGAGTCGGAGAGGCGGTCGGTGACTCGGAGAGGCGGACGGTGAGTCGGAGAGGCGGTCGGTGAGTCGGAGAGGCGGTCGGAGAGGCGGTCGGTGAGTCGGAGAGGCAGTCGGAGAGGCGGTCGGTGAGTCAGATAGGCGGTCGGTGAGTCGGAGACGTGGTCGGTGAGTCGGAGAGGCAGTCGGAGAGGCGGTCTGAGAGGCGGTCGGTTAGTCGGAGAGGCGGTCGGTGAGTCAGAGAGGCGGTCGGTGAGTCCGAGAGACGGTCGGAGAGGCGGTCGGTGAGTCAGAGACGCGGTCGGTGAGTCGGAGAGGCAGTCGGTGAGTCGGAGAGGCGGTCGGTGAGTCGGAGAGGCGGTCGGTGAGTCGGAGAGGCGGTCGGTGAGTCGGAGATATGGTCAGTGAGTCGGAGAGGCGGTCAGTGAGTCGAAGAGGCGGTCGGTGAGTCGGAGAGGCGGTCGGTGAGTCCGAGAGGCGGTCGGTGAGTCGGAGAGACGGTCGGTGTGTCGGAGAGGGGGTCGGTGAGTCGGAGAGGCGGTCGGTGAGTCGGAGAGGCGGTCGGTGAGTCCGAGAGGCGGTCGGTGAGTCGGAGAGGCGGTCGGTGAGGCAATCGGTGAGTCGGAGAGGCGGTCGGTGAGTCGGAGAGGCGGTCGGTGAGTCGGAGAGACGGTCGGTGAGGCGGTCGGTGAGTCCGAGAGGCGGTCGGTGAGTCGGAGAGGCGGTCGGTGAGGCAATCGGTGAGTCGGATAGGCGGTCGGTGAGTCGGAGAGGCGGTCGGTGAGTCGGAGAGGCGTTCGGAGAGTCGGAGAGGCGGTCGGTGAGTCGGAGAGGCGGTCGGTGAGTCGGAGAGGCGGTCGGTGAGTCGGAGAGGCGGTTGGTGAGTCGGAGAGGCGGTGGGTGAGTCGGAGAGGCGGTCGGTGAGTCGGAGAGGCGGTCGGAGAGGCGGTCGGAGAGGCGGTTGGTGAGTCGGAGAGGCGGTCGGTGAGTCGGAGAGGCGGTCGGTGAGTTGGTGAGTCGGAGAGGTGGTCGGTGAGTCGGAAAGGCGGTCGGTGAGTCGTAGAGGCAGTCGGAGAGGGGGTCGATGAGTCGGAGAGGCGGTCAGTGAGGCAGTCGGTGAGTCGGAGAGGCGGTCGGTGAGTCGGAGAGGCGGTCAGGGAGGCATTCGGTGAGACGGAGAGGCAGTCGGTGAGTCGGAGAGGCGGTCGGTGAGGCATTCGGTGAGTCGGAGAGGTGGTCGGTGAGTCGGAGAGGCGGTCGGTGAGTCAGAGAGGTGGTCGGTGAGTCTGAGAGGCGGTCGGTGAGTCGGAGAGGCGGTCGGTGAGTCGGAGAGGTGGTCGGTAAGTCCGAGAGGCGGACGGTGAGTCGGAGAGGCGGTCGGTGAGTCGGAGAGGCGGTCGGAGAGGCGGTCGGTGAGTCGGAGAGGCAGTCGGAGAGGCGGTCGGTGAGTCGGATAGGCGGTCGGTGAGTCGGAGAGGTGGTCGGTGAGTCGGAGAGGCAGTCGGAGAGGCGGTCGGAGAGGCGGTCGGTTAGTCGGAGAGGCGGTCGGTGAGTCGGAGAGGTGGTCGGTGAGTCGGAGAGACGGTCGGTGAGTCAGAGAGGCGGTCAGTGAGTCGGAGAGGCGGTCGGTGAGTCGGAGAGACGGTCGGTGAGTCGGAGAGGCGGTCGGTGTGTCGGAGAGGCGGTCGGTGAGTCGGAGAGGCGGTCGGTGAGTCCGAGAGGCGGTCGGTGAGTCGGAGAGGCGGTCGGTGAGTCGGAGAGGCGGTCGGAGAGGCGGTCGGAGAGGCGGTCGGTGAGTCGGAGAGGCGGTCGGTGAGTCGGAGAGGCGGTCGGTGAGTCGGAGAGGCGGTCGGTGAGTCGGAGAGGTGGTCGGAGAGGCGGTCGGAGAGTCGGAGAGGCGGTCGGTGAGTCGTAGAGGCAGTCGGAGAGGGGGTCGGTGAGTCGGAGAGGCGGTCAGTGAGGCAGTCGGTGAGTCGGAGAGGCGGTCGGTGAGTCGGAGAGGCGGTCAGGGAGGCATTCGGTGAGACGGAGAGGCAGTCGGTGAGTCGGAGAGGCGGTCGGTGAAGCATTCGGTGAGTCGGAGAGCTGGTCGGTGAGTCGGAGAGGCGGTCGGTGAGTCGGAGAGGTGGTCGGTGAGTCCGAGAGGCGGTCGGTGAGTCGGAGAGGCGGTCGGTGAGTCCGAGAGGCGGACGGTGAGTCGGAGAGGCGGTCGGTGAGTCGGAGAGGGGGACGGTGAGTCGGAGAGGCGGTCGGTGAGTCGGAGAGGCGGTCGGAGAGGCGGTCGGAGAGTCGGAGAGGCAGTCGGAGAGGCGGTCGGTGAGTCGGAGAGGCGGTCGGTGTGTCGGAGAGGCGGTCGGTGAGTCGGAGAGGCGGTCGGTGAGTCCGAGAGGCGGTCGGTGAGTCGGAGAGGCGGTCGGTGAGTCGGAGAGGCGGTCGGAGAGACGGTCGGAGAGGCGGTCGGTGAGTCGGAGAGGCGGTCGGTGAGTCGGAGAGGCGGTCGGTGAGTCGGAGAGGTGGTCGGAGAGGCGGTCGGAGAGTCGGAGAGGCGGTCGGTGAGTCGTAGAGGCAGTCGGAGAGGGGGTCGGTGAGTCGGAGAGGCGGTCAGTGAGGCAGTCGGTGAGTCGGAGAGGCGGTCGGTGAGTCGGAGAGGCGGTCAGGGAGGCATTCGGTGAGACGGAGAGGCAGTCGGTGAGTCGGAGAGGCGGTCGGTGAAGCATTCGGTGAGTCGGAGAGCTGGTCGGTGAGTCGGAGAGGCGGTCGGTGAGTCGGAGAGGTGGTCGGTGAGTCCGAGAGGCGGTCGGTGAGTCGGAGAGGCGGTCGGTGAGTCGGAGATATGGTCAGTGAGTCGGAGAGGCGGTCAGTGAGTCGAAGAGGCGGTCGGTGAGTCGGAGAGGCGGTCGGTGAGTCCGAGAGGCGGTCGGTGAGTCGGAGAGACGGTCGGTGTGTCGGAGAGGGGGTCGGTGAGTCGGAGAGGCGGTCGGTGAGTCGGAGAGGCGGTCGGTGAGTCCGAGAGGCGGTCGGTGAGTCGGAGAGACGGTCGGTGAGGCAATCGGTGAGTCGGAGAGGCGGTCGGTGAGTCGGAGAGGCGGTCGGTGAGTCGGAGAGACGGTCGGTGAGGCGGTCGGTGAGTCCGAGAGGCGGTCGGTGAGTCGGAGAGGCGGTCGGTGAGGCAATCGGTGAGTCGGATAGGCGGTCGGTGAGTCAGAGAGGCGGTCGGTGAGTCGGAGAGGCGTTCGGAGAGTCGGAGAGGCGGTCGGTGAGTCGGAGAGGCGGTCGGTGAGTCGGAGAGGCGGTCGGTGAGTCGGAGAGGCGGTCGGTGAGTCGGAGAGGCGGTCGGTGAGTCGGAGAGGCGGTGGGTGAGTCGGAGAGGCGGTCGGTGAGTGGGAGAGGCGGTCGGAGAGGCGGTCGGAGAGGCGGTCGGTGAGTCGGAGAGGCGGTCGGTGAGTCGGAGAGGCGGTCGGTGAGTTGGTGAGTCGGAGAGGCGGTCGGTGAGTCGGAAAGGCGGTCGGTGAGTCGTAGAGGCAGTCGGAGAGGGGGTCGGTGAGTCGGAGAGGCGGTCAGTGAGGCAGTCGGTGACTCGGAGAGGCGGTCGGTGAGTCGGAGAGGCGGTCAGGGAGGCATTCGGTGAGACGGAGAGGCAGTCGGTGAGTCGGAGAGGCGGTCGGTGAGGCATTCGGTGAGTCGGAGAGGTGGTCGGTGAGTCGGAGAGGCGGTCGGTGAGTCAGAGAGGTGGTCGGTGAGTCCGAGAGGCGGTCGGTGAGTCGGAGAGGCGGTCGGTGAGTCGGAGAGGCGGTCGGTGAGTCCGAGAGGCGGACGGTGAGTCGGAGAGGCGGTCGGTGAGTCGGAGAGGCGGTCGGAGAGGCGGTCGGTGAGTCGGAGAGGCAGTCGGAGAGGCGGTCGGTGAGTCGGATAGGCGGTCGGTGAGTCGGAGAGGTGGTCGGTGAGTCGGAGAGGCAGTCGGAGAGGCGGTCGGAGAGGCGGTCGGTTAGTCGGAGAGACGGTCGGTGAGTCGGAGAGGTGGTCGGTGAGTCGGAGAGACGGTCGGTGAGTCAGAGAGGCGGTCAGTGAGTCGGAGAGGCGGTCGGTGAGTCGGAGAGACGGTCGGTGAGTCGGAGAGGCGGTCGGTGTGTCGGAGAGGCGGTCGGTGAGTCGGAGAGGCGGTCGGTGAGTCGGAGAGGCGGTCGGTGAGTCGGAGAGGCGGTCGGTGAGTCGGAGAGGTGGTCGGAGAGGCGGTCGGAGAGTCGGAGAGGCGGTCGGTGAGTCGTAGAGGCAGTCGGAGAGGGGGTCGGTGAGTCGGAGAGGCGGTCAGTGAGGCAGTCGGTGAGTCGGAGAGGCGGTCGGGGAGTCGGAGAGGCGGTCAGGGAGGCATTCGGTGAGACGGAGAGGCAGTCGGTGAGTCGGAGAGGCGGTCGGTGAAGCATTCGGTGAGTCGGAGAGCTGGTCGGTGAGTCGGAGAGGCGGTCGGTGAGTCGGAGAGGTGGTCGGTGAGTCCGAGAGGCGGTCGGTGAGTCGGAGAGGCGGTCGGTGAGTCCGAGAGGCAGTCGGTGAGTCGGAGAGGCGGTCGGTGAGTCGGAGAGGCGGACGGTGAGTCGGAGAGGCGGTCGGTGAGTCGGAGAGGCGGTCGGAGAGGCGGTCGGAGAGTCGGAGAGGCAGTCGGTGAGTCGGAGAGGCGGTCCGTGAGTCGGAGAGGCGGTCGGTGAGTCCGAGAGGCGGTCGTTGAGTCGGAGAGGCGGTCGGTGAGTCGGAGAGGCGGTCGGTGAGTCCGAGAGGCGGTCGGTGAGTCGGAGAGGCTGTCGGTGAGTCGGAGAGGCGGACGGTGAGTCGGAGAGGCGGTCGGTGAGTCGGAGAGGCGGTCGGAGAGGCGGTCGGTGAGTCAGAGAGGCAGTCGGAGAGGCGGTCGGTGAGTCGGATAGGCGGTCGGTGAGTCGGAGAGGTGGTCGGTGAGTCGGAGAGGCAGTCGGAGAGGCGGTCGGAGAGGCGGTCGGTTAGTCGGAGAGGCGGTCGGTGAGTCGGAGAGGTGGTCGGTGAGTCGGAGAGACGGTCGGTGAGTCAGAGAGGCGGTCAGTGAGTCGGAGAGGCGGTCGGTGAGTCGGAGAGACGGTCGGTGAGTCGGAGAGGCGGTCGGTGTGTCGGAGAGGCGGTCGGTGAGTCAGAGAGGCGGTCGGTGAGTCGGAGAGGCGGTCGGCGAGTCGGAGAGGCGGTCGGTGAGTCGGAGAGGCGGTCGGAGAGGCGGTCGGTGAGTCGGAGAGGCGGTCGGTGAGTCTGAGAGGCGGTCGGTGAGTCCGAGAGCCGGTCGGTGAGTCGGAGAGGCGGTCGGTGAGTCGGTGAGGCAGTCGGAGAGGTGGTCGGTGAGTCGGCGAGGCGGTTGGTGAGGCATTTAGTGACTCGGAGAGGCGGTCGGTGAGTCGGAGAGGCGGTCGGAGAGGCGGTCGGAGAGGCGGTCGGTGAGTCGGAGAGGCGGTCGGTGAGTCGGAGAGGCGGTCGGTGAGTCGGAGAGGTGGTCGGAGAGGCGGTCGGAGAGTCGGAGAGGCGGTCGGTGAGTCGTAGAGGCAGTCGGAGAGGTGATCGGTGAGTCGGAGAGGCGGTCAGTGAGGCAGTCGGTGAGTCGGAGAGGCGGTCGGTGAGTCGGAGAGGCGGTCAGGGAGGCATTCGGTGAGATGGAGAGGCAGTCGGTGAGTCGGAGAGGCGGTCGGTGAGGCATTCGGTGAGTCGGAGAGGTGGTCGGTGAGTCGGAGAGGCGGTCGGTGAGTCGGAGAGGTGGTCGGTGAGTCCGAGAGGCGGTCGGTGAGTCGGAGAGGCGGTCGGTGAGTCCGAGAGGCGGTCGGTGAGTCGGAGAGGCGGTCGGTGAGTCGGAGAGGCGGACGGTGAGTCGGAGAGGCGGTCGGTGAGTCGGAGAGGCGGTCGGAGAGGCGGTCGGTGAGTCGGAGAGGCGGTCGGAGAGGCGGTCGGTGAGTCGGATAGGCGGTCGGTGAGTCGGAGAGGCGGTCGGTGAGTCGGAGAGGCAGTCGGAGAGGCGGTCGGTGAGTCGGAGAGGCAGACGGAGAGGCGGTCGGTGAGTCGGATAGGCGGTCGGTGAGTCGGAGAGGTGGTCGGTGAGTCGGAGAGGCAGTCGGAGAGGCAGTCGGAGAGGCGGTCGGTTAGTCGGAGAGGTGGTCGGTGAGTTGGAGAGGCGGTCGGTGAGTCGGAGAGACGGTCGGTGAGTCATCGAGGCGGTCAGTGAGTCGGAGAGGCAGTCGGTGAGTCGGAGAGACGGTCGGTGAGTCGGAGAGGCGGTCGGTGAGTCGGAGAGGCGGTCGGTGAGTCGGAGAGGCGGTCGGAGAGGCGGTCGGTGAGTCGGAGAGGCGGTCGGTGAGTCCGAGAGGCGGTCGCTGAGTCCGAGAGGCGCTCGGTGAGTCCGAGAGCCGGTCGGTGAGTCGGAGAGGCGATCGGTAAGTCGGAGAGGTGGTCGGAGAGGCGGTCGGTGAGTCGGCGAGGCGGTTGGTGAGGCATTTGGTGACTCGGAGAGGCGGTCGGTGAATCGGAGAGGCGGTCGGTGAGTCGGAGAGGCGGTCGGTGAGTCGGAGAGGCGGTCGGAGAGGCGGTCGGTGAGTCGGAGACGCGGTCGGTGAGTCGGAGAGGCAGTCGGTGAGTCGGAGAGGCGGTCGGTGAGTCGGAGAGGCGGTCGGTGATTCGGAGAGGCGGTCGGTGAGTCGGAGAGGCGGTCGGTGAGTCGGAGCTAGGTCAGTGAGTCGGAGAGGCGGTCAGTGAGTCAAAGAGGCGGTCGGTGAGTCGGAGAGGCGGTCGGTGAGTCCGAGAGGCGGTCGGTGAGTCGGAGAGACGGTCGGTGTGTCGGAGAGGGGGTCGGTGAGTCGGAGAGGCGGTCGGTGAGTCGGAGAGGCGGTCGGTGAGTCCGAGAGGCGGTCGGTGAGTCGGAGAGGCGGTCGGAAGGCAATCAGTGAGTCGGAGAGGCGGTCGGTGAGTCGGAGAGGCGGTCGGTGAGTCGGAGAGACGGTCGGTGAGGCGGTCGGTGAGTCGGAGAGGCGGTTGATGAGTCGGAGAGGTGGTCGGTGAGGCATTCGGTGAGTCGGAGAGACGGTCGGTGAGGCGGTCGGTGAGTCGGAGAGGCGGTCGGTGAGTCGGAGAGGCGGTCGGTGAGTCGGAGAGGTGGTCGGTGAGTCGGAGAGGCGGTCGGTGAGTCGGAGAGGCGGTCGGTGAGTCGGAGAGACGGTCGGTGAGTCAGAGAGGTGGTCCGTGAGTCGGAGAGGCGGTCGGTGAGTCGGAGAGACAGTCGGTGAGTCGGAGAGGTGGTCCGTGAGTCGGAGAGGCGGTCGGTGAGTCGGAGAGAAAGTCAGTGAGCCGGAGAGGCGGTCAGTGAGTCGGAAAGGCGGTCGGTGAGTCGGAGAGGCGGTCAGTGAGTCCGAGAGGCGGTCGGTGAGTCGGAGAGACGGTCGGTGTGTCGGAGAGGCGGTCGGTGAGTCGGAGAGGCGGTCGGTGAGTCGGAGAGGCGGTCGGTGAGTCGGAGAGACGGTCGGTGAGGCGGTCGGTGAGTCCGAGAGGCGGTCGGTGAGTCGGAGAGGCGGTCGGTGAGGCAATCGGTGAGTCGGATAGGCGGTCGGTGAGTCAGAGAGGCGGTCGGTGAGTCGGAGAGGCGTTCGGAGAGTCGGAGAGGCGGTCGGTGAGTCGGAGAGGCGGTCGGTGAGTCGGAGAGGCGGTCGGTGAGTCGGAGAGGCGGTCGGTGAGTCGGAGAGGCGGTCGGTGAGTCGGAGAGGCGGTGGGTGAGTCGGAGAGGCGGTCGGTGAGTCGGAGAGGCGGTCGGAGAGGCGGCCGGAGAGGCGGTCGGTGAGTCGGAGAGGCGGTCGGTGAGTCGGAGAGGCGGTCGGTGAGTTGGTGAGTCGGAGAGGCGGTCGGTGAGTCGGAAAGGCGGTCGGTGAGTCGTAGAGGCAGTCGGAGAGGGGGTCGGTGAGTCGGAGAGGCGGTCAGTGAGGCAGTCGGTGAGTCGGAGAGGCGGTCGGTGAGTCGGAGAGGCGGTCAGGGAGGCATTCGGTGAGACGGAGAGGCAGTCGGTGAGTCAGAGAGGCGGTCGGTGAGGCATTCGGTGAGTCGGAGAGGTGGTCGGTGAGTCGGAGAGGCGGTCGGTGAGTCAGAGAGGTGGTCGGTGAGTCCGAGAGGCGGTCGGTGAGTCGGAGAGGCGGTCGGTGAGTCGGAGAGGCGGTCGGTGAGTCCGAGAGGCGGACGGTGAGTCGGAGAGGCGGTCGGTGAGTCGGAGAGGCGGACGGAGAGGCGGTCGGTGAGTCGGAGAGGCAGTCGGAGAGGCGGTCGGTGAGTCGGATAGGCGGTCGGTGAGTCGGAGAGGTGGTCGGTGAGTCGGAGAGGCAGTCGGAGAGGCGGTCGGAGAGGCGGTCGGTTAGTCGGAGAGGCGGTCGGTGAGTCGGAGAGGTGGTCGGTGAGTCGGAGAGATGGTCGGTGAGTCAGAGAGGCGGTCAGTGAGTCGGAGAGGCGGTCGGTGAGTCGGAGAGACGGTCGGTGAGTCGGAGAGGCGGTCGGTGTGTCGGAGAGGCGGTCGGTGAGTCGGAGAGGCGGTCGGTGAGTCGGAGAGGCGGTCGGTGAGTCGGAGAGGCGGTCGGTGAGTCGGAGAGGTGGTCGGAGAGGCGGTCGGAGAGTCGGAGAGGCGGTCGGAGTGGCGGTCGGAGAGGCGGTCGGTTAGTCGGAGAGGTGGTCGGTGAGTTGGAGAGGCGGTCGGTGAGTCGGAGAGACGGTCGGTGAGTCAGAGAGGCGGTCAGTGAGTCGGAGAGGCGGTCGGTGAGTCGGAGAGACGGTCGGTGAGTCGGAGAGGCGGTCGGTGAGTCGGAGAGGCGGTCGGTGAGTCGGAGAGGCGGTCGGTGAGTCGGAGAGGCGGTCGGAGAGGCGGTCGGTGAGTCGGAGAGGCGGTCGGTGAGTCCGAGAGGCGGTCGCTGAGTCCGAGAGGCGCTCGGTGAGTCCGAGAGCCGGTCGGTGAGTCGGAGAGGCGGTCGGTAAGTCGGAGAGGCGGTCGGAGAGGCAGTCGGTGAGTCGGCGAGGCGGTTGGTGAGGCATTTAGTGACTCGGAGAGGCGGTCGGTGAGTCGGAGAGGCGGTCGGAGAGGCGGTCGGAGAGGCGGTCGGTGAGTCGGAGAGGCGGTCGGTGAGTCGGAGAGGCGGTCGGTGAGTCGGAGAGGTGGTCGGAGAGGCGGTCGGAGAGTCGGAGAGGCGGTCGGTGAGTCGTAGAGGCAGTCGGAGAGGTGATCGGTGAGTCGGAGAGGCGGTCAGTGAGGCAGTCGGTGAGTCGGAGAGGCGGTCGGTGAGTCGGAGAGGCGGTCAGGGAGGCATTCGGTGAGATGGAGAGGCAGTCGGTGAGTTGGAGAGGCGGTCGGTGAGGCATTCGGTGAGTCGGAGAGGTGGTCGGTGAGTCGGAGAGGCGGTCGGTGAGTCGGAGAGGTGGTCGGTGAGTCCGAGAGGCGGTCGGTGAGTCGGAGAGACGGTCGGTGAGTCCGAGAGGCGGTCGGTGAGTCGGAGAGGCGGTCGGTGAGTCGGAGAGGCGGACGGTGAGTCGGAGAGGCGGTCGGTGAGTCGGAGAGGCGGTCGGAGAGGCGGTCGGTGAGTCGGAGAGGCAGTCGGAGAGGCGGTCGGTGAGTCGGATAGGCGGTCGGTGAGTCGGAGAGGCGGTCGGTGAGTCGGAGAGGCGGTCGGAGAGGCGGTCGGTGAGTCGGAGAGGCAGTCGGAGAGGCGGTCGGTGAGTCGGATAGGCGGTCGGTGAGTCGGAGAGGTGGTCGGTGAGTCGGAGAGGCAGTCGGAGAGGCAGTCGGAGAGGCGGTCGGTGAGTCGGATAGGCGGTCGGTGAGTCGGAGAGGTGGTCGGTGAGTCGGAGAGGCGGTCGGTGAGTCGGAGAGGCAGTCGGAGAGGCGGTCGGTGAGTCGGAGAGGCAGACGGAGAGGCGGTCGGTGAGTCGGATAGGCGGTCGGTGAGTCGGAGAGGTGGTCGGTGAGTCGGAGAGGCAGTCGGAGAGGCAGTCGGAGAGGCGGTCGGTTAGTCGGAGAGGTGGTCGGTGAGTTGGAGAGGCGGTCGGTGAGTCGGAGAGACGGTCGGTGAGTCATCGAGGCGGTCAGTGAGTCGGAGAGGCAGTCGGTGAGTCGGAGAGACGGTCGGTGAGTCGGAGAGGCGGTCGGTGAGTCGGAGAGGCGGTCGGTGAGTCGGAGAGGCGGTCGGAGAGGCGGTCGGTGAGTCGGAGAGGCGGTCGGTGAGTCCGAGAGGCGGTCGCTGAGTCCGAGAGGCGCTCGGTGAGTCCGAGAGCCGGTCGGTGAGTCGGAGAGGCGATCGGTAAGTCGGAGAGGTGGTCGGAGAGGCGGTCGGTGAGTCGGCGAGGCGGTTGGTGAGGCATTTGGTGACTCGGAGAGGCGGTCGGTGAATCGGAGAGGCGGTCGGTGAGTCGGAGAGGCGGTCGGTGAGTCGGAGAGGCGGTCGGAGAGGCGGTCGGTGAGTCGGAGACGCGGTCGGTGAGTCGGAGAGGCAGTCGGTGAGTCGGAGAGGCGGTCGGTGAGTCGGAGAGGCGGTCGGTGATTCGGAGAGGCGGTCGGTGAGTCGGAGAGGCGGTCGGTGAGTCGGAGCTAGGTCAGTGAGTCGGAGAGGCGGTCAGTGAGTCAAAGAGGCGGTCGGTGAGTCGGAGAGGCGGTCGGTGAGTCCGAGAGGCGGTCGGTGAGTCGGAGAGACGGTCGGTGTGTCGGAGAGGGGGTCGGTGAGTCGGAGAGGCGGTCGGTGAGTCGGAGAGGCGGTCGGTGAGTCCGAGAGGCGGTCGGTGAGTCGGAGAGGCGGTCGGAAGGCAATCAGTGAGTCGGAGAGGCGGTCGGTGAGTCGGAGAGGCGGTCGGTGAGTCGGAGAGACGGTCGGTGAGGCGGTCGGTGAGTCGGAGAGGCGGTTGATGAGTCGGAGAGGTGGTCGGTGAGGCATTCGGTGAGTCGGAGAGACGGTCGGTGAGGCGGTCGGTGAGTCGGAGAGGCGGTCGGTGAGTCGGAGAGGCGGTCGGTGAGTCGGAGAGGTGGTCGGTGAGTCGGAGAGGCGGTCGGTGAGTCGGAGAGGCGGTCGGTGAGTCGGAGAGACGGTCGGTGAGTCAGAGAGGTGGTCCGTGAGTCGGAGAGGCGGTCGGTGAGTCGGAGAGACAGTCGGTGAGTCGGAGAGGTGGTCCGTGAGTCGGAGAGGCGGTCGGTGAGTCGGAGAGAAAGTCAGTGAGCCGGAGAGGCGGTCAGTGAGTCGGAAAGGCGGTCGGTGAGTCGGAGAGGCGGTCAGTGAGTCCGAGAGGCGGTCGGTGAGTCGGAGAGACGGTCGGTGTGTCGGAGAGGCGGTCGGTGAGTCGGAGAGGCGGTCGGTGAGTCGGAGAGGCGGTCGGTGAGTCGGAGAGACGGTCGGTGAGGCGGTCGGTGAGTCCGAGAGGCGGTCGGTGAGTCGGAGAGGCGGTCGGTGAGGCAATCGGTGAGTCGGATAGGCGGTCGGTGAGTCAGAGAGGCGGTCGGTGAGTCGGAGAGGCGTTCGGAGAGTCGGAGAGGCGGTCGGTGAGTCGGAGAGGCGGTCGGTGAGTCGGAGAGGCGGTCGGTGAGTCGGAGAGGCGGTCGGTGAGTCGGAGAGGCGGTCGGTGAGTCGGAGAGGCGGTGGGTGAGTCGGAGAGGCGGTCGGTGAGTCGGAGAGGCGGTCGGAGAGGCGGCCGGAGAGGCGGTCGGTGAGTCGGAGAGGCGGTCGGTGAGTCGGAGAGGCGGTCGGTGAGTTGGTGAGTCGGAGAGGCGGTCGGTGAGTCGGAAAGGCGGTCGGTGAGTCGTAGAGGCAGTCGGAGAGGGGGTCGGTGAGTCGGAGAGGCGGTCAGTGAGGCAGTCGGTGAGTCGGAGAGGCGGTCGGTGAGTCGGAGAGGCGGTCAGGGAGGCATTCGGTGAGACGGAGAGGCAGTCGGTGAGTCAGAGAGGCGGTCGGTGAGGCATTCGGTGAGTCGGAGAGGTGGTCGGTGAGTCGGAGAGGCGGTCGGTGAGTCAGAGAGGTGGTCGGTGAGTCCGAGAGGCGGTCGGTGAGTCGGAGAGGCGGTCGGTGAGTCGGAGAGGCGGTCGGTGAGTCCGAGAGGCGGACGGTGAGTCGGAGAGGCGGTCGGTGAGTCGGAGAGGCGGACGGAGAGGCGGTCGGTGAGTCGGAGAGGCAGTCGGAGAGGCGGTCGGTGAGTCGGATAGGCGGTCGGTGAGTCGGAGAGGTGGTCGGTGAGTCGGAGAGGCAGTCGGAGAGGCGGTCGGAGAGGCGGTCGGTTAGTCGGAGAGGCGGTCGGTGAGTCGGAGAGGTGGTCGGTGAGTCGGAGAGATGGTCGGTGAGTCAGAGAGGCGGTCAGTGAGTCGGAGAGGCGGTCGGTGAGTCGGAGAGACGGTCGGTGAGTCGGAGAGGCGGTCGGTGTGTCGGAGAGGCGGTCGGTGAGTCGGAGAGGCGGTCGGTGAGTCGGAGAGGCGGTCGGTGAGTCGGAGAGGCGGTCGGTGAGTCGGAGAGGTGGTCGGAGAGGCGGTCGGAGAGTCGGAGAGGCGGTCGGAGTGGCGGTCGGAGAGGCGGTCGGTTAGTCGGAGAGGTGGTCGGTGAGTTGGAGAGGCGGTCGGTGAGTCGGAGAGACGGTCGGTGAGTCAGAGAGGCGGTCAGTGAGTCGGAGAGGCGGTCGGTGAGTCGGAGAGACGGTCGGTGAGTCGGAGAGGCGGTCGGTGAGTCGGAGAGGCGGTCGGTGAGTCGGAGAGGCGGTCGGTGAGTCGGAGAGGCGGTCGGAGAGGCGGTCGGTGAGTCGGAGAGGCGGTCGGTGAGTCCGAGAGGCGGTCGCTGAGTCCGAGAGGCGCTCGGTGAGTCCGAGAGCCGGTCGGTGAGTCGGAGAGGCGGTCGGTAAGTCGGAGAGGCGGTCGGAGAGGCAGTCGGTGAGTCGGCGAGGCGGTTGGTGAGGCATTTAGTGACTCGGAGAGGCGGTCGGTGAGTCGGAGAGGCGGTCGGAGAGGCGGTCGGAGAGGCGGTCGGTGAGTCGGAGAGGCGGTCGGTGAGTCGGAGAGGCGGTCGGTGAGTCGGAGAGGTGGTCGGAGAGGCGGTCGGAGAGTCGGAGAGGCGGTCGGTGAGTCGTAGAGGCAGTCGGAGAGGTGATCGGTGAGTCGGAGAGGCGGTCAGTGAGGCAGTCGGTGAGTCGGAGAGGCGGTCGGTGAGTCGGAGAGGCGGTCAGGGAGGCATTCGGTGAGATGGAGAGGCAGTCGGTGAGTTGGAGAGGCGGTCGGTGAGGCATTCGGTGAGTCGGAGAGGTGGTCGGTGAGTCGGAGAGGCGGTCGGTGAGTCGGAGAGGTGGTCGGTGAGTCCGAGAGGCGGTCGGTGAGTCGGAGAGGCGGTCGGTGAGTCCGAGAGGCGGTCGGTGAGTCGGAGAGGCGGTCGGTGAGTCGGAGAGGCGGACGGTGAGTCGGAGAGGCGGTCGGTGAGTCGGAGAGGCGGTCGGAGAGGCGGTCGGTGAGTCGGAGAGGCAGTCGGAGAGGCGGTCGGTGAGTCGGATAGGCGGTCGGTGAGTCGGAGAGGCGGTCGGTGAGTCGGAGAGGCGGTCGGAGAGGCGGTCGGTGAGTCGGAGAGGCAGTCGGAGAGGCGGTCGGTGAGTCGGATAGGCGGTCGGTGAGTCGGAGAGGTGGTCGGTGAGTCGGAGAGGCAGTCGGAGAGGCAGTCGGAGAGGCGGTCGGTTAGTCGGAGAGGTGGTCGGTGAGTTGGAGAGGCGGTCGGTGAGTCGGAGAGACGGTCGGTGAGTCATCGAGGCGGTCAGTGAGTCGGAGAGGCAGTCGGTGAGTCGGAGAGACGGTCGGTGAGTCGGAGAGGCGGTCGGTGAGTCGGAGAGGCGGTCGGTGAGTCGGAGAGGCGGTCGGAGAGGCGGTCGGTGAGTCGGAGAGGCGGTCGGTGAGTCCGAGAGGCGGTCGCTGAGTCCGAGAGGCGCTCGGTGAGTCCGAGAGCCGGTCGGTGAGTCGGAGAGGCGATCGGTAAGTCGGAGAGGTGGTCGGAGAGGCGGTCGGTGAGTCGGCGAGGCGGTTGGTGAGGCATTTGGTGACTCGGAGAGGCGGTCGGTGAATCGGAGAGGCGGTCGGTGAGTCGGAGAGGCGGTCGGTGAGTCGGAGAGGCGGTCGGAGAGGCGGTCGGTGAGTCGGAGACGCGGTCGGTGAGTCGGAGAGGCAGTCGGTGAGTCGGAGAGGCGGTCGGTGAGTCGGAGAGGCGGTCGGTGATTCGGAGAGGCGGTCGGTGAGTCGGAGAGGCGGTCGGTGAGTCGGAGCTAGGTCAGTGAGTCGGAGAGGCGGTCAGTGAGTCAAAGAGGCGGTCGGTGAGTCGGAGAGGCGGTCGGTGAGTCCGAGAGGCGGTCGGTGAGTCGGAGAGACGGTCGGTGTGTCGGAGAGGGGGTCGGTGAGTCGGAGAGGCGGTCGGTGAGTCGGAGAGGCGGTCGGTGAGTCCGAGAGGCGGTCGGTGAGTCGGAGAGGCGGTCGGAAGGCAATCAGTGAGTCGGAGAGGCGGTCGGTGAGTCGGAGAGGCGGTCGGTGAGTCGGAGAGACGGTCGGTGAGGCGGTCGGTGAGTCGGAGAGGCGGTTGATGAGTCGGAGAGGAGGTCGGTGAGGCATTCGGTGAGTCGGAGAGACGGTCGGTGAGGCGGTCGGTGAGTCGGAGAGGCGGTCAGTGAGTCGGAGAGGCGGTCGGTGAGTCGGAGAGGTGGTCGGTGAGTCGGAGAGGCGGTCGGTGAGTCGGAGAGGCGGTCGGTGAGTCGGAGAGACGGTCGGTGAGTCAGAGAGGTGGTCCGTGAGTCGGAGAGGCGGTCGGTGAGTCGGAGAGACAGTCGGTGAGTCGGAGAGGTGGTCCGTGAGTCGGAGAGGCGGTCGGTGAGTCGGAGAGAAAGTCAGTGAGCCGGAGAGGCGGTCAGTGAGTCGGAAAGGCGGTCGGTGAGTCGGAGAGGCGGTCAGTGAGTACGAGAGGCGGTCGGTGAGGCCGAGAGGCGGTCGGTGAGTCGGAGAGACGGTCGGTGTGTCGGAGAGGGGGTCGGTGAGTCGGAGAGGCGGTCGGTGAGTCGGAGAGGTGGTCGGTGAGTCGGAGAGGCGGTCGGTGAGGCAATCGGTGAGTCGGATAGGCGGTCGGTGAGTCAGAGAGGCGGTCGGTGAGTCGGAGAGGCGTTCGGAGAGTCGGAGAGGCGGTCGGTGAGTCGGAGAGGCGGTCGGTGAGTCGGAGAGGCGGTCGGTGAGTCGGAGAGGCGGTCGGTGAGTCGGAGAGGCGGTCGGTGAGTCGGAGAGGCGGTGGGTGAGTCGGAGAGGCGGTCGGTGAGTCGGAGAGGCGTTCGGAGAGGCGGCCGGAGAGGCGGTCGGTGAGTCGGAGAGGCGGTCGGTGAGTCGGAGAGGCGGTCGGTGAGTTGGTGAGTCGGAGAGGCGGTCGGTGAGTCGGAAAGGCGGTCGGTGAGTCGTAGAGGCAGTCGGAGAGGGGGTCGGTGAGTCGGAGAGGCGGTCAGTGAGGCAGTCGGTGAGTCGGAGAGGCGGTCGGTGAGTCGGAGAGGCGGTCAGGGAGGCATTCGGTGAGACGGAGAGGCAGTCGGTGAGTCAGAGAGGCGGTCGGTGAGGCATTCGGTGAGTCGGAGAGGTGGTCGGTGAGTCGGAGAGGCGGTCGGTGAGTCAGAGAGGTGGTCGGTGAGTCCGAGAGGCGGTCGGTGAGTCGGAGAGGCGGTCGGTGAGTCGGAGAGGCGGTCGGTGAGTCCGAGAGGCGGACGGTGAGTCGGAGAGGCGGTCGGTGAGTCGGAGAGGCGGACGGAGAGGCGGTCGGTGAGTCGGAGAGGCAGTCGGAGAGGCGGTCGGTGAGTCGGATAGGCGGTCGGTGAGTCGGAGAGGTGGTCGGTGAGTCGGAGAGGCAGTCGGAGAGGCGGTCGGAGAGGCGGTCGGTTAGTCGGAGAGGCGGTCGGTGAGTCGGAGAGGTGGTCGGTGAGTCGGAGAGATGGTCGGTGAGTCAGAGAGGCGGTCAGTGAGTCGGAGAGGCGGTCGGTGAGTCGGAGAGACGGTCGGTGAGTCGGAGAGGCGGTCGGTGTGTCGGAGAGGCGGTCGGTGAGTCGGAGAGGCGGTCGGTGAGTCGGAGAGGCGGTCGGTGAGTCGGAGAGGCGGTCGGTGAGTCGGAGAGGTGGTCGGAGAGGCGGTCGGAGAGTCGGAGAGGCGGTCGGAGAGGCGGTCGGAGAGGCGGTCGGTTAGTCGGAGAGGTGGTCGGTGAGTTGGAGAGGCGGTCGGTGAGTCGGAGAGACGGTCGGTGAGTCAGAGAGGCGGTCAGTGAGTCGGAGAGGCGGTCGGTGAGTCGGAGAGACGGTCGGTGAGTCGGAGAGGCGGTCGGTGAGTCGGAGAGGCGGTCGGTGAGTCGGAGAGGCGGTCGGTGAGTCGGAGAGGCGGTCGGAGAGGCGGTCGGTGAGTCGGAGAGGCGGTCGGTGAGTCCGAGAGGCGGTCGCTGAGTCCGAGAGGCGCTCGGTGAGTCCGAGAGCCGGTCGGTGAGTCGGAGAGGCGGTCGGTAAGTCGGAGAGGCGGTCGGAGAGGCAGTCGGTGAGTCGGCGAGGCGGTTGGTGAGGCATTTGGTGACTCGGAGAGGCGGTCGGTGAGTCGGAGAGGCGGTCGGTGAGTCGGAGAGGCGGTCGGATGGGCGGTCGGTGAGTCGGAGACGCGGTCGGTGAGTCGGAGAGGCAGTCGGTGAGTCGGAGAGGTGGTCGGTGAGTCGGAGAGGCGGTCGGTGATTCGGAGAGGCTGTCGGTGAGTCGGAGAGGCGGTCGGTGAGTCGGAGATACGGTCAGTGAGTCGGAGAGGCGGTCAGTGAGTCGAAGAGGCGGTCGGTGAGTCGGAGAGGCGGTCGGTGAGGCCGAGAGGCGGTCGGTGAGTCGGAGAGACGGTCGGTGTGTCGGAGAGGGGGTCGGTGAGTCGGAGAGGCGGTCGGTGAGTCGGAGAGGTGGTCCGTGAGTCGGAGAGGCGGTCGGTGAGTCGGAGAGAAAGTCAGTGAGCCGGAGAGGCGGTCAGTGAGTCGGAAAGGCGGTCGGTGAGTCGGAGAGGCGGTCAGTGAGTCCGAGAGGCGGTCGGTGAGTCGGAGAGACGGTCGGTGTGTCGGAGAGGCGGTCGGTGAGTCGGAGAGGCGGTCGGTGAGTCGGAGAGGCGGTCGGTGAGTCGGAGAGACGGTCGGTGAGGCGGTCGGTGAGTCCGAGAGGCGGTCGGTGAGTCGGAGAGGCGGTCGGTGAGGCAATCGGTGAGTCGGATAGGCGGTCGGTGAGTCAGAGAGGCGGTCGGTGAGTCGGAGAGGCGTTCGGAGAGTCGGAGAGGCGGTCGGTGAGTCGGAGAGGCGGTCGGTGAGTCGGAGAGGCGGTCGGTGAGTCGGAGAGGCGGTCGGTGAGTCGGAGAGGCGGTCGGTGAGTCGGAGAGGCGGTGGGTGAGTCGGAGAGGCGGTCGTTGAGTCGGAGAGGCGGTCGGAGAGGCGGCCGGAGAGGCGGTCGGTGAGTCGGAGAGGCGGTCGGTGAGTCGGAGAGGCGGTCGGTGAGTTGGTGAGTCGGAGAGGCGGTCGGTGAGTCGGAAAGGCGGTCGGTGAGTCGTAGAGGCAGTCGGAGAGGGGGTCGGTGAGTCGGAGAGGCGGTCAGTGAGGCAGTCGGTGAGTCGGAGAGGCGGTCGGTGAGTCGGAGAGGCGGTCAGGGAGGCATTCGGTGAGACGGAGAGGCAGTCGGTGAGTCAGAGAGGCGGTCGGTGAGGCATTCGGTGAGTCGGAGAGGTGGTCGGTGAGTCGGAGAGGCGGTCGGTGAGTCAGAGAGGTGGTCGGTGAGTCCGAGAGGCGGTCGGTGAGTCGGAGAGGCGGTCGGTGAGTCGGAGAGGCGGTCGGTGAGTCCGAGAGGCGGACGGTGAGTCGGAGAGGCGGTCGGTGAGTCGGAGAGGCGGACGGAGAGGCGGTCGGTGAGTCGGAGAGGCAGTCGGAGAGGCGGTCGGTGAGTCGGATAGGCGGTCGGTGAGTCGGAGAGGTGGTCGGTGAGTCGGAGAGGCAGTCGGAGAGGCGGTCGGAGAGGCGGTCGGTTAGTCGGAGAGGCGGTCGGTGAGTCGGAGAGGTGGTCGGTGAGTCGGAGAGATGGTCGGTGAGTCAGAGAGGCGGTCAGTGAGTCGGAGAGGCGGTCGGTGAGTCGGAGAGACGGTCGGTGAGTCGGAGAGGCGGTCGGTGTGTCGGAGAGGCGGTCGGTGAGTCGGAGAGGCGGTCGGTGAGTCGGAGAGGCGGTCGGTGAGTCGGAGAGGCGGTCGGTGAGTCGGAGAGGTGGTCGGAGAGGCGGTCGGAGAGTCGGAGAGGCGGTCGGAGAGGCGGTCGGAGAGGCGGTCGGTTAGTCGGAGAGGTGGTCGGTGAGTTGGAGAGGCGGTCGGTGAGTCGGAGAGACGGTCGGTGAGTCAGAGAGGCGGTCAGTGAGTCGGAGAGGCGGTCGGTGAGTCGGAGAGACGGTCGGTGAGTCGGAGAGGCGGTCGGTGAGTCGGAGAGGCGGTCGGTGAGTCGGAGAGGCGGTCGGTGAGTCCGAGAGCCGGTCGGTGAGTCGGAGAGGCGGTCGGTTAGTCGGAGAGGTGGTCGGTGAGTTGGAGAGGCGGTCGGTGAGTCGGAGAGACGGTCGGTGAGTCATCGAGGCGGTCAGTGAGTCGGAGAGGCAGTCGGTGAGTCGGAGAGACGGTCGGTGAGTCGGAGAGGCGGTCGGTGAGTCGGAGAGGCGGTCGGTGAGTCGGAGAGGCGGTCGGAGAGGCGGTCGGTGAGTCGGAGAGGCGGTCGGTGAGTCCGAGAGGCGGTCGCTGAGTCCGAGAGGCGCTCGGTGAGTCCGAGAGCCGGTCGGTGAGTCGGAGAGGCGATCGGTAAGTCGGAGAGGTGGTCGGAGAGGCGGTCGGTGAGTCGGCGAGGCGGTTGGTGAGGCATTTGGTGACTCGGAGAGGCGGTCGGTGAATCGGAGAGGCGGTCGGTGAGTCGGAGAGGCGGTCGGTGAGTCGGAGAGGCGGTCGGAGAGGCGGTCGGTGAGTCGGAGACGCGGTCGGTGAGTCGGAGAGGCAGTCGGTGAGTCGGAGAGGCGGTCGGTGAGTCGGAGAGGCGGTCGGTGATTCGGAGAGGCGGTCGGTGAGTCGGAGAGGCGGTCGGTGAGTCGGAGCTAGGTCAGTGAGTCGGAGAGGCGGTCAGTGAGTCAAAGAGGCGGTCGGTGAGTCGGAGAGGCGGTCGGTGAGTCCGAGAGGCGGTCGGTGAGTCGGAGAGACGGTCGGTGTGTCGGAGAGGGGGTCGGTGAGTCGGAGAGGCGGTCGGTGAGTCGGAGAGGCGGTCGGTGAGTCCGAGAGGCGGTCGGTGAGTCGGAGAGGCGGTCGGAAGGCAATCAGTGAGTCGGAGAGGCGGTCGGTGAGTCGGAGAGGCGGTCGGTGAGTCGGAGAGACGGTCGGTGAGGCGGTCGGTGAGTCGGAGAGGCGGTTGATGAGTCGGAGAGGTGGTCGGTGAGGCATTCGGTGAGTCGGAGAGACGGTCGGTGAGGCGGTCGGTGAGTCGGAGAGGCGGTCGGTGAGTCGGAGAGGCGGTCGGTGAGTCGGAGAGGTGGTCGGTGAGTCGGAGAGGCGGTCGGTGAGTCGGAGAGGCGGTCGGTGAGTCGGAGAGACGGTCGGTGAGTCAGAGAGGTGGTCCGTGAGTCGGAGAGGCGGTCGGTGAGTCGGAGAGACAGTCGGTGAGTCGGAGAGGTGGTCCGTGAGTCGGAGAGGCGGTCGGTGAGTCGGAGAGAAAGTCAGTGAGCCGGAGAGGCGGTCAGTGAGTCGGAAAGGCGGTCGGTGAGTCGGAGAGGCGGTCAGTGAGTCCGAGAGGCGGTCGGTGAGTCGGAGAGACGGTCGGTGTGTCGGAGAGGCGGTCGGTGAGTCGGAGAGGCGGTCGGTGAGTCGGAGAGGCGGTCGGTGAGTCGGAGAGACGGTCGGTGAGGCGGTCGGTGAGTCCGAGAGGCGGTCGGTGAGTCGGAGAGGCGGTCGGTGAGGCAATCGGTGAGTCGGATAGGCGGTCGGTGAGTCAGAGAGGCGGTCGGTGAGTCGGAGAGGCGTTCGGAGAGTCGGAGAGGCGGTCGGTGAGTCGGAGAGGCGGTCGGTGAGTCGGAGAGGCGGTCGGTGAGTCGGAGAGGCGGTCGGTGAGTCGGAGAGGCGGTCGGTGAGTCGGAGAGGCGGTGGGTGAGTCGGAGAGGCGGTCGGTGAGTCGGAGAGGCGGTCGGAGAGGCGGCCGGAGAGGCGGTCGGTGAGTCGGAGAGGCGGTCAGTGAGTACGAGAGGCGGTCGGTGAGGCCGAGAGGCGGTCGGTGAGTCGGAGAGACGGTCGGTGTGTCGGAGAGGGGGTCGGTGAGTCGGAGAGGCGGTCGGTGAGTCGGAGAGGTGGTCGGTGAGTCGGAGAGGCGGTCGGTGAGGCAATCGGTGAGTCGGATAGGCGGTCGGTGAGTCAGAGAGGCGGTCGGTGAGTCGGAGAGGCGTTCGGAGAGTCGGAGAGGCGGTCGGTGAGTCGGAGAGGCGGTCGGTGAGTCGGAGAGGCGGTCGGTGAGTCGGAGAGGCGGTCGGTGAGTCGGAGAGGCGGTCGGTGAGTCGGAGAGGCGGTGGGTGAGTCGGAGAGGCGGTCGGTGAGTCGGAGAGGCGTTCGGAGAGGCGGCCGGAGAGGCGGTCGGTGAGTCGGAGAGGCGGTCGGTGAGTCGGAGAGGCGGTCGGTGAGTTGGTGAGTCGGAGAGGCGGTCGGTGAGTCGGAAAGGCGGTCGGTGAGTCGTAGAGGCAGTCGGAGAGGGGGTCGGTGAGTCGGAGAGGCGGTCAGTGAGGCAGTCGGTGAGTCGGAGAGGCGGTCGGTGAGTCGGAGAGGCGGTCAGGGAGGCATTCGGTGAGACGGAGAGGCAGTCGGTGAGTCAGAGAGGCGGTCGGTGAGGCATTCGGTGAGTCGGAGAGGTGGTCGGTGAGTCGGAGAGGCGGTCGGTGAGTCAGAGAGGTGGTCGGTGAGTCCGAGAGGCGGTCGGTGAGTCGGAGAGGCGGTCGGTGAGTCGGAGAGGCGGTCGGTGAGTCCGAGAGGCGGACGGTGAGTCGGAGAGGCGGTCGGTGAGTCGGAGAGGCGGACGGAGAGGCGGTCGGTGAGTCGGAGAGGCAGTCGGAGAGGCGGTCGGTGAGTCGGATAGGCGGTCGGTGAGTCGGAGAGGTGGTCGGTGAGTCGGAGAGGCAGTCGGAGAGGCGGTCGGAGAGGCGGTCGGTTAGTCGGAGAGGCGGTCGGTGAGTCGGAGAGGTGGTCGGTGAGTCGGAGAGATGGTCGGTGAGTCAGAGAGGCGGTCAGTGAGTCGGAGAGGCGGTCGGTGAGTCGGAGAGACGGTCGGTGAGTCGGAGAGGCGGTCGGTGTGTCGGAGAGGCGGTCGGTGAGTCGGAGAGGCGGTCGGTGAGTCGGAGAGGCGGTCGGTGAGTCGGAGAGGCGGTCGGTGAGTCGGAGAGGTGGTCGGAGAGGCGGTCGGAGAGTCGGAGAGGCGGTCGGAGAGGCGGTCGGAGAGGCGGTCGGTTAGTCGGAGAGGTGGTCGGTGAGTTGGAGAGGCGGTCGGTGAGTCGGAGAGACGGTCGGTGAGTCAGAGAGGCGGTCAGTGAGTCGGAGAGGCGGTCGGTGAGTCGGAGAGACGGTCGGTGAGTCGGAGAGGCGGTCGGTGAGTCGGAGAGGCGGTCGGTGAGTCGGAGAGGCGGTCGGTGAGTCGGAGAGGCGGTCGGAGAGGCGGTCGGTGAGTCGGAGAGGCGGTCGGTGAGTCCGAGAGGCGGTCGCTGAGTCCGAGAGGCGCTCGGTGAGTCCGAGAGCCGGTCGGTGAGTCGGAGAGGCGGTCGGTAAGTCGGAGAGGCGGTCGGAGAGGCAGTCGGTGAGTCGGCGAGGCGGTTGGTGAGGCATTTGGTGACTCGGAGAGGCGGTCGGTGAGTCGGAGAGGCGGTCGGTGAGTCGGAGAGGCGGTCGGATGGGCGGTCGGTGAGTCGGAGACGCGGTCGGTGAGTCGGAGAGGCAGTCGGTGAGTCGGAGAGGTGGTCGGTGAGTCGGAGAGGCGGTCGGTGATTCGGAGAGGCTGTCGGTGAGTCGGAGAGGCGGTCGGTGAGTCGGAGATACGGTCAGTGAGTCGGAGAGGCGGTCAGTGAGTCGAAGAGGCGGTCGGTGAGTCGGAGAGGCGGTCGGTGAGGCCGAGAGGCGGTCGGTGAGTCGGAGAGACGGTCGGTGTGTCGGAGAGGGGGTCGGTGAGTCGGAGAGGCGGTCGGTGAGTCGGAGAGGTGGTCCGTGAGTCGGAGAGGCGGTCGGTGAGTCGGAGAGAAAGTCAGTGAGCCGGAGAGGCGGTCAGTGAGTCGGAAAGGCGGTCGGTGAGTCGGAGAGGCGGTCAGTGAGTCCGAGAGGCGGTCGGTGAGTCGGAGAGACGGTCGGTGTGTCGGAGAGGCGGTCGGTGAGTCGGAGAGGCGGTCGGTGAGTCGGAGAGGCGGTCGGTGAGTCGGAGAGACGGTCGGTGAGGCGGTCGGTGAGTCCGAGAGGCGGTCGGTGAGTCGGAGAGGCGGTCGGTGAGGCAATCGGTGAGTCGGATAGGCGGTCGGTGAGTCAGAGAGGCGGTCGGTGAGTCGGAGAGGCGTTCGGAGAGTCGGAGAGGCGGTCGGTGAGTCGGAGAGGCGGTCGGTGAGTCGGAGAGGCGGTCGGTGAGTCGGAGAGGCGGTCGGTGAGTCGGAGAGGCGGTCGGTGAGTCGGAGAGGCGGTGGGTGAGTCGGAGAGGCGGTCGTTGAGTCGGAGAGGCGGTCGGAGAGGCGGCCGGAGAGGCGGTCGGTGAGTCGGAGAGGCGGTCGGTGAGTCGGAGAGGCGGTCGGTGAGTTGGTGAGTCGGAGAGGCGGTCGGTGAGTCGGAAAGGCGGTCGGTGAGTCGTAGAGGCAGTCGGAGAGGGGGTCGGTGAGTCGGAGAGGCGGTCAGTGAGGCAGTCGGTGAGTCGGAGAGGCGGTCGGTGAGTCGGAGAGGCGGTCAGGGAGGCATTCGGTGAGACGGAGAGGCAGTCGGTGAGTCAGAGAGGCGGTCGGTGAGGCATTCGGTGAGTCGGAGAGGTGGTCGGTGAGTCGGAGAGGCGGTCGGTGAGTCAGAGAGGTGGTCGGTGAGTCCGAGAGGCGGTCGGTGAGTCGGAGAGGCGGTCGGTGAGTCGGAGAGGCGGTCGGTGAGTCCGAGAGGCGGACGGTGAGTCGGAGAGGCGGTCGGTGAGTCGGAGAGGCGGACGGAGAGGCGGTCGGTGAGTCGGAGAGGCAGTCGGAGAGGCGGTCGGTGAGTCGGATAGGCGGTCGGTGAGTCGGAGAGGTGGTCGGTGAGTCGGAGAGGCAGTCGGAGAGGCGGTCGGAGAGGCGGTCGGTTAGTCGGAGAGGCGGTCGGTGAGTCGGAGAGGTGGTCGGTGAGTCGGAGAGATGGTCGGTGAGTCAGAGAGGCGGTCAGTGAGTCGGAGAGGCGGTCGGTGAGTCGGAGAGACGGTCGGTGAGTCGGAGAGGCGGTCGGTGTGTCGGAGAGGCGGTCGGTGAGTCGGAGAGGCGGTCGGTGAGTCGGAGAGGCGGTCGGTGAGTCGGAGAGGCGGTCGGTGAGTCGGAGAGGTGGTCGGAGAGGCGGTCGGAGAGTCGGAGAGGCGGTCGGAGAGGCGGTCGGAGAGGCGGTCGGTTAGTCGGAGAGGTGGTCGGTGAGTTGGAGAGGCGGTCGGTGAGTCGGAGAGACGGTCGGTGAGTCAGAGAGGCGGTCAGTGAGTCGGAGAGGCGGTCGGTGAGTCGGAGAGACGGTCGGTGAGTCGGAGAGGCGGTCGGTGAGTCGGAGAGGCGGTCGGTGAGTCGGAGAGGCGGTCGGTGAGTCCGAGAGCCGGTCGGTGAGTCGGAGAGGCGGTCGGTTAGTCGGAGAGGTGGTCGGTGAGTTGGAGAGGCGGTCGGTGAGTCGGAGAGACGGTCGGTGAGTCATCGAGGCGGTCAGTGAGTCGGAGAGGCAGTCGGTGAGTCGGAGAGACGGTCGGTGAGTCGGAGAGGCGGTCGGTGAGTCGGAGAGGCGGTCGGTGAGTCGGAGAGGCGGTCGGAGAGGCGGTCGGTGAGTCGGAGAGGCGGTCGGTGAGTCCGAGAGGCGGTCGCTGAGTCCGAGAGGCGCTCGGTGAGTCCGAGAGCCGGTCGGTGAGTCGGAGAGGCGATCGGTAAGTCGGAGAGGTGGTCGGAGAGGCGGTCGGTGAGTCGGCGAGGCGGTTGGTGAGGCATTTGGTGACTCGGAGAGGCGGTCGGTGAATCGGAGAGGCGGTCGGTGAGTCGGAGAGGCGGTCGGTGAGTCGGAGAGGCGGTCGGAGAGGCGGTCGGTGAGTCGGAGACGCGGTCGGTGAGTCGGAGAGGCAGTCGGTGAGTCGGAGAGGCGGTCGGTGAGTCGGAGAGGCGGTCGGTGATTCGGAGAGGCGGTCGGTGAGTCGGAGAGGCGGTCGGTGAGTCGGAGCTAGGTCAGTGAGTCGGAGAGGCGGTCAGTGAGTCAAAGAGGCGGTCGGTGAGTCGGAGAGGCGGTCGGTGAGTCCGAGAGGCGGTCGGTGAGTCGGAGAGACGGTCGGTGTGTCGGAGAGGGGGTCGGTGAGTCGGAGAGGCGGTCGGTGAGTCGGAGAGGCGGTCGGTGAGTCCGAGAGGCGGTCGGTGAGTCGGAGAGGCGGTCGGAAGGCAATCAGTGAGTCGGAGAGGCGGTCGGTGAGTCGGAGAGGCGGTCGGTGAGTCGGAGAGACGGTCGGTGAGGCGGTCGGTGAGTCGGAGAGGCGGTTGATGAGTCGGAGAGGTGGTCGGTGAGGCATTCGGTGAGTCGGAGAGACGGTCGGTGAGGCGGTCGGTGAGTCGGAGAGGCGGTCGGTGAGTCGGAGAGGCGGTCGGTGAGTCGGAGAGGTGGTCGGTGAGTCGGAGAGGCGGTCGGTGAGTCGGAGAGGCGGTCGGTGAGTCGGAGAGACGGTCGGTGAGTCAGAGAGGTGGTCCGTGAGTCGGAGAGGCGGTCGGTGAGTCGGAGAGACAGTCGGTGAGTCGGAGAGGTGGTCCGTGAGTCGGAGAGGCGGTCGGTGAGTCGGAGAGAAAGTCAGTGAGCCGGAGAGGCGGTCAGTGAGTCGGAAAGGCGGTCGGTGAGTCGGAGAGGCGGTCAGTGAGTCCGAGAGGCGGTCGGTGAGTCGGAGAGACGGTCGGTGTGTCGGAGAGGCGGTCGGTGAGTCGGAGAGGCGGTCGGTGAGTCGGAGAGGCGGTCGGTGAGTCGGAGAGACGGTCGGTGAGGCGGTCGGTGAGTCCGAGAGGCGGTCGGTGAGTCGGAGAGGCGGTCGGTGAGGCAATCGGTGAGTCGGATAGGCGGTCGGTGAGTCAGAGAGGCGGTCGGTGAGTCGGAGAGGCGTTCGGAGAGTCGGAGAGGCGGTCGGTGAGTCGGAGAGGCGGTCGGTGAGTCGGAGAGGCGGTCGGTGAGTCGGAGAGGCGGTCGGTGAGTCGGAGAGGCGGTCGGTGAGTCGGAGAGGCGGTGGGTGAGTCGGAGAGGCGGTCGGTGAGTCGGAGAGGCGGTCGGAGAGGCGGCCGGAGAGGCGGTCGGTGAGTCGGAGAGGCGGTCGGTGAGTCGGAGAGGCGGTCGGTGAGTTGGTGAGTCGGAGAGGCGGTCGGTGAGTCGGAAAGGCGGTCGGTGAGTCGTAGAGGCAGTCGGAGAGGGGGTCGGTGAGTCGGAGAGGCGGTCAGTGAGGCAGTCGGTGAGTCGGAGAGGCGGTCGGTGAGTCGGAGAGGCGGTCAGGGAGGCATTCGGTGAGACGGAGAGGCAGTCGGTGAGTCAGAGAGGCGGTCGGTGAGGCATTCGGTGAGTCGGAGAGGTGGTCGGTGAGTCGGAGAGGCGGTCGGTGAGTCAGAGAGGTGGTCGGTGAGTCCGAGAGGCGGTCGGTGAGTCGGAGAGGCGGTCGGTGAGTCGGAGAGGCGGTCGGTGAGTCCGAGAGGCGGACGGTGAGTCGGAGAGGCGGTCGGTGAGTCGGAGAGGCGGACGGAGAGGCGGTCGGTGAGTCGGAGAGGCAGTCGGAGAGGCGGTCGGTGAGTCGGATAGGCGGTCGGTGAGTCGGAGAGGTGGTCGGTGAGTCGGAGAGGCAGTCGGAGAGGCGGTCGGAGAGGCGGTCGGTTAGTCGGAGAGGCGGTCGGTGAGTCGGAGAGGTGGTCGGTGAGTCGGAGAGATGGTCGGTGAGTCAGAGAGGCGGTCAGTGAGTCGGAGAGGCGGTCGGTGAGTCGGAGAGACGGTCGGTGAGTCGGAGAGGCGGTCGGTGTGTCGGAGAGGCGGTCGGTGAGTCGGAGAGGCGGTCGGTGAGTCGGAGAGGCGGTCGGTGAGTCGGAGAGGCGGTCGGTGAGTCGGAGAGGTGGTCGGAGAGGCGGTCGGAGAGTCGGAGAGGCGGTCGGAGAGGCGGTCGGAGAGGCGGTCGGTTAGTCGGAGAGGTGGTCGGTGAGTTGGAGAGGCGGTCGGTGAGTCGGAGAGACGGTCGGTGAGTCAGAGAGGCGGTCAGTGAGTCGGAGAGGCGGTCGGTGAGTCGGAGAGACGGTCGGTGAGTCGGAGAGGCGGTCGGTGAGTCGGAGAGGCGGTCGGTGAGTCGGAGAGGCGGTCGGTGAGTCGGAGAGGCGGTCGGAGAGGCGGTCGGTGAGTCGGAGAGGCGGTCGGTGAGTCCGAGAGGCGGTCGCTGAGTCCGAGAGGCGCTCGGTGAGTCCGAGAGCCGGTCGGTGAGTCGGAGAGGCGGTCGGTAAGTCGGAGAGGCGGTCGGAGAGGCAGTCGGTGAGTCGGCGAGGCGGTTGGTGAGGCATTTGGTGACTCGGAGAGGCGGTCGGTGAGTCGGAGAGGCGGTCGGTGAGTCGGAGAGGCGGTCGGATGGGCGGTCGGTGAGTCGGAGACGCGGTCGGTGAGTCGGAGAGGCAGTCGGTGAGTCGGAGAGGTGGTCGGTGAGTCGGAGAGGCGGTCGGTGATTCGGAGAGGCTGTCGGTGAGTCGGAGAGGCGGTCGGTGAGTCGGAGATACGGTCAGTGAGTCGGAGAGGTGGTCAGTGAGTCGAAGAGGCGGTCGGTGAGTCGGAGAGGCGGTCGGTGAGGCCGAGAGGCGGTCGGTGAGTCGGAGAGACGGTCGGTGTGTCGGAGAGGGGGTCGGTGAGTCGGAGAGGCGGTCGGTGAGTCGGAGAGGTGGTCCGTGAGTCGGAGAGGCGGTCGGTGAGTCGGAGAGAAAGTCAGTGAGCCGGAGAGGCGGTCAGTGAGTCGGAAAGGCGGTCGGTGAGTCGGAGAGGCGGTCAGTGAGTCCGAGAGGCGGTCGGTGAGTCGGAGAGACGGTCGGTGTGTCGGAGAGGCGGTCGGTGAGTCGGAGAGGCGGTCGGTGAGTCGGAGAGGCGGTCGGTGAGTCGGAGAGACGGTCGGTGAGGCGGTCGGTGAGTCCGAGAGGCGGTCGGTGAGTCGGAGAGGCGGTCGGTGAGGCAATCGGTGAGTCGGATAGGCGGTCGGTGAGTCAGAGAGGCGGTCGGTGAGTCGGAGAGGCGTTCGGAGAGTCGGAGAGGCGGTCGGTGAGTCGGAGAGGCGGTCGGTGAGTCGGAGAGGCGGTCGGTGAGTCGGAGAGGCGGTCGGTGAGTCGGAGAGGCGGTCGGTGAGTCGGAGAGGCGGTGGGTGAGTCGGAGAGGCGGTCGTTGAGTCGGAGAGGCGGTCGGAGAGGCGGCCGGAGAGGCGGTCGGTGAGTCGGAGAGGCGGTCGGTGAGTCGGAGAGGCGGTCGGTGAGTTGGTGAGTCGGAGAGGCGGTCGGTGAGTCGGAAAGGCGGTCGGTGAGTCGTAGAGGCAGTCGGAGAGGGGGTCGGTGAGTCGGAGAGGCGGTCAGTGAGGCAGTCGGTGAGTCGGAGAGGCGGTCGGTGAGTCGGAGAGGCGGTCAGGGAGGCATTCGGTGAGACGGAGAGGCAGTCGGTGAGTCAGAGAGGCGGTCGGTGAGGCATTCGGTGAGTCGGAGAGGTGGTCGGTGAGTCGGAGAGGCGGTCGGTGAGTCAGAGAGGTGGTCGGTGAGTCCGAGAGGCGGTCGGTGAGTCGGAGAGGCGGTCGGTGAGTCGGAGAGGCGGTCGGTGAGTCCGAGAGGCGGACGGTGAGTCGGAGAGGCGGTCGGTGAGTCGGAGAGGCGGACGGAGAGGCGGTCGGTGAGTCGGAGAGGCAGTCGGAGAGGCGGTCGGTGAGTCGGATAGGCGGTCGGTGAGTCGGAGAGGTGGTCGGTGAGTCGGAGAGGCAGTCGGAGAGGCGGTCGGAGAGGCGGTCGGTTAGTCGGAGAGGCGGTCGGTGAGTCGGAGAGGTGGTCGGTGAGTCGGAGAGATGGTCGGTGAGTCAGAGAGGCGGTCAGTGAGTCGGAGAGGCGGTCGGTGAGTCGGAGAGACGGTCGGTGAGTCGGAGAGGCGGTCGGTGTGTCGGAGAGGCGGTCGGTGAGTCGGAGAGGCGGTCGGTGAGTCGGAGAGGCGGTCGGTGAGTCAGAGAGGCGGTCGGTGAGTCGGAGAGGTGGTCGGAGAGGCGGTCGGAGAGTCGGAGAGGCGGTCGGAGAGGCGGTCGGAGAGGCGGTCGGTTAGTCGGAGAGGTGGTCGGTGAGTTGGAGAGGCGGTCGGTGAGTCGGAGAGACGGTCGGTGAGTCAGAGAGGCGGTCAGTGAGTCGGAGAGGCGGTCGGTGAGTCGGAGAGACGGTCGGTGAGTCGGAGAGGCGGTCGGTGAGTCGGAGAGGCGGTCGGTGAGTCGGAGAGGCGGTCGGTGAGTCGGAGAGGCGGTCGGAGAGGCGGTCGGTGAGTCGGAGAGGCGGTCGGTGAGTCCGAGAGGCGGTCGCTGAGTCCGAGAGGCGCTCGGTGAGTCCGAGAGCCGGTCGGTGAGTCGGAGAGGCGGTCGGTAAGTCGGAGAGGCGGTCGGAGAGGCAGTCGGTGAGTCGGCGAGGCGGTTGGTGAGGCATTTGGTGACTCGGAGAGGCGGTCGGTGAGTCGGAGAGGCGGTCGGTGAGTCGGAGAGGCGGTCGGATGGGCGGTCGGTGAGTCGGAGACGCGGCCGGTGAGTCGGAGAGGCAGTCGGTGAGTCGGAGAGGTGGTCGGTGAGTCGGAGAGGCGGTCGGTGATTCGGAGAGGCTGTCGGTGAGTCGGAGAGGCGGTCGGTGAGTCGGAGATACGGTCAGTGAGTCGGAGAGGTGGTCAGTGAGTCGAAGAGGCGGTCGGTGAGTCGGAGAGGCGGTCGGTGAGGCCGAGAGGCGGTCGGTGAGTCGGAGAGACGGTCGGTGTGTCGGAGAGGGGGTCGGTGAGTCGGAGAGGCGGTCGGTGAGTCGGAGAGGCGGTCGGTGAGTCCGAGAGGCGGTCGGTGAGTCGGAGAGGCGGTCGGAAGGCAATCGGTGAGTCGGAGAGGCGGTCGGTGAGTCGGAGAGGCGGTCGGTGAGTCGGAGAGACGGTCGGTGAGGCGGTCGGTGAGTCGGAGAGGCGGTTGATGAGTCGGAGAGGTGGTCGGTGAGGCATTCGGTGAGTCGGAGAGACGGTCGGTGAGTCAGAGAGGTGGTCGGTGAGTCCGAGAGGCGGTCGGTGAGTCGGAGAGGCGGTCGGTGAGTCGGAGAGGCGGTCGGTGAGTCCGAGAGGCGGTCGGTGAGTCGGAGAGGCGGTCGGTGAGTCGGAGAGGCGGTCGGTGAGTCGGAGAGGCGGTCGGTGAGTCGGAGAGGCGGTGGGTGAGTCGGAGAGGCGGTCGGTGAGTCGGAGAGGCGGTCGGAGAGGCGGTCGGAGAGGCGGTCGGTGAGTCGGAGAGGCGGTCGGTGAGTCGGAGAGGCGGTCGGTGAGTTGGTGAGTCGGAGAGGCGGTCGGTGAGTCGGAAAGGCGGTCGGTGAGTCGTAGAGGCAGTCGGAGAGGGGGTCGGTGAGTCGGAGAGGCGGTCAGTGAGGCAGTCGGTGAGTCGGAGAGGCGGTCGGTGAGTCGGAGAGGCGGTCAGGGAGGCATTCGGTGAGACGGAGAGGCAGTCGGTCAGTCGGAGAGGCGGTCGGTGAGGCATTCGGTGAGTCGGAGAGGTGGTCGGTGAGTCGGAGAGGCGGTCGGTGAGTCAGAGAGGTGGTCGGTGAGTCCGAGAGGCGGTCGGTGAGTCGGAGAGGCGGTCGGTGAGTCGGAGAGGCGGTCGGTGAGTCGGAGAGGCGGACGGTGAGTCGGAGAGGCGGTCGGTGAGGCGGTCGGTGAGTCGGATAGGCGGTCGGTGAGTCGGAGAGGTGGTCGGTGAGTCGGAGAGGCAGTCGGAGAGGCGGTCGGAGAGGCGGTCGGTTAGTCGGAGAGGCGGTCGGTGAGTCGGAGAGGTGGTCGGTGAGTCGGAGAGACGGTCGGTGAGTCAGAGAGGCGGTCAGTGAGTCGGAGAGGCGGTCGGTGAGTCGGAGAGACGGTCGGTGAGTCGGAGAGGCGGTCGGTGTGTCGGAGAGGCGGTCGGTGAGTCGGAGAGGCGGTCGGTGAGTCGGAGAGGCGGTCGGTGAGTCGGAGAGGCGGTCGGTGAGTCGGAGAGGTGGTCGGAGAGGCGGTCGGAGAGTCGGAGAGGCGGTCGGAGAGGCGGTCGGAGAGGCGGTCGGTTAGTCGGAGAGGTGGTCGGTGAGTTGGAGAGGCGGTCGGTGAGTCGGAGAGACGGTCGGTGAGTCAGAGAGGCGGTCAGTGAGTCGGAGAGGCGGTCGGTGAGTCGGAGAGACGGTCGGTGAGTCGGAGAGGCGGTCGGTGAGTCGGAGAGGCGGTCGGTGAGTCGGAGAGGCGGTCGGTGAGTCGGAGAGGCGGTCGGAGAGGCGGTCGGTGAGTCGGAGAGGCGGTCGGTGAGTCCGAGAGGCGGTCGCTGAGTCCGAGAGGCGCTCGGTGAGTCCGAGAGCCGGTCGGTGAGTCGGAGAGGCGGTCGGTAAGTCGGAGAGGCGGTCGGAGAGGCAGTCGGTGAGTCGGCGAGGCGGTTGGTGAGGCATTTGGTGACTCGGAGAGGCGGTCGGTGAGTCGGAGAGGCGGTCGGTGAGTCGGAGAGGCGGTCGGATGGGCGGTCGGTGAGTCGGAGACGCGGTCGGTGAGTCGGAGAGGCAGTCGGTGAGTCGGAGAGGTGGTCGGTGAGTCGGAGAGGCGGTCGGTGATTCGGAGAGGCGGTCGGTGAGTCGGAGAGGCGGTCGGTGAGTCGGAGATACGGTCAGTGAGTCGGAGAGGCGGTCAGTGAGTCGAAGAGGCGGTCGGTGAGTCGGAGAGGCGGTCGGTGAGTCCGAGAGGCGGTCGGTGAGTCGGAGAGACGGTCGGTGTGTCGGAGAGGGGGTCGGTGAGTCGGAGAGGCGGTCGGTGAGTCGGAGAGGCGGTCGGTGAGTCCGAGAGGCGGTCGGTGAGTCGGAGAGGCGGTCGGAAGGCAATCGGTGAGTCGGAGAGGCGGTCGGTGAGTCGGAGAGGCGGTCGGTGAGTCGGAGAGACGGTCAGTGAGGCGGTCGGTGAGTCGGAGAGGCGGTTGATGAGTCGGAGAGGTGGTCGGTGAGGCATTCGGTGAGTCGGAGAGACGGTCGGTGAGGCGGTCGGTGAGTCGGAGAGGCGGTCGGTGAGTCAGAGAGGCGGTCGGTGAGTCGGAGAGGAGGTCGGTGAGTCGGAGAGGCGGTCGGTGAGTCGGAGAGGCGGTCGGTGAGTCGGAGATACGGTCGGTGAGTCAGAGAGGTGGTCCGTGAGTCGGAGAGGCGGTCGGTGAGTCGGAGAGACGGTCGGTGTGTCGGAGAGGCGGTCGGTGAGTCGGAGAGGCGGTCGGTGAGTCGGAGAGGCGGTCGGTGAGTCGGAGACACGGTCGGTGAGTCGGAGAGGCGGTCGGTGAGTCGGAGAGGCGGTCGGTGAGTCCGAGAGGCAGTCGGTGAGTCGGAGAGGCGGTCGGTGAGTCGGAGAGGCGGTCGGTGAGTCCGAGAGGCGGTCGGTGAGTCGGAGAGGCGGTCGGAGAGTCGGAGAGGCGGTCGGTGAGTCGGAGAGGCGGTCGGAGAGGCGGTCGGAGAGTCGCAGAGGCGGTCGGTGAGGCATTTGGTGAGTCGGAGAGGCGGTCGGTGAGTCGGAGAGGAGGTCGGTGAGTCGGAGAGGCGGTCGGTGAGTCGGAGAGGCGGTCGGTGAGTCGGAGAGGCGGTCGGTGTGTCGGAGAGGCGGTCGGTGAGTCGGAGAGGCGGTCGGTGAGTCGGAGAGGCGGTCGGTGAGCCGGAGAGGCGGTCGGTGAGTCGGAGAGACGGTCGGTGAGTCCGAGAGGCGGTCCGTGATTCGGAGAGGCGGTCGGTGAGTCGGAGAGACGGTCCGTGAGTCGGAGAGGCGGTCCGTGAGTCGGAGAGGCGGTCGGTGAGTCGGAGAGGCGGTCGGTGAGTCGGAGAGACGGTCGGTGAGTCGGAGAGGCGGTCCGTGAGTCGGAGAGGCGGTCGGTGAGTCGGAGAGGCGGTCGGTGAGTCGGAGAGGCGGTCGGTGAGTCCGAGAGGCGGTCGGTGAGTCGGAGAGGCGGTCGGTGAGTCGGAGAGGCGGTCGGTGAGTCCGAGAGGCGGTCGGTGAGTCGGAGAGGCGGTCGGTGAGTCGGAGAGGCGGACGGTGAGTCGGAGAGGCGGTCGGTGAGTCGGAGAGGCGGTCGGAGAGGCGGTCGGTGAGTCGGAGAGGCAGTCGGTGAGTCGGAGAGGCGGTCGGTGAGGCATTCGGTGAGTCGGAGAGGTGGTCGGTGAGTCGGAGAGGCGGTCGGTGAGTCAGAGAGGTGGTCGGTGAGTCCGAGAGGCGGTCGGTGAGTCGGAGAGGCGGTCGGTGAGTCGGAGAGGCGGTCGGTGAGTCCAAGAGGCGGTCGGTGAGTCGGAGAGGCGGTCGGTGAGTCGGAGAGGCGGACGGTGAGTCGGAGAGGCGGTCGGTGAGTCGGAGAGGCGGTCGGAGAGGCGGTCGGTGAGTCGGAGAGGCAGTCGGAGAGGCGGTCGGTGAGTCGGATAGGCGGTCGGTGAGTCGGAGAGGTGGTCGGTGAGTCGGAGAGGCAGTCGGAGAGGCGGTCGGAGAGGCGGTCGGTTAGTCGGAGAGGCGGTCGGTGAGTCGGAGAGGCGGTCGGTGTGTCGGAGAGGCGGTCGGTGAGTCAGAGAAGCGGTCGGTGAGTCGGAGAGGCGGTCGGTGAGTCGGAGATATGGTCAGTGAGTCGGAGAGGCGGTCAGTGAGTCGAAGAGGCGGTCGGTGAATCGGAGAGGCGGTCGGTGAGTTGGAGAGACGGTCGGTGAGTCGGAGAGGCGGTCGGTGTGTCGGAGAGGCGGTCGGTGAGTCAGAGAGGCGGTCGGTGAGTCGGAGAGGCGGTCGGTGAGTCAGAGAGGCGGTCGGTGAGTCGGAGAGGCGGTCGGAGAGGCGGTCGGTGAGTAGGAGAGGCGGTCGGTGAGTCTGAGAGGCGGTCGGTGAGTCCGAGAGCCGGTCGGTGAGTCGGAGAGGCGGTCGGTGAGTCGGTGAGGCAGTCGGAGAGGCGGTCGGTGAGTCGGCGAGGCGGTTGGTGAGGCATTTAGTGACTCGGAGAGGCGGTCGGTGAGTCGGAGAGGCGGTCGGAGAGGCGGTCGGAGAGGCGGTCGGTGAGTCGGAGAGGCGGTCGGTGAGTCGGAGAGGCGGTCGGTGAGTCGGAGAGGTGGTCGGAGAGGCGGTCGGAGAGTCGGAGAGGCGATCGGTGAGTCGTAGAGGCAGTCGGAGAGGTGATCGGTGAGTCGGAGAGGCGGTCAGTGAGGCAGTCGGTGAGTCGGAGAGGCGGTCGGTGAGTCGGAGAGGCGGTCAGGGAGGCATTCGGTGAGACGGAGAGGCAGTCGGTGAGTCGGAGAGGCGGTCGGTGAGGCATTCGGTGAGTCGGAGAGGTGGTCGGTGAGTCGGAGAGGCGGTCGGTGAGTCGGAGAGGCGGTCGGTGAGTCGGAGAGGCGGACGGTGAGTCGGAGAGGCGGTCGGTGAGTCGGAGAGGCGGTCGGAGAGGCGGTCGGTGAGTCGGAGAGGCAGTCGGAGAGGCGGTCGGTGAGTCAGATAGGCGGTCGGTGAGTCGGAGAGGTGGTCGGTGAGTCGGAGAGGCAGTCGGAGAGGCAGTCAGAGAGGCGGTCGGTTAGTCGGAGAGGTGGTCGGTGAGTTGGAGAGGCGGTCGATGAGTCGGAGAGACGGTCGGTGAGTCATCGAGGCGGTCAGTGAGTCGGAGAGGCAGTCGGTGAGTCGGAGAGACGGTCGGTGAGTCGGAGAGGCGGTCGGTGAGTCGGAGAGGCGGTCGGTGAGTCGGAGAGGCGGTCGGAGAGGCGGTCGGTGAGTCGGAGAGGCGGTCGGTGAGTCCGAGAGGCGGTCGCTGAGTCCGAGAGGCGCTCGGTGAGTCCGAGAGCCGGTCGGTGAGTCGGAGAGGCGATCGGTAAGTCGGAGAGGCGGTCGGAGAGGTGGTCGGTGAGTCGGCGAGGCGGTTGGTGAGGCATTTGGTGACTCGGAGAGGCGGTCGGTGAATCGGAGAGGCGGTCGGTGAGTCGGAGAGGCGGTCGGTGAGTCGGAGAGGCGGTCGGAGAGGCGGTCGGTGAGTCGGAGAGGCGGTCGGTGAGCCGGAGAGGCGGTCGGTGAGTCGGAGAGACGGTCGGTGAGTCCGAGAGGCGGTCCGTGATTCGGAGAGGCGGTCGGTGAGTCGGAGAGACGGTCCGTGAGTCGGAGAGGCGGTCCGTGAGTCGGAGAGGCGGTCGGTGAGTCGGAGAGGCGGTCGGTGAGTCGGAGAGACGGTCGGTGAGTCGGAGAGGCGGTCCGTGAGTCGGAGAGGCGGTCGGTGAGTCGGAGAGGCGGTCGGTGAGTCGGAGAGACGGTCGGTGAGTCGGAGAGGCGGTCGGTGAATCGGAGAGGCGGTCGGTGAGTCGGGGAGACGGTCGGTGAGTCGGAGAGGCGGTCGGTGAGTCGGAGAGGCGGTCGGTGAGTCGGAGAGGCGGTCGGTGAGTCGGAGAGGCGGTCGGTGAGTCGGAGAGGCGGTGGGTGAGTCGGAGAGGCGGTCGGTGAGTCGGAGAGGCGGTCGGAGAGGCGGTCGGAGAGGCGGTCGGTGAGTCGGAGAGGCGGTCGGTGAGTCGGAGAGGCGGTCGGTGAGTCGGAGAGGCGGTCGGTGAGTTGGTGAGTCGGAGAGGCGGTCGGTGAGTCGGAAAGGCGGTCGGTGAGTCGTAGAGGCAGTCGGAGAGGGGGTCGGTGAGTCGGAGAGGCGGTCAGTGAGGCAGTCGGTGAGTCGGAGAGGCGGTCGGTGAGTCGGAGAGGCGGTCAGGGAGGCATTCGGTGAGTCGGAGAGGTGGTCGGTGAGTCGGAGAGGCGGTCGGTGAGTCAGAGAGGTGGTCGGTGAGTCCGAGAGGCGGTCGGTGAGTCGGAGAGGCGGTCGGTGAGTCGGAGAGGCGGTCGGTGAGTCCGAGAGGCGGTCGGTGAGTCGGAGAGGCGGTCGGTGACTCGGAGAGGCGGACGGTGAGTCGGAGAGGCGGTCGGTGAGTCGGAGAGGCGGTCGGAGAGGCGGTCGGTGAGTCGGAGAGGCAGTCGGAGAGGCGGTCGGTGAGTCAGATAGGCGGTCGGTGAGTCGGAGACGTGGTCGGTGAGTCGGAGAGGCAGTCGGAGAGGCGGTCTGAGAGGCGGTCGGTTAGTCGGAGAGGCGGTCGGTGAGTCAGAGAGGCGGTCGGTGAGTCGGAGAGACGGTCGGAGAGGCGGTCGGTGAGTCGGAGACGCGGTCGGTGAGTCGGAGAGGCAGTCGGTGAGTCGGAGAGGCGGTCGGTGAGTCGGAGAGGCGGTCGGTGAGTCGGAGAGGCGGTCGGTGAGTCGGAGATATGGTCAGTGAGTCGGAGAGGCGGTCAGTGAGTCGAAGAGGCGGTCGGTGAGTCGGAGAGGCGGTCGGTGAGTCGGAGAGGCGGTCGGTGAGTCGGAGAGATGGTCGGTGTGTCGGAGAGGGGGTCGGTGAGTCGGAGAGGCGGTCGGTGAGTCGGAGAGGCGGTCGGTGAGTCCGAGAGGCGGTCGGTGAGTCGGAGAGGCGGTCGGTGAGGCAATCAGTGAGTCGGAGAGGCGGTCGGTGAGTCGGAGAGGCGGTCTGTGAGTCGGAGAGACGGTCGGTGAGGCGGTCGGTGAGTCCGAGAGGCGGTCGGTGAGTCGGAGAGGCGGTCGGTGAGGCAATCGGTGAGTCGGATAGGCGGTCGGTGAGTCGGAGAGGCGGTCGGTGAGTCGGAGAGGCGTTCGGAGAGTCGGAGAGGCGGTCGGTGAGTCGGAGAGGCGGTCGGTGAGTCGGAGAGGCGGTCGGTGAGTCGGAGAGGCGGTCGGTGAGTCGGAGAGGCGGTCGGTGAGTCGGAGAGGCGGTGGGTGAGTCGGAGAGGCGGTCGGTGAGTCGGAGAGGCGGTCGGAGAGGCGGTCGGAGAAGCGGTCGGTGAGTCGGAGAGGCGGTCGGTGAGTCGGAGAGGCGGTCGGTGAGTTGGTGAGTCGGAGAGGCGGTCGGTGAGTCGGAAAGGCGGTCGGTGAGTCGTAGAGGCAGTCGGAGAGGGGGTCGGTGAGTCGGAGAGGCGGTCAATGAGGCAGTCGGTGAGTCGGAGAGGCGGTCGGTGAGTCGGAGAGGCGGTCAGGGAGGCATTCGGTGAGACGGAGAGGCAGTCGGTGAGTCGGAGAGGCGGTCGGTGAGGCATTCGGTGAGTCGGAGAGGTGGTCGGTGAGTCGGAGAGGCGGTCGGTGAGTCAGAGAGGTGGTCGGTGAGTCCGAGAGGCGGTCGGTGAGTCGGAGAGGCGGTCGGTGAGTCGGAGAGGCGGTCGGTGAGTCCAAGAGGCGGTCGGTGAGTCGGAGAGGCGGTCGGTGAGTCGGAGAGGCGGACGGTGAGTCGGAGAGGCGGTCGGTGAGTCGGAGAGGCGGTCGGAGAGGCGGTCGGTGAGTCGGAGAGGCAGTCGGAGAGGCGGTCGGTGAGTCGGATAGGCGGTCGGTGAGTCGGAGAGGTGGTCGGTGAGTCGGAGAGGCAGTCGGAGAGGCGGTCGGAGAGGCGGTCGGTTAGTCGGAGAGGCGGTCGGTGAGTCGGAGAGGCGGTCGGTGTGTCGGAGAGGCGGTCGGTGAGTCAGAGAGGCGGTCGGTGAGTCGGAGAGGCGGTCGGTGAGTCGGAGATATGGTCAGTGAGTCGGAGAGGCGGTCAGTGAGTCGAAGAGGCGGTCGGTGAGTCGGAGAGGCGGTCGGTGAGTCGGAGAGACGGTCGGTGAGTCGGAGAGGCGGTCGGTGTGTCGGAGAGGCGGTCGGTGAGTCAGAGAGGCGGTCGGTGAGTCGGAGAGGCGGTCGGTGAGTCGGAGAGGCGGTCGGTGAGTCGGAGAGGCGGTCGGAGAGGCGGTCGGTGAGTCGGAGAGGCGGTCGGTGAGTCTGAGAGGCGGTCGGTGAGTCCGAGAGCCGGTCGGTGAGTCGGAGAGGCGGTCGGTGAGTCGGTGAGGCAGTCGGAGAGGCGGTCGGTGAGTCGGCGAGGCGGTTGGTGAGGCATTTAGTGACTCGGAGAGGCGGTCGGTGAGTCGGAGAGGCGGTCGGAGAGGCGGTCGGAGAGGCGGTCGGTGAGTCGGAGAGGCGGTCGGTGAGTCGGAGAGGCGGTCGGTGAGTCGGAGAGGTGGTCGGAGAGGCGGTCGGAGAGTCGGAGAGGCGGTCGGTGAGTCGTAGAGGCAGTCGGAGAGGTGATCGGTGAGTCGGAGAGGCGGTCAGTGAGGCAGTCGGTGAGTCGGAGAGGCGGTCGGTGAGTCGGAGAGGCGGTCAGGGAGGCATTCGGTGAGACGGAGAGGCAGTCGGTGAGTCGGAGAGGCGGTCGGTGAGGCATTCGGTGAGTCGGAGAGGTGGTCGGTGAGTCGGAGAGGCGGTCGGTGAGTCGGAGAGGCGGTCGGTGAGTCGGAGAGGCGGACGGTGAGTCGGAGAGGCGGTCGGTGAGTCGGAGAGGCGGTCGGAGAGGCGGTCGGTGAGTCGGAGAGGCAGTCGGAGAGGCGGTCGGTGAGTCAGATAGGCGGTCGGTGAGTCGGAGAGGTGGTCGGTGAGTCGGAGAGGCAGTCGGAGAGGCAGTCGGAGAGGCGGTCGGTTAGTCGGAGAGGTGGTCGGTGAGTTGGAGAGGCGGTCGGTGAGTCGGAGAGACGGTCGGTGAGTCATCGAGGCGGTCAGTGAGTCGGAGAGGCAGTCGGTGAGTCGGAGAGACGGTCGGTGAGTCGGAGAGGCGGTCGGTGAGTCGGAGAGGCGGTCGGTGAGTCGGAGAGGCGGTCGGAGAGGCGGTCGGTGAGTCGGAGAGGCGGTCGGTGAGTCCGAGAGGCGGTCGCTGAGTCCGAGAGGCGCTCGGTGAGTCCGAGAGCCGGTCGGTGAGTCGGAGAGGCGATCGGTAAGTCGGAGAGGCGGTCGGAGAGGTGGTCGGTGAGTCGGCGAGGCGGTTGGTGAGGCATTTGGTGACTCGGAGAGGCGGTCGGTGAATCGGAGAGGCGGTCGGTGAGTCGGAGAGGCGGTCGGTGAGTCGGAGAGGCGGTCGGAGAGGCGGTCGGTGAGTCGGAGACGCGGTCGGTGAGTCGGAGAGGCAGTCGGTGAGTCGGAGAGGCGGTCGGTGAGTCGGAGAGGCGGTCGGTGATTCGGAGAGGCGGTCGGTGAGTCGGAGAGGCGGTCGGTGAGTCGGAGCTAGGTCAGTGAGTCGGAGAGGCGGTCAGTGAGTCAAAGAGGCGGTCGGTGAGTCGGAGAGGCGGTCGGTGAGTCCGAGAGGCGGTCGGTGAGTCGGAGAGACGGTAGGTGTGTCGGAGAGGGGGTCGGTGAGTCGGAGAGGCGGTCGGTGAGTCGGAGAGGCGGTCGGTGAGTCCGAGAGGCGGTCGGTGAGTAGGAGAGGCGGTCGGAAGGCAATCGGTGAGTCGGAGAGGCGGTCGGTGAGTCGGAGAGGCGGTCGGTGAGTCGGAGAGACGGTCGGTGAGGCGGTCGGTGAGTCGGAGAGGCGGTTGATGAGTCGGAGAGGTAGTCGGTGAGGCATTCGGTGAGTCGGAGAGACGGTCGGTGAGGCAGTCGGTGAGTCGGAGAGGCGGTCGGTGAGTCGGAGAGGCGGTCGGTGAGTCGGAGAGGTGGTCGGTGAGTCGGAGAGGCGGTCGGTGAGTCGGAGAGGCGGTCGGTGAGTCGGAGAGACGGTCGGTGAGTCAGAGAGGTGGTCCGTGAGTCGGAGAGGCGGTCGGTGAGTCGGAGAGACAGTCGGTGAGTCGGAGAGGTGGTCCGTGAGTCGGAGAGGCGGTCGGTGAGTCGGAGAGAAAGTCAGTGAGCCGGAGAGGCGGTCAGTGAGTCGGAAAGGCGGTCGGTGAATCGGAGAGGCGGTCAGTGAGTCCGAGAGGCGGTCGGTGAGTCGGAGAGACGGTCGGTGTGTCGGAGAGGCGGTCGGTGAGTCGGAGAGGCGGTCGGTGAGTCGGAGAGACAGTCGGTGAGTCGGAGAGGCGGTCGGTGAGTCGGAGAGGCGGTCGGTGAGTCCGAGAGTCGGTCGGTGAGTCGGAGAGGCGGTCGGTGAGTCGGAGAGGCGGTCGGTGAGTCCGAGAGGCGGTCGGTGAGTCGGAGAGGCGGTCGGAGAGTCGGAGAGGCGGTCGGTGAGTCGGAGAGGCGGTCGGAGAGGCGGTCGGAGAGTCGGAGAGGCGGTCGGTGAGGCATTTGGTGAGTCGGAGAGGCGGTCGGTGAGTCGGAGAGGAGGTCGGTGAGTCGGAGAGGCGGTCGGTGAGTCGGAGAGGCGGTCGGTGTGTCGGAGAGGCGGTCAGTGAGTCGGAGAGGCGGTCGGTGAGTCGGAGAGGCGGTCGGTGAGCCGGAGAGGCGGTCGGTGAGTCGGAGAGACGGTCGGTGAGTCCGAGAGGCGGTCTGTGATTCGGAGAGGCGGTCGGTGAGTCGGAGAGACGGTCCGTGAGTCGGAGAGGCGGTCCGTGAGTCGGAGAGGCGGTCGGTGAATCGGAGAGGCGGTCGGTGAGTCGGAGAGACGGTCGGTGAGTCGGAGAGGCGGTCGGTGAGTCGGAGAGGCGGTCGGTGAGTCGGAGAGGCGGTCGGTGAGTCGGAGAGACGGTCGGTGAGTCGGAGAGGCGGTCGGTGAGTCGGAGAGGCGGTCGGTGAGTCGGAGAGACGGTCGGTGAGTCGGAGAGGCGGTCGGTGAGTCGGAGAGGCGGTCGGTGAGTCGGAGAGGCGGTCGGTGAGTCGGAGAGGCGGTCGGTGAGTCGGAGAGGCGGTCGGTGAGTCGGAGAGGCGGTCGGAGAGGCGGTCGGAGAGGCGGTCGTTGAGTCGGAGAGGCGGTCGGTGAGTCGGAGAGGCGGTCGGTGAGTCGGAGAGGCGGTCGGTGAGTTGGTGAGTCGGAGAGGCGGTCGGTGAGTCGGAAAGGCGGTCGGTGAGTCGTAGAGGCAGTCGGAGAGGGGGTCGGTGAGTCGGAGAGGCGGTCAGTGAGGCAGTCGGTGAGTCGGAGAGGCGGTCGTTGAGTCGGAGAGGCGGTCAGGGAGGCATTCGGTGAGACGGAGAGGCAGTCGGTGAGTCGGAGAGGTGGTCGGTGAGGCATTCGGTGAGTCGGAGAGGTGGTCGGTGAGTCGGAAAGGCGGTCGGTGAGTCAGTGAGGTGGTCGGTGAGTCCGAGAGGCGGTCGGTGAGTCCGAGAGGCGGTCGGTGAGTCGGAGAGGCGGTCGGTGAGTCCGAGAGGCGGTCGGTGAGTCGGAGAGGCGGTCGGTGACTCGGAGAGGCGGACAGTGCGTCGGAGAGGCGGTCGGAAGGCAATCGGTGAGTCGGAGAGGCGGTCGGTGAGTCGGAGAGGCGGTCGGTGAGTCGGAGAGACGGTCGGTGAGGTGGTCGGTGAGTCGGAGAGGCGGTTGATGAGTCGGAGAGGTGGTCGGTGAGGCATTCGGTGAGTCGGAGAGACGGTCGGTGAGGCGGTCGGTGAGTCGGAGAGGCGGTCGGTGAGTCGGAGAGGCGGTCGGTGAGTCGGAGAGGTGGTCGGTGAGTCGGAGAGGCGGTCGGTGAGTCGGAGAGGCGGTCGGTGAGTCGGAGAGACGGTCGGTGAGTCAGAGAGGTGGTCCGTGAGTCGGAGAGGCGGTCGGTGAGTCGGAGAGACAGTCGGTGAGTCGGAGAGGTGGTCCGTGAGTCGGAGAGGCGGTCGGTGAGTCGGAGAGAAAGTCAGTGAGCCGGAGAGGCGGTCAGTGAGTCGGAAAGGCGGTCGGTGAGTCGGAGAGGCGGTCAGTGAGTCCGAGAGGCGGTCGGTGAGTCGGAGAGACGGTCGGTGTGTCGGAGAGGCGGTCGGTGAGTCGGAGAGGCGGTCGGTGAGTCGGAGAGGCGGTCGGTGAGTCGGAGAGACAGTCGGTGAGTCGGAGAGGCGGTCGGTGAGTCATAGAGGCGGTCGGTGAGTCCGAGAGGCGGTCGGTGAGTCGGAGAGGCGGTCGGTGAGTCGGAGAGGCGGTCGGTGAGTCCGAGAGGCGGTCGGTGAGTCGGAGAGGCGGTCGGAGAGTCGGAGAGGCGGTCGGTGAGTCGGAGAGGCGGTCGGAGAGGCGGTCGGAGAGTCGGAGAGGCGGTCGGTGAGGCATTTGGTGAGTCGGAGAGGCGGTCGGTGAGTCGGAGAGGAGGTCGGTGAGTCGGAGAGGCGGTCGGTGAGTCGGAGAGGCGGTCGGTGTGTCGGAGAGGCGGTCGGTGAGTCGGAGAGGCGGTCGGTGAGTCGGAGAGGCGGTCGGTGAGCCGGAGAGGCGGTCGGTGAGTCGGAGAGACGGTCGGTGAGTCCGAGAGGCGGTCTGTGATTCGGAGAGGCGGTCGGTGAGTCGGAGAGACGGTCCGTGAGTCGGAGAGGCGGTCCGTGAGTCGGAGAGGCGGTCGGTGAGTCGGAGAGGCGGTCGGTGAGTCGGAGAGACGGTCGGTGAGTCGGAGAGGCGGTCGGTGAGTCGGAGAGGCGGTCGGTGAGTCGGAGAGGCGGTCGGTGAGTCGGAGAGACGGTCGGTGAGTCGGAGAGGCGGTCGGTGAGTCGGAGAGGCGGTCGGTGAGTCGGAGAGACGGTCGGTGAGTCGGAGAGGCGGTCGGTGAGTCGGAGAGGCGGTCGGTGAGTCGGAGAGGCGGTCGGTGAGTCGGAGAGGCGGTCGGTGAGTCGGAGAGGCGGTGGGTGAGTCGGAGAGGCGGTCGGTGAGTCGGAGAGGCGGTCGGAGAGGCGGTCGGAGAGGCGGTCGGTGAGTCGGAGAGGCGGTCGGTGAGTCGGAGAGGCGGTCGGTGAGTCGGAGAGGCGGTCGGTGAGTTGGTGAGTCGGAGAGGCGGTCGGTGAGTCGGAAAGGCGGTCGGTGAGTCGTAGAGGCAGTCGGAGAGGGGGTCGGTGAGTCGGAGAGGCGGTCAGTGAGGCAGTCGGTGAGTCGGAGAGGCGGTCGGTGAGTCGGAGAGGCGGTCAGGGAGGCATTCGGTGAGACGGAGAGGCAGTCGGTGAGTCGGAGAGGTGGTCGGTGAGGCATTCGGTGAGTCGGAGAGGTGGTCGGTGAGTCGGAAAGGCGGTCGGTGAGTCAGTGAGGTGGTCGGTGAGTCCGAGAGGCGGTCGGTGAGTCCGAGAGGCGGTCGGTGAGTCGGAGAGGCGGTCGGTGAGTCCGAGAGGCGGTCGGTGAGTCGGAGAGGCGGTCGGTGACTCGGAGAGGCGGACGGTGCGTCGAAGAGGCGGTCGGTGAGTCGGAGAGGCGGTCGGAGAGGCGGTCGGTGAGTCGGAGAGGCAGTCGGAGAGGCGGTCGGTGAGTCGGATAGGCGGTCGGTGAGTCGGAGACGTGGTCGGTGAGTCGGAGAGGCAGTCGGAGAGGCGGTCGGAGAGGCGGTCGGTTAGTCGGAGAGGCGGTCGGTGAGTCAGAGAGGCGGTCGGTGAGTCGGAGAGATGGTCGGTGAGTCAGAGAGGCGGTCAGTGAGTCAGAGAGGCGGTCGGTGAGTTGGAGAGACGGTCGGTGAGTCGGAGAGGCGGTCGGTGTGTCGGAGAGGCGGTCGGTGAGTCAGAGAGGTGGTCGGTGAGTCGGAGAGGCGGTCGGCGAGTCGGAGAGGCGGTCGGTGAGTCGGAGAGGCAGTCGGAGAGGCGGTCGGTGAGTCGGAGAGGCGGTCGGTGAGTCGTAGAGGCAGTCGGAGAGGGGGTCGGTGAGTCGGAGAGGCGGTCAGTGAGGCAGTCGGTGAGTCGGAGAGGCGGTCGGTGAGTCGGAGAGGCGGTCAGGGAGGCATTCGGTGAGACGGAGAGGCAGTCGGTGAGTCGGAGAGGCGGTCGGTGAGGCATTCGGTGAGTCGGAGAGGTGGTCGGTGAGTCGGAGAGGCGGTCGGTGAGTCGGAGAGGTGGTCGGTGAGTCCGAGAGGCGGTCGGTGAGTCAGAGAGGCGGTCGGTGAGTCCGAGAGGCGGTCGGTGAGTCGGAGAGGCGGTCGGTGAGTCGGAGAGGCGGACGGTGAGTCGGAGAGGCGGTCGGTGAGTCGGAGAGGCGGTCGGAGAGGCGGTCGGTGAGTCGGAGAGGCAGTCGGAGAGGCGGTCGGTGAGTCGGATACGCGGTCGGTGAGTCGGAGAGGTGGTCGGTGAGTTGGAGAGGCGGTCGGTGAGTCGGAGAGACGGTCGGTGAGTCAGAGAGGCGGTCAGTGAGTCGGAGAGGCGGTTGGTGAGTCGGAGAGACGGTCGGTGAGTCGGAGAGGCGGTCGGTGAGTCGGAGAGGCGGTCGGTGAGTCGGAGAGGCGGTCGGAGAGGCGGTCGGTGAGTCGGAGAGGCGGTCGGTGAGTCCGAGAGGCGGTCGCTGAGTCCGAGAGGCGCTCGGAGAGTCTGAGAGCCGGTCGGTGAGTCGGAGAGGTGGTCGGTAAGTCGGAGAGGCGGTCGGAGAGGCGGTCGGTGAGTCGGCGAGGCGGTTGGTGAGGCATTTGGTGACTCGGAGAGGCGGTCGGTGAGTCGGAGAGGCGGTCGGTGAGTCGGAGAGGCGGTCGGTGAGTCGGAGAGGCGGTCGGTGAGTCGGAGATACGGTCAGTGAGTCGGAGAGGCGGTCAGTGAGTCGAAGAGGCGGTCGGTGAGTCGGAGAGGCGGTCGGTGAGTCCGAGAGGCGGTCGGTGAGTCGGAGAGACGGTCGGTGAGTCGGAGAGGCGGTCGGTGAGTCGGAGAGGCGGTCGGTGAGTCGGAGAGGCGGTCGGTGAGTCGGAGAGACGGTCGGTGAGTCGGAGAGGCGGTCGGTGAGTCGGAGAGGCGGTCGGTGAGTCGGAGAGACGGTCGGTGAGTCGGAGAGGCGGTCGGTGAGTCGGAGAGGCGGTCGGTGAGTCGGAGAGGCGGTCGGTGAGTCGGAGAGGCGGTCGGTGAGTCGGAGAGGCGGTGGGTGAGTCGGAGAGGCGGTCGGTGAGTCGGAGAGGCGGTCGGAGAGGCGGTCGGAGAGGCGGTCGGTGAGTCGGAGAGGCGGTCGGTGAGTCGGAGAGGCGGTCGGTGAGTCGGAGAGGCGGTCGGTGAGTTGGTGAGTCGGAGAGGCGGTCGGTGAGTCGGAAAGGCGGTCGGTGAGTCGTAGAGGCAGTCGGAGAGGGGGTCGGTGAGTCGGAGAGGCGGTCAGTGAGGCAGTCGGTGAGTCGGAGAGGCGGTCGGTGAGTCGGAGAGGCGGTCAGGGAGGCATTCGGTGAGACGGAGAGGCAGTCGGTGAGTCGGAGAGGTGGTCGGTGAGGCATTCGGTGAGTCGGAGAGGTGGTCGGTGAGTCGGAAAGGCGGTCGGTGAGTCAGTGAGGTGGTCGGTGAGTCCGAGAGGCGGTCGGTGAGTCCGAGAGGCGGTCGGTGAGTCGGAGAGGCGGTCGGTGAGTCCGAGAGGCGGTCGGTGAGTCGGAGAGGCGGTCGGTGACTCGGAGAGGCGGACGGTGCGTCGAAGAGGCGGTCGGTGAGTCGGAGAGGCGGTCGGAGAGGCGGTCGGTGAGTCGGAGAGGCAGTCGGAGAGGCGGTCGGTGAGTCGGATAGGCGGTCGGTGAGTCGGAGACGTGGTCGGTGAGTCGGAGAGGCAGTCGGAGAGGCGGTCGGAGAGGCGGTCGGTTAGTCGGAGAGGCGGTCGGTGAGTCAGAGAGGCGGTCGGTGAGTCGGAGAGATGGTCGGTGAGTCAGAGAGGCGGTCAGTGAGTCAGAGAGGCGGTCGGTGAGTTGGAGAGACGGTCGGTGAGTCGGAGAGGCGGTCGGTGTGTCGGAGAGGCGGTCGGTGAGTCAGAGAGGTGGTCGGTGAGTCGGAGAGGCGGTCGGCGAGTCGGAGAGGCGGTCGGTGAGTCGGAGAGGCAGTCGGAGAGGCGGTCGGTGAGTCGGAGAGGCGGTCGGTGAGTCGTAGAGGCAGTCGGAGAGGGGGTCGGTGAGTCGGAGAGGCGGTCAGTGAGGCAGTCGGTGAGTCGGAGAGGCGGTCGGTGAGTCGGAGAGGCGGTCAGGGAGGCATTCGGTGAGACGGAGAGGCAGTCGGTGAGTCGGAGAGGCGGTCGGTGAGGCATTCGGTGAGTCGGAGAGGTGGTCGGTGAGTCGGAGAGGCGGTCGGTGAGTCGGAGAGGTGGTCGGTGAGTCCGAGAGGCGGTCGGTGAGTCAGAGAGGCGGTCGGTGAGTCCGAGAGGCGGTCGGTGAGTCGGAGAGGCGGTCGGTGAGTCGGAGAGGCGGACGGTGAGTCGGAGAGGCGGTCGGTGAGTCGGAGAGGCGGTCGGAGAGGCGGTCGGTGAGTCGGAGAGGCAGTCGGAGAGGCGGTCGGTGAGTCGGATACGCGGTCGGTGAGTCGGAGAGGTGGTCGGTGAGTTGGAGAGGCGGTCGGTGAGTCGGAGAGACGGTCGGTGAGTCAGAGAGGCGGTCAGTGAGTCGGAGAGGCGGTTGGTGAGTCGGAGAGACGGTCGGTGAGTCGGAGAGGCGGTCGGTGAGTCGGAGAGGCGGTCGGTGAGTCGGAGAGGCGGTCGGAGAGGCGGTCGGTGAGTCGGAGAGGCGGTCGGTGAGTCCGAGAGGCGGTCGCTGAGTCCGAGAGGCGCTCGGAGAGTCTGAGAGCCGGTCGGTGAGTCGGAGAGGTGGTCGGTAAGTCGGAGAGGCGGTCGGAGAGGCGGTCGGTGAGTCGGCGAGGCGGTTGGTGAGGCATTTGGTGACTCGGAGAGGCGGTCGGTGAGTCGGAGAGGCGGTCGGTGAGTCGGAGAGGCGGTCGGTGAGTCGGAGAGGCGGTCGGAGAGGCGGTCGGTGAGTCGGAGACGCGGTCGGTGAGTCGGAGAGGCAGTCGGTGAGTCGGAGAGGCGGTCGGTGAGTCGGAGAGGCGGTCGGTGATTCGGAGAGGCGGTCGGTGAGTCGGAGAGGCGGTCGGTGAGTCGGAGATACGGTCAGTGAGTCGGAGAGGCGGTCAGTGAGTCGAAGAGGCGGTCGGTGAGTCGGAGAGGCGGTCGGTGAGTCCGAGAGGCGGTCGGTGAGTCGGAGAGACGGTCGGTGTGTCGGAGAGGGGGTCGGTGAGTCGGAGTGGCGGTCGGTGAGTCGGAGAGGCGGTCGGTGAGTCCGAGAGGCGGTCGGTGAGTCGGAGAGGCGGTCGGAAGGCAATCGGTGAGTCGGAGAGGCGGTCGGTGAGTCGGAGAGGCGGTCGGTGAGTCGGTGAGGCGGTCGGTGAGTCGGAGAGGCGGTTGATGAGTCGGAGAGGTGGTCGGTGAGGCATTCGGTGAGTCGGAGAGAAGGTCGGTGAGGCGGTCGGTGAGTCGGAGAGGCGGTCGGTGAGTCGGAGAGGTGGTCGGTGAGTCGGAGAGGTGGTCGGTGAGTCGGAGAGGCGGTCGGTGATTCGGAGAGGCGGTTGGTGAGTCGGATAGACGGTCGGTGAGTCAGAGAGGTGGTCCGTGAGTCGGAGAGGCGGTCGGTGAGTCAGAGAGACAGTCGGTGAGTCGGAGAGGTGGTCCGTGAGTCGGAGAGGCGGTCGGTGAGTCGGAGAGAAAGTCAGTGAGCCGGAGAGGCGGTCAGTGAGTCGGAAAGGCGGTCGGTGAGTCGGAGAGGCGGTCGGTGAGTCCGAGAGGCGGTCAGTGAGTCGGAGAGACGGTCGGTGAGGCGGTCGGTGAGTCGGAGAGGCGGTTGATGAGTCGGAGAGGTGGTCGGTGAGGCATTCGGTGAGTCGGAGAGACGGTCGGTGAGGCGGTCGGTGAGTCGGAGAGGCGGTCGGTGAGTCGGAGAGGCGGTCGGTGAGTCGGAGAGGTGGTCGGTGAGTCGGAGAGGCGGTCGGTGAGTCGGAGAGGCGGTCGGTGAGTCGGAGAGACGGTCGGTGAGTCAGAGAGGTGGTCCGTGAGTCGGAGAGGCGGTCGGTGAGTCGGAGAGACAGTCGGTGAGTCGGAGAGGTGGTCCGTGAGTCGGAGAGGCGGTCGGTGAGTCGGAGAGAAAGTCAGTGAGCCGGAGAGGCGGTCAGTGAGTCGGAAAGGCGGTCGGTGAGTCGGAGAGGCGGTCGGTGAGTCCGAGAGGCGGTCGGTGAGTCGGAGAGACGGTCGGTGTGTCGGAGAGGCGGTCGGTGAGTCGGAGAGGCGGTCGGTGAGTCGGAGAGGCGGTCGGTGAGTCGGAGAGACGGTCGGTGAGTCGGAGAGGCGGTCGGTGAGTCTGAGAGGCGGTCGGTGAGTCCGAGAGGCGGTCGGTGAGTCGGAGAGGCGGTCGGTGAGTCGGAGAGGCGGTCGGTGAGTCCGAGAGGCGGTCGCTGAGTCGGAGAGGCGGTCGGAGAGTCGGAGAGGCGGTCGGTGAGTCGGAGAGGCGGTCGGAGAGGCGGTCGGATAGTCGGAGAGGCGGTCGGTGAGGCATTTGGTGAGTCGGAGAGGCGGTCGGTGAGTCGGAGAGGAGGTCGGTGAGTCGGAGAGGCGGTCGGTGAGTCGGAGAGGCGGTCGGTGAGTCGGAGAGGCGGTCGGTGTGTCGGAGAGGCGGTCGGTGAGTCCGAGAGGCGGTCGGTGAGTCGGAGAGGTGGTCGGTGAGCCGGAGAGGCGGTCGGTGAGTCGGAGAGACGGTCGGTGAGTCCGAGAGGCGGTCCGTGATTCGGAGAGGCGGTCGGTGAGTAGGAGAGACGGTCCGGGAGTCGGAGAGGCGGTCCGTGAGTCGGAGAGGGGGTCGGTGAGTCGGAGAGGCGGTCGGTGAGTCGAAGAGACGGTCGGTGAGTCGGAGAGGCGGTCGGTGAGTCAGTGAGGTGGTCGGTGAGTCCGAGAGGCGGTCGGTGAGTCCGAGAGGCGGTCGGTGAGTCGGAGAGGCGGTCGGTGAGTCCGAGAGGCGGTCGGTGAGTCGGAGAGGCGGTCGGTGACTCGGAGAGGCGGACGGTGCGTCGGAGAGGCGGTCGGAAGGCAATCGGTGAGTCGGAGAGGCGGTCGGTGAGTCGGAGAGGCGGTCGGTGAGTCGGAGAGACGGTCGGTGAGGTGGTCGGTGAGTCGGAGAGGCGGTTGATGAGTCGGAGAGGTGGTCGGTGAGGCATTCGGTGAGTCGGAGAGACGGTCGGTGAGGCGGTCGGTGAGTCGGAGAGGCGGTCGGTGAGTCGGAGAGGCGGTCGGTGAGTCGGAGAGGTGGTCGGTGAGTCGGAGAGGCGGTCGGTGAGTCGGAGAGGCGGTCGGTGAGTCGGAGAGACGGTCGGTGAGTCAGAGAGGTGGTCCGTGAGTCGGAGAGGCGGTCGGTGAGTCGGAGAGACAGTCGGTGAGTCGGAGAGGTGGTCCGTGAGTCGGAGAGGCGGTCGGTGAGTCGGAGAGAAAGTCAGTGAGCCGGAGAGGCGGTCAGTGAGTCGGAAAGGCGGTCGGTGAGTCGGAGAGGCGGTCAGTGAGTCCGAGAGGCGGTCGGTGAGTCGGAGAGACGGTCGGTGTGTCGGAGAGGCGGTCGGTGAGTCGGAGAGGCGGTCGGTGAGTCGGAGAGGCGGTCGGTGAGTCGGAGAGACAGTCGGTGAGTCGGAGAGGCGGTCGGTGAGTCATAGAGGCGGTCGGTGAGTCCGAGAGGCGGTCGGTGAGTCGGAGAGGCGGTCGGTGAGTCGGAGAGGCGGTCGGTGAGTCCGAGAGGCGGTCGGTGAGTCGGAGAGGCGGTCGGAGAGTCGGAGAGGCGGTCGGTGAGTCGGAGAGGCGGTCGGAGAGGCGGTCGGAGAGTCGGAGAGGCGGTCGGTGAGGCATTTGGTGAGTCGGAGAGGCGGTCGGTGAGTCGGAGAGGAGGTCGGTGAGTCGGAGAGGCGGTCGGTGAGTCGGAGAGGCGGTCGGTGTGTCGGAGAGGCGGTCGGTGAGTCGGAGAGGCGGTCGGTGAGTCGGAGAGGCGGTCGGTGAGCCGGAGAGGCGGTCGGTGAGTCGGAGAGACGGTCGGTGAGTCCGAGAGGCGGTCTGTGATTCGGAGAGGCGGTCGGTGAGTCGGAGAGACGGTCCGTGAGTCGGAGAGGCGGTCCGTGAGTCGGAGAGGCGGTCGGTGAGTCGGAGAGGCGGTCGGTGAGTCGGAGAGACGGTCGGTGAGTCGGAGAGGCGGTCGGTGAGTCGGAGAGGCGGTCGGTGAGTCGGAGAGGCGGTCGGTGAGTCGGAGAGACGGTCGGTGAGTCGGAGAGGCGGTCGGTGAGTCGGAGAGGCGGTCGGTGAGTCGGAGAGACGGTCGGTGAGTCGGAGAGGCGGTCGGTGAGTCGGAGAGGCGGTCGGTGAGTCGGAGAGGCGGTCGGTGAGTCGGAGAGGCGGTCGGTGAGTCGGAGAGGCGGTGGGTGAGTCGGAGAGGCGGTCGGTGAGTCGGAGAGGCGGTCGGAGAGGCGGTCGGAGAGGCGGTCGGTGAGTCGGAGAGGCGGTCGGTGAGTCGGAGAGGCGGTCGGTGAGTCGGAGAGGCGGTCGGTGAGTTGGTGAGTCGGAGAGGCGGTCGGTGAGTCGGAAAGGCGGTCGGTGAGTCGTAGAGGCAGTCGGAGAGGGGGTCGGTGAGTCGGAGAGGCGGTCAGTGAGGCAGTCGGTGAGTCGGAGAGGCGGTCGGTGAGTCGGAGAGGCGGTCAGGGAGGCATTCGGTGAGACGGAGAGGCAGTCGGTGAGTCGGAGAGGTGGTCGGTGAGGCATTCGGTGAGTCGGAGAGGTGGTCGGTGAGTCGGAAAGGCGGTCGGTGAGTCAGTGAGGTGGTCGGTGAGTCCGAGAGGCGGTCGGTGAGTCCGAGAGGCGGTCGGTGAGTCGGAGAGGCGGTCGGTGAGTCCGAGAGGCGGTCGGTGAGTCGGAGAGGCGGTCGGTGACTCGGAGAGGCGGACGGTGCGTCGAAGAGGCGGTCGGTGAGTCGGAGAGGCGGTCGGAGAGGCGGTCGGTGAGTCGGAGAGGCAGTCGGAGAGGCGGTCGGTGAGTCGGATAGGCGGTCGGTGAGTCGGAGACGTGGTCGGTGAGTCGGAGAGGCAGTCGGAGAGGCGGTCGGAGAGGCGGTCGGTTAGTCGGAGAGGCGGTCGGTGAGTCAGAGAGGCGGTCGGTGAGTCGGAGAGATGGTCGGTGAGTCAGAGAGGCGGTCAGTGAGTCAGAGAGGCGGTCGGTGAGTCGGAGAGACGGTCGGTGAGTCGGAGAGGCGGTCGGTGTGTCGGAGAGGCGGTCGGTGAGTCAGAGAGGTGGTCGGTGAGTCGGAGAGGCGGTCGGCGAGTCGGAGAGGCGGTCGGTGAGTCGGAGAGGCAGTCGGAGAGGCGGTCGGTGAGTCGGAGAGGCGGTCGGTGAGTCGTAGAGGCAGTCGGAGAGGGGGTCGGTGAGTCGGAGAGGCGGTCAGTGAGGCAGTCGGTGAGTCGGAGAGGCGGTCGGTGAGTCGGAGAGGCGGTCAGGGAGGCATTCGGTGAGACGGAGAGGCAGTCGGTGAGTCGGAGAGGCGGTCGGTGAGGCATTCGGTGAGTCGGAGAGGTGGTCGGTGAGTCGGAGAGGCGGTCGGTGAGTCGGAGAGGTGGTCGGTGAGTCCGAGAGGCGGTCGGTGAGTCAGAGAGGCGGTCGGTGAGTCCGAGAGGCGGTCGGTGAGTCGGAGAGGCGGTCGGTGAGTCGGAGAGGCGGACGGTGAGTCGGAGAGGCGGTCGGTGAGTCGGAGAGGCGGTCGGACAGGCGGTCGGTGAGTCGGAGAGGCAGTCGGAGAGGCGGTCGGTGAGTCGGATACGCGGTCGGTGAGTCGGAGAGGTGGTCGGTGAGTTGGAGAGGCGGTCGGTGAGTCGGAGAGACGGTCGGTGAGTCAGAGAGGCGGTCAGTGAGTCGGAGAGGCGGTTGGTGAGTCGGAGAGACGGTCGGTGAGTCGGAGAGGCGGTCGGTGAGTCGGAGAGGCGGTCGGTGAGTCGGAGAGGCGGTCGGAGAGGCGGTCGGTGAGTCGGAGAGGCGGTCGGTGAGTCCGAGAGGCGGTCGCTGAGTCCGAGAGGCGCTCGGAGAGTCTGAGAGCCGGTCGGTGAGTCGGAGAGGTGGTCGGTAAGTCGGAGAGGCGGTCGGAGAGGCGGTCGGTGAGTCGGCGAGGCGGTTGGTGAGGCATTTGGTGACTCGGAGAGGCGGTGGGTGAGTCGGAGAGGCGGTCGGTGAGTCGGAGAGGCGGTCGGAGAGGCGGTCGGAGAGGCGGTCGGTGAGTCGGAGAGGCGGTCGGTGAGTCGGAGAGGCGGTCGGTGAGTCGGAGAGGCGGTCGGTGAGTTGGTGAGTCGGAGAGGCGGTCGGTGAGTCGGAAAGGCGGTCGGTGAGTCGTAGAGGCAGTCGGAGAGGGGGTCGGTGAGTCGGAGAGGCGGTCAGTGAGGCAGTCGGTGAGTCGGAGAGGCGGTCGGTGAGTCGGAGAGGCGGTCAGGGAGGCATTCGGTGAGACGGAGAGGCAGTCGGTGAGTCGGAGAGGTGGTCGGTGAGGCATTCGGTGAGTCGGAGAGGTGGTCGGTGAGTCGGAAAGGCGGTCGGTGAGTCAGTGAGGTGGTCGGTGAGTCCGAGAGGCGGTCGGTGAGTCCGAGAGGCGGTCGGTGAGTCGGAGAGGCGGTCGGTGAGTCCGAGAGGCGGTCGGTGAGTCGGAGAGGCGGTCGGTGACTCGGAGAGGCGGACGGTGCGTCGAAGAGGCGGTCGGTGAGTCGGAGAGGCGGTCGGAGAGGCGGTCGGTGAGTCGGAGAGGCAGTCGGAGAGGCGGTCGGTGAGTCGGATAGGCGGTCGGTGAGTCGGAGACGTGGTCGGTGAGTCGGAGAGGCAGTCGGAGAGGCGGTCGGAGAGGCGGTCGGTTAGTCGGAGAGGCGGTCGGTGAGTCAGAGAGGCGGTCGGTGAGTCGGAGAGATGGTCGGTGAGTCAGAGAGGCGGTCAGTGAGTCAGAGAGGCGGTCGGTGAGTCGGAGAGACGGTCGGTGAGTCGGAGAGGCGGTCGGTGTGTCGGAGAGGCGGTCGGTGAGTCAGAGAGGTGGTCGGTGAGTCGGAGAGGCGGTCGGCGAGTCGGAGAGGCGGTCGGTGAGTCGGAGAGGCAGTCGGAGAGGCGGTCGGTGAGTCGGAGAGGCGGTCGGTGAGTCGTAGAGGCAGTCGGAGAGGGGGTCGGTGAGTCGGAGAGGCGGTCAGTGAGGCAGTCGGTGAGTCGGAGAGGCGGTCGGTGAGTCGGAGAGGCGGTCAGGGAGGCATTCGGTGAGACGGAGAGGCAGTCGGTGAGTCGGAGAGGCGGTCGGTGAGGCATTCGGTGAGTCGGAGAGGTGGTCGGTGAGTCGGAGAGGCGGTCGGTGAGTCGGAGAGGTGGTCGGTGAGTCCGAGAGGCGGTCGGTGAGTCAGAGAGGCGGTCGGTGAGTCCGAGAGGCGGTCGGTGAGTCGGAGAGGCGGTCGGTGAGTCGGAGAGGCGGACGGTGAGTCGGAGAGGCGGTCGGTGAGTCGGAGAGGCGGTCGGAGAGGCGGTCGGTGAGTCGGAGAGGCAGTCGGAGAGGCGGTCGGTGAGTCGGATACGCGGTCGGTGAGTCGGAGAGGTGGTCGGTGAGTTGGAGAGGCGGTCGGTGAGTCGGAGAGACGGTCGGTGAGTCAGAGAGGCGGTCAGTGAGTCGGAGAGGCGGTTGGTGAGTCGGAGAGACGGTCGGTGAGTCGGAGAGGCGGTCGGTGAGTCGGAGAGGCGGTCGGTGAGTCGGAGAGGCGGTCGGAGAGGCGGTCGGTGAGTCGGAGAGGCGGTCGGTGAGTCCGAGAGGCGGTCGCTGAGTCCGAGAGGCGCTCGGAGAGTCTGAGAGCCGGTCGGTGAGTCGGAGAGGTGGTCGGTAAGTCGGAGAGGCGGTCGGAGAGGCGGTCGGTGAGTCGGCGAGGCGGTTGGTGAGGCATTTGGTGACTCGGAGAGGCGGTCGGTGAGTCGGAGAGGCGGTCGGTGAGTCGGAGAGGCGGTCGGAGAGGCGGTCGGTGAGTCGGAGACGCGGTCGGTGAGTCGGAGAGGCAGTCGGTGAGTCGGAGAGGCGGTCGGTGAGTCGGAGAGGCGGTCGGTGATTCGGAGAGGCGGTCGGTGAGTCGGAGAGGCGGTCGGTGAGTCGGAGATACGGTCAGTGAGTCGGAGAGGCGGTCAGTGAGTCGAAGAGGCGGTCGGTGAGTCGGAGAGGCGGTCGGTGAGTCCGAGAGGCGGTCGGTGAGTCGGAGAGACGGTCGGTGTGTCGGAGAGGGGGTCGGTGAGTCGGAGTGGCGGTCGGTGAGTCGGAGAGGCGGTCGGTGAGTCCGAGAGGCGGTCGGTGAGTCGGAGAGGCGGTCGGAAGGCAATCGGTGAGTCGGAGAGGCGGTCGGTGAGTCGGAGAGGCGGTCGGTGAGTCGGAGAGACGGTCGGTGAGGCGGTCGGTGAGTCGGAGAGGCGGTTGATGAGTCGGAGAGGTGGTCGGTGAGGCATTCGGTGAGTCGGAGAGAAGGTCGGTGAGGCGGTCGGTGAGTCGGAGAGGCGGTCGGTGAGTCGGAGAGGTGGTCGGTGAGTCGGAGAGGTGGTCGGTGAGTCGGAGAGGCGGTCGGTGATTCGGAGAGGCGGTTGGTGAGTCGGATAGACGGTCGGTGAGTCAGAGAGGTGGTCCGTGAGTCGGAGAGGCGGTCGGTGAGTCAGAGAGACAGTCGGTGAGTCGGAGAGGTGGTCCGTGAGTCGGAGAGGCGGTCGGTGAGTCGGAGAGAAAGTCAGTGAGCCGGAGAGGCGGTCAGTGAGTCGGAAAGGCGGTCGGTGAGTCGGAGAGGCGGTCGGTGAGTCCGAGAGGCGGTCAGTGAGTCGGAGAGACGGTCGGTGAGGCGGTCGGTGAGTCGGAGAGGCGGTTGATGAGTCGGAGAGGTGGTCGGTGAGGCATTCGGTGAGTCGGAGAGACGGTCGGTGAGGCGGTCGGTGAGTCGGAGAGGCGGTCGGTGAGTCGGAGAGGCGGTCGGTGAGTCGGAGAGGTGGTCGGTGAGTCGGAGAGGCGGTCGGTGAGTCGGAGAGGCGGTCGGTGAGTCGGAGAGACGGTCGGTGAGTCAGAGAGGTGGTCCGTGAGTCGGAGAGGCGGTCGGTGAGTCGGAGAGACAGTCGGTGAGTCAGAGAGGTGGGCCGTGAGTCGGAGAGGCGGTCGGTGAGTCGGAGAGAAAGTCAGTGAGCCGGAGAGGCGGTCAGTGAGTCGGAAAGGCGGTCGGTGAGTCGGAGAGGCGGTCGGTGAGTCCGAGAGGCGGTCGGTGAGTCGGAGAGACGGTCGGTGTGTCGGAGAGGCGGTCGGTGAGTCGGAGAGGCGGTCGGTGAGTCGGAGAGGCGGTCGGTGAGTCGGAGAGACGGTCGGTGAGTCGGAGAGGCGGTCGGTGAGTCAGAGAGGCGGTCGGTGAGTCCGAGAGGCGGTCGGTGAGTCGGAGAGGCGGTCGGTGAGTCGGAGAGGCGGTCGGTGAGTCCGAGAGGCGGTCGCTGAGTCGGAGAGGTGGTCGGAGAGTCGGAGAGGCGGTCGGTGAGTCGGAGAGGCGGTCGGAGAGGCGGTCGGATAGTCGGAGAGGCGGTCGGTGAGGCATTTGGTGAGTCGGAGAGGCGGTCGGTGAGTCGGAGAGGAGGTCGGTGAGTCGGAGAGGCGGTCGGTGAGTCGGAGAGGCGGTCGGTGAGTCGGAGAGGCGGTCGGTGTGTCGGAGAGGCGGTCGGTGAGTCCGAGAGGCGGTCGGTGAGTCGGAGAGGTGGTCGGTGAGCCGGAGAGGCGGTCGGTGAGTCGGAGAGACGGTCGGTGAGTCCGAGAGGCGGTCCGTGATTCGGAGAGGCGGTCGGTGAGTAGGAGAGACGGTCCGGGAGTCGGAGAGGCGGTCCGTGAGTCGGAGAGGGGGTCGGTGAGTCGGAGAGGCGGTCGGTGAGTCGAAGAGACGGTCGGTGAGTCGGAGAGGCGGTCGGTGAGTCGGAGAGGCGGTCGGTGAGTCGGAGAGGCGGTCGGTGAGTCGGAGAGACGGTCGGTGAGTCGGAGAGGCGGTCGGTGAGTCGGAGAGGCGGTCGGTGAGTCGGAGAGCCGGTCGGTGAGTCGGAGAGGCGGTCGGTGAGTCGGAGAGGCGGTCGGTGAGTCGTAGAGGCAGTCGGAGAGGGGGTCGGTGAGTCGGAGAGGCGGTCAGTGAGGCAGTCGGTGAGTCGGAGAGGCGGTCGGTGAGTCGGAGAGGCAGTCAGGGAGGCATTCGGTGAGACGGAGAGGCAGTCGGTGAGTCGGAGAGGCGGTCGGTGAGGCATTCGGTGAGTCGGAGAGGTGGTCGGTGAGTCGGAGAGGCGGTCGGTGAGTCGGAGAGGTGGTCGGTGAGTCCGAGAGGCGGTCGGTGAGTCGGAGAGGCAGTCGGTGAGTCCGAGAGGCGGTCGGTGAGTCGGAGAGGCGGTCGGTGAGTCGGAGAGGCGGACGGTGAGTCGGAGAGGCGGTCAGTGAGTCGGAGAGGCGGTCGGAGAGGCGGTCGGTGAGTCGGAGAGGCAGTCGGAGAGGCGGTCGGTGAGTCGGATACGCGGTCGGTGAGTCGGAGAGGTGGTCGGTGAGTTGGAGAGGCGGTCGGTGAGTCGGAGAGACGGTCGGTGAGTCAGAGAGGCAGTCAGTGAGTCGGAGAGGCGGTCGGTGAGTCGGAGAGACGGTCGGTGAGTCGGAGAGGCGGTCGTTGAGTCGGAGAGGCGGTCGGTGAGTCGGAGAGGCGGTCGGAGAGGCGGTCGGTGAGTCGGAGAGGCGGTCGGTGAGTCCGAGAGGCGGTCGCTGAGTCCGAGAGGCGCTCGGTGAGTCCGAGAGCCGGTCGGTGAGTCGGAGAGGTGGTCGGTAAGTCGGAGAGGCGGTCGGAGAGGCGGTCGGTGAGTCGGCGAGGCGGTTGGTGAGGCATTTGGTGACTCGGAGAGGCGGTCGGTGAGTCGGAGAGGCGGTCGGTGAGTCAGAGAGGCGGTCGGTGAGTCGGAGAGGCGGTCGGAGAGGCGGTCGGTGAGTCGGAGACGCGGTCGGTGAGTCGGAGAGGCAGTCGGTGAGTCGGAGAGGCGGTCGGTGAGTCGGAGAGGCGGTCAGTGAGTCGGAGAGGCGGTCGGTGAGTCGGAGAGACGGTCGGTGAGTCGGAGAGGCGGTCGGTGTGTCGGAGAGGCGGTCGGTGAGTCAGAGAGGTGGTCGGTGAGTCGGAGAGGCGGTCGGAGAGGCGGTCGGTTAGTCGGAGAGGCGGTCGGTGAGTCAGAGAGGCGGTCGGTGAGTCGGAGAGATGGTCGGTGAGTCAGAGAGGCGGTCAGTGAGTCAGAGAGGCGGTCGGTGAGTCGGAGAGACGGTCGGTGAGTCGGAGAGGCGGTCGGTGTGTCGGAGAGGCGGTCGGTGAGTCAGAGAGGTGGTCGGTGAGTCGGAGAGGCGGTCGGCGAGTCGGAGAGGCGGTCGGTGAGTCGGAGAGGCAGTCGGAGAGGCGGTCGGTGAGTCGGAGAGGCGGTCGGTGAGTCGTAGAGGCAGTCGGAGAGGGGGTCGGTGAGTCGGAGAGGCGGTCAGTGAGGCAGTCGGTGAGTCGGAGAGGCGGTCGGTGAGTCGGAGAGGCGGTCAGGGAGGCATTCGGTGAGACGGAGAGGCAGTCGGTGAGTCGGAGAGGCGGTCGGTGAGGCATTCGGTGAGTCGGAGAGGTGGTCGGTGAGTCGGAGAGGCGGTCGGTGAGTCGGAGAGGTGGTCGGTGAGTCCGAGAGGCGGTCGGTGAGTCAGAGAGGCGGTCGGTGAGTCCGAGAGGCGGTCGGTGAGTCGGAGAGGCGGTCGGTGAGTCGGAGAGGCGGACGGTGAGTCGGAGAGGCGGTCGGTGAGTCGGAGAGGCGGTCGGAGAGGCGGTCGGTGAGTCGGAGAGGCAGTCGGAGAGGCGGTCGGTGAGTCGGATACGCGGTCGGTGAGTCGGAGAGGTGGTCGGTGAGTTGGAGAGGCGGTCGGTGAGTCGGAGAGACGGTCGGTGAGTCAGAGAGGCGGTCAGTGAGTCGGAGAGGCGGTTGGTGAGTCGGAGAGACGGTCGGTGAGTCGGAGAGGCGGTCGGTGAGTCGGAGAGGCGGTCGGTGAGTCGGAGAGGCGGTCGGAGAGGCGGTCGGTGAGTCGGAGAGGCGGTCGGTGAGTCCGAGAGGCGGTCGCTGAGTCCGAGAGGCGCTCGGAGAGTCTGAGAGCCGGTCGGTGAGTCGGAGAGGTGGTCGGTAAGTCGGAGAGGCGGTCGGAGAGGCGGTCGGTGAGTCGGCGAGGCGGTTGGTGAGGCATTTGGTGACTCGGAGAGGCGGTCGGTGAGTCGGAGAGGCGGTCGGTGAGTCGGAGAGGCGGTCGGAGAGGCGGTCGGTGAGTCGGAGACGCGGTCGGTGAGTCGGAGAGGCAGTCGGTGAGTCGGAGAGGCGGTCGGTGAGTCGGAGAGGCGGTCGGTGATTCGGAGAGGCGGTCGGTGAGTCGGAGAGGCGGTCGGTGAGTCGGAGATACGGTCAGTGAGTCGGAGAGGCGGTCAGTGAGTCGAAGAGGCGGTCGGTGAGTCGGAGAGGCGGTCGGTGAGTCCGAGAGGCGGTCGGTGAGTCGGAGAGACGGTCGGTGTGTCGGAGAGGGGGTCGGTGAGTCGGAGTGGCGGTCGGTGAGTCGGAGAGGCGGTCGGTGAGTCCGAGAGGCGGTCGGTGAGTCGGAGAGGCGGTCGGAAGGCAATCGGTGAGTCGGAGAGGCGGTCGGTGAGTCGGAGAGGCGGTCGGTGAGTCGGAGAGACGGTCGGTGAGGCGGTCGGTGAGTCGGAGAGGCGGTTGATGAGTCGGAGAGGTGGTCGGTGAGGCATTCGGTGAGTCGGAGAGAAGGTCGGTGAGGCGGTCGGTGAGTCGGAGAGGCGGTCGGTGAGTCGGAGAGGTGGTCGGTGAGTCGGAGAGGTGGTCGGTGAGTCGGAGAGGCGGTCGGTGATTCGGAGAGGCGGTTGGTGAGTCGGATAGACGGTCGGTGAGTCAGAGAGGTGGTCCGTGAGTCGGAGAGGCGGTCGGTGAGTCAGAGAGACAGTCGGTGAGTCGGAGAGGTGGTCCGTGAGTCGGAGAGGCGGTCGGTGAGTCGGAGAGAAAGTCAGTGAGCCGGAGAGGCGGTCAGTGAGTCGGAAAGGCGGTCGGTGAGTCGGAGAGGCGGTCGGTGAGTCCGAGAGGCGGTCAGTGAGTCGGAGAGACGGTCGGTGAGGCGGTCGGTGAGTCGGAGAGGCGGTTGATGAGTCGGAGAGGTGGTCGGTGAGGCATTCGGTGAGTCGGAGAGACGGTCGGTGAGGCGGTCGGTGAGTCGGAGAGGCGGTCGGTGAGTCGGAGAGGCGGTCGGTGAGTCGGAGAGGTGGTCGGTGAGTCGGAGAGGCGGTCGGTGAGTCGGAGAGGCGGTCGGTGAGTCGGAGAGACGGTCGGTGAGTCAGAGAGGTGGTCCGTGAGTCGGAGAGGCGGTCGGTGAGTCGGAGAGACAGTCGGTGAGTCAGAGAGGTGGGCCGTGAGTCGGAGAGGCGGTCGGTGAGTCGGAGAGAAAGTCAGTGAGCCGGAGAGGCGGTCAGTGAGTCGGAAAGGCGGTCGGTGAGTCGGAGAGGCGGTCGGTGAGTCCGAGAGGCGGTCGGTGAGTCGGAGAGACGGTCGGTGTGTCGGAGAGGCGGTCGGTGAGTCGGAGAGGCGGTCGGTGAGTCGGAGAGGCGGTCGGTGAGTCGGAGAGACGGTCGGTGAGTCGGAGAGGCGGTCGGTGAGTCAGAGAGGCGGTCGGTGAGTCCGAGAGGCGGTCGGTGAGTCGGAGAGGCGGTCGGTGAGTCGGAGAGGCGGTCGGTGAGTCCGAGAGGCGGTCGCTGAGTCGGAGAGGTGGTCGGAGAGTCGGAGAGGCGGTCGGTGAGTCGGAGAGGCGGTCGGAGAGGCGGTCGGATAGTCGGAGAGGCGGTCGGTGAGGCATTTGGTGAGTCGGAGAGGCGGTCGGTGAGTCGGAGAGGAGGTCGGTGAGTCGGAGAGGCGGTCGGTGAGTCGGAGAGGCGGTCGGTGAGTCGGAGAGGCGGTCGGTGTGTCGGAGAGGCGGTCGGTGAGTCCGAGAGGCGGTCGGTGAGTCGGAGAGGTGGTCGGTGAGCCGGAGAGGCGGTCGGTGAGTCGGAGAGACGGTCGGTGAGTCCGAGAGGCGGTCCGTGATTCGGAGAGGCGGTCGGTGAGTAGGAGAGACGGTCCGGGAGTCGGAGAGGCGGTCCGTGAGTCGGAGAGGGGGTCGGTGAGTCGGAGAGGCGGTCGGTGAGTCGAAGAGACGGTCGGTGAGTCGGAGAGGCGGTCGGTGAGTCGGAGAGGCGGTCGGTGAGTCGGAGAGGCGGTCGGTGAGTCGGAGAGACGGTCGGTGAGTCGGAGAGGCGGTCGGTGAGTCGGAGAGGCGGTCGGTGAGTCGGAGAGCCGGTCGGTGAGTCGGAGAGGCGGTCGGTGAGTCGGAGAGGCGGTCGGTGAGTCGTAGAGGCAGTCGGAGAGGGGGTCGGTGAGTCGGAGAGGCGGTCAGTGAGGCAGTCGGTGAGTCGGAGAGGCGGTCGGTGAGTCGGAGAGGCAGTCAGGGAGGCATTCGGTGAGACGGAGAGGCAGTCGGTGAGTCGGAGAGGCGGTCGGTGAGGCATTCGGTGAGTCGGAGAGGTGGTCGGTGAGTCGGAGAGGCGGTCGGTGAGTCGGAGAGGTGGTCGGTGAGTCCGAGAGGCGGTCGGTGAGTCGGAGAGGCAGTCGGTGAGTCCGAGAGGCGGTCGGTGAGTCGGAGAGGCGGTCGGTGAGTCGGAGAGGCGGACGGTGAGTCGGAGAGGCGGTCAGTGAGTCGGAGAGGCGGTCGGAGAGGCGGTCGGTGAGTCGGAGAGGCAGTCGGAGAGGCGGTCGGTGAGTCGGATACGCGGTCGGTGAGTCGGAGAGGTGGTCGGTGAGTTGGAGAGGCGGTCGGTGAGTCGGAGAGACGGTCGGTGAGTCAGAGAGGCAGTCAGTGAGTCGGAGAGGCGGTCGGTGAGTCGGAGAGACGGTCGGTGAGTCGGAGAGGCGGTCGTTGAGTCGGAGAGGCGGTCGGTGAGTCGGAGAGGCGGTCGGAGAGGCGGTCGGTGAGTCGGAGAGGCGGTCGGTGAGTCCGAGAGGCGGTCGCTGAGTCCGAGAGGCGCTCGGTGAGTCCGAGAGCCGGTCGGTGAGTCGGAGAGGTGGTCGGTAAGTCGGAGAGGCGGTCGGAGAGGCGGTCGGTGAGTCGGCGAGGCGGTTGGTGAGGCATTTGGTGACTCGGAGAGGCGGTCGGTGAGTCGGAGAGGCGGTCGGTGAGTCAGAGAGGCGGTCGGTGAGTCGGAGAGGCGGTCGGAGAGGCGGTCGGTGAGTCGGAGACGCGGTCGGTGAGTCGGAGAGGCAGTCGGTGAGTCGGAGAGGCGGTCGGTGAGTCGGAGAGGCGGTCAGTGAGTCGGAGAGAAAGTCAGTGAGCCGGAGAGGCGGTCAGTGAGTCGGAAAGGTGGTCGGTGAGTCGGAGAGGCGGTCGGTGAGTCCGAGAGGCGGTCGGTGAGTCGGAGAGACGGTCGGTGTGTCGGAGAGGCGGTCGGTGAGTCGGAGAGGCGGTCGGTGAGTCGGAGAGGCGGTCGGTGAGTCGGAGAGACGGTCGGTGAGTCGGAGAGGCGGTCGGTGAGTCAGAGAGGCGGTCGGTGAGTCCGAGAGGCGGTCGGTGAGTCGGAGAGGCGGTCGGTGAGTCGGAGAGGCGGTCGGTGAGTCCGAGAGGCGGTCGCTGAGTCGGAGAGGCGGTCGGAGAGTCGGAGAGGCGGTCGGTGAGTCGGAGAGGCGGTCGGAGAGGCGGTCGGATAGTCGGAGAGGCGGTCGGTGAGGCATTTGGTGAGTCGGAGAGGCGGTCGGTGAGTCGGAGAGGAGGTCGGTGAGTCGGAGAGGCGGTCGGTGAGTCGGAGAGGCGGTCGGTGAGTCGGAGAGGCGGTCGGTGTGTCGGAGAGGCGGTCGGTGAGTCCGAGAGGCGGTCGGTGAGTCGGAGAGGTGGTCGGTGAGCCGGAGAGGCGGTCGGTGAGTCGGAGAGACGGTCGGTGAGTCCGAGAGGCGGTCCGTGATTCGGAGAGGCGGTCGGTGAGTAGGAGAGACGGTCCGGGAGTCGGAGAGGCGGTCCGTGAGTCGGAGAGGGGGTCGGTGAGTCGGAGAGGCGGTCGGTGAGTCGAAGAGACGGTCGGTGAGTCGGAGAGGCGGTCGGTGAGTCGGAGAGGCGGTCGGTGAGTCGGAGAGGCGGTCGGTGAGTCGGAGAGACGGTCGGTGAGTCGGAGAGGCGGTCGGTGAGTCCGAGAGGCGGTCGCTGAGTCGGAGAGGCGGTCGGAGAGTCGGAGAGGCGGTCGGTGAGTCGGAGAGGCGGTCGGAGAGGCGGTCGGATAGTCGGAGAGGCGGTCGGTGAGGCATTTGGTGAGTCGGAGAGGCGGTCGGTGAGTCGGAGAGGAGGTCGGTGAGTCGGAGAGGCGGTCGGTGAGTCGGAGAGGCGGTCGGTGAGTCGGAGAGGCGGTCGGTGTGTCGGAGAGGCGGTCGGTGAGTCCGAGAGGCGGTCGGTGAGTCGGAGAGGTGGTCGGTGAGCCGGAGAGGCGGTCGGTGAGTCGGAGAGACGGTCGGTGAGTCCGAGAGGCGGTCCGTGATTCGGAGAGGCGGTCGGTGAGTAGGAGAGACGGTCCGGGAGTCGGAGAGGCGGTCCGTGAGTCGGAGAGGGGGTCGGTGAGTCGGAGAGGCGGTCGGTGAGTCGAAGAGACGGTCGGTGAGTCGGAGAGGCGGTCGGTGAGTCGGAGAGGCGGTCGGTGAGTCGGAGAGGCGGTCGGTGAGTCGGAGAGACGGTCGGTGAGTCGGAGAGGCGGTCGGTGAGTCGGAGACGCGGTCGGTGAGTCGGAGAGCCAGTCGGTGAGTCGGAGAGGCGGTCGGTGAGTCGGAGAGGCGGTCGGTGAGTCGGAGAGGCGGTGGGTGAGTCGGAGAGGTGGTCGGTGAGTCGGAGAGGCGGTCGGATAGGCGGTCGGAGAGGCGGTCGGTGAGTCGGAGAGGCGGTCGGTGAGTCGGAGAGGCGGTCGGTGAGTCGGAGAGGCGGTCGGTGAGTTGGTGAGTCGGAGAGGCGGTCGGTGAGTCCGAGAGGCGGTCCGTGATTCGGAGAGGTGGTCGGTGAGTCGGAGAGACCGTCCGTGAGTCGGAGAGGCGGTCCGTGAGTCGGAGAGGCGGTCGGTGAGTCGGAGAGGCGGTCGGTGAGTCGGAGAGACGGTCGGTGAGTCGGAGAGGCGGTCGGTGAGTCGGAGAGGCGGTCGGTGAGTCGGAGAGGCGGTCGGTGAGTCGGAGAGACGGTCGGTGAGTCGGAGAGGCGGTCGGTGAGTCGGAGAGGCGGTCGGTGAGTCGGAGAGACGGTCGGTGAGTCGGAGAGGCGGTCGGTGAGTCGGAGAGGCGGTCGGTGAGTCGGAGAGGCGGTCGGTGAGTCAGAGAGGCGGTGGGTGAGTCGGAGAGGCGGTCGGTGAGTCGGAGAGGCGGTCGGAGAGGCGGTCGGAGAGGCGGTCGGTGAGTCGGAGAGGCGGTCGGTGAGTCGGAGAGGCGGTCGGTGAGTCGGAGAGGTGGTCGGTGAGTTGGTGAGTCGGAGAGGCGGTCGGTGAGTCGGAAAGGTGGTCGGTGAGTCGTAGAGGCAGTCGGAGAGGGGGTCGGTGAGTCGGAGAGGCGGTCAGTGAGGCAGTCGGTGAGTCGGAGAGGCGGTCGGTGAGTCGGAGAGGCGGTCAGGGAGGCATTCGGTGAGACGGAGAGGCAGTCGGTGAGTCGGAGAGGCGGTCGGTGAGGCATTCGGTGAGTCGGAGAGGTGGTCGGTGAGTCGGAGAGGCGGTCGGTGAGTCAGAGAGGTGGTCGGTGAGTCCGAGAGGCGGTCGGTGAGTCGGAGAGGCGGTCGGTGAGTCGGAGAGGCGGTCGGTGAGTCCGAGAGGCGGTCGGTGAGTCGGAGAGGCAGTCGGAGAGGCGGTCGGTGAGTCGGATAGGCGGTCGGTGAGTCGGAGACGTGGTCGGTGAGTCGGAGAGGCGGTCGGAGAGGCGGTCGGAGAGGCGGTCGGTTAGTCGGAGAGGCGGTCGGTGAGTCAGAGAGGCGGTCGGTGAGTCGGAGAGATGGTCGGTGAGTCAGAGAGACGGTCGGTGAGTCGGAGAGGCGGTCGGTGTGTCGGAGAGGCGGTCGGTGAGTCAGAGAGGTGGTCGGTGAGTCGGAGAGGCGGTCGGCGAGTCGGAGAGGCGGTCGGTGAGTCGGAGAGGCGGTCGGAGAGGCGGTCGGTGAGTCGGAGAGGCGGTCGGTGAGTCGTAGAGGCAGTCGGAGAGGGGGTCGGTGAGTCGGAGAGGCGGTCAGTGAGGCAGTCGGTGAGTCGGAGAGGCGGTCGGTGAGTCGGAGAGGCGGTCAGGGAGGCATTCGGTGAGACGGAGAGGCAGTCGGTGAGTCGGAGAGGCGGTCGGTGAGGCATTCGGTGAGTCGGAGAGGTGGTCGGTGAGTCGGAGAGGCGGTCGGTGAGTCGGAGAGGTGGTCGGTGAGTCCGAGAGGTGGTCGGTGAGTCGGAGAGGCAGTCGGTGAGTCCGAGAGGCGGTCGGTGAGTCGGAGAGGCGGTCGGTGAGTCGGAGAGGCGGACGGTGAGTCGGAGAGGCGGTCAGTGAGTCGGAGAGGCGGTCGGAGAGGCGGTCGGTGAGTCGGAGAGGCAGTCGGAGAGGCGGTCGGTGAGTCGGATACGCGGTCGGTGAGTCGGAGAGGTGGTCGGTGAGTTGGAGAGGCGGTCGGTGAGTCGGAGAGACGGTCGGTGAGTCAGAGAGGCGGTCAGTGAGTCGGAGAGGCGGTCGGTGAGTCGGAGAGACGGTCGGTGAGTCGGAGAGGCGGTCGGTGAGTCGGAGAGGCGGTCGGTGAGTCGGAGAGGCGGTCGGAGAGGCGGTCGGTGAGTCGGAGAGGCGGTCGGTGAGTCCAAGAGGCGGTCGCTGAGTCCGAGAGGCGGTCGGTGAGTCGGAGAGGTGGTCGGTAAGTCGGAGAGGCGGTCGGAGAGGCGGTCGGTGAGTCGGCGAGGCGGTTGGTGAGGCATTTGGTGACTCGGAGAGGTGGTCGGTGAGTCAGAGAGGCGGTCGGTGAGTCAGAGAGGCGGTCGGTGAGTCGGAGAGGCGGTCGGAGAGGCGGTCGGTGAGTCGGAGACGCGGTCGGTGAGTCGGAGAGGCAGTCGGTGAGTCGGAGAGGCGGTCGGTGAGTCGGAGAGGCGGTCGGTGATTCGGAGAGGCGGTCGGTGAGTCGGAGAGGCGGTCGGTGAGTCGGAGATACGGTCAGTGAGTCGGAGAGGCGGTCAGTGAGTCGAAGAGGCGGTCGGTGAGTCGGAGAGGCGGTCGGTGAGTCCGAGAGGCGGCCGGTGAGTCGGAGAGACGGTCGGTGTGTCGGAGAGGGGGTCGGTGAGTCGGAGTGGCGGTCGGTGAGTCGGAGAGGCGGTCGGTGAGTCCGAGAGGCGGTCGGTGAGTCGGAGAGGCGGTCGGAAGGCAATCGGTGAGTCGGAGAGGCGGTCGGTGAGTCGGAGAGGCGGTCGGTGAGTCGGAGAGACGGTCGGTGAGGCGGTCGGTGAGTCGGAGAGGCGGTTGATGAGTCGGAGAGGTGGTCGGTGAGGCATTCGGTGAGTCGGAGAGACGGTCGTTGAGGCGGTCGGTGAGTCGGAGAGGCGGTCGGTGAGTCGGAGAGGCGGTCGGTGAGTCGGAGAGGTGGTCGGTGAGTCGGAGAGGCGGTCGGTGATTCGGAGAGGCGGTCGGTGAGTCGGATAGACGGTCGGTGAGTCAGAGAGGTGGTCCGTGAGTCGGAGAGGCGGTCGGTGAGTCAGAGAGACAGTCGGTGAGTCTGAGAGGTGGTCCGTGAGTCGGAGAGGCGGTCGGTGAGTCGGAGAGAAAGTCAGTGAGCCGGAGAGGCGGTCAGTGAGTCGGAAAGGCGGTCGGTGAGTCGGAGAGGCGGTCGGTGAGTCCGAGAGGCGGTCGGTGAGTCGGAGAGACGGTCGGTGAGGCGGTCGGTGAGTCGGAGAGGCGGTTGATGAGTCGGAGAGGTGGTCGGTGAGGCATTCGGTGAGTCGGAGAGACGGTCGGTGAGGCGGTCGGTGAGTCGGAGAGGCGGTCGGTGAGTCGGAGAGGCGGTCGGTGAGTCGGAGAGGTGGTCGGTGAGTCGGAGAGGCGGTCGGTGAGTCGGAGAGGCGGTCGGTGAGTCGGAGAGACGGTCGGTGAGTCAGAGAGGTGGTCCGTGAGTCGGAGAGGCGGTCGGTGAGTCGGAGAGACAGTCGGTGAGTCGGAGAGGTGGTCCGTGAGTCGGAGAGGCGGTCGGTGAGTCGGAGAGAAAGTCAGTGAGCTGGAGAGGCGGTCAGTGAGTCGGAAAGGCGGTCGGTGAGTCGGAGAGGCGGTCGGTGAGTCCGAGAGGCGGTCGGTGAGTCGGAGAGACGGTCGGTGTGTCGGAAAGGCGGTCGGTGAGTCGGAGAGGCGGTCGGTGAGTCGGAGAGGCAGTCGGTGAGTCGGAGAGACGGTCGGTGAGTCGGAGAGGCGGTCGGTGAGTCAGAGAGGCGGTCGGTGAGTCGGAGAGACGGTCGGTGAGGCGGTCGGTGAGTCGGAGAGGCGGTCCATGAGTCGGTGAGGTGGTCGGTGAGGCATTCGGTGAGTCGGAGAGACGGTCGGTGAGGCGGTCGGTGAGTCGGAGAGGCGGTCGGTGAGTCGGAGAGGCGATCGGTGAGTCGGAGAGGCGTTCGGTGAGTCGGAGAGGCAGTCGGAGAGGCGGTCAGTGAGTCAGAGAGGCAGTCGGAGAGGCGGTCGGAGAGGCGGTCGGTGAGTCGGAGAGGCGGTCGGTGAGTCGGAGAGGTGGTCGGTGAGTCGGAGAGGCGGTCGGTGAGTCTGAGAGGCGGTCGGTGAGTCGGAGAGATGGTCGGTGAGTCGGAGAGGCGGTCGCTGAGTCGGAGAGACGGTCGGTGAGTCGGAGAGGCGGTCGGTGAGTCGGAGAGGCGGTCGGTGAGTCGGAGAGGCGGTCGGAGAGGCGGTCGGTGATTCGGAGAGACGGTCGGTGAGTCGGAGAGGCGGTCGGTGAGTCGGAGAGGTGGTCGGTGAGTCGGAGAGGCGGTCGGTGAGTCTGAGAGGCGGTCGGTGAGTCGGAGAGATGGTCGGTGAGTCGGAGAGGCGGTCGCTGAGTCGGAGAGACGGTCGCTGAGTCGGAGAGGCTGTCGGAGAGGCGGTCGGAGAGTCGGAGAGGCAGTCGGTGAGGGATTTGGTGAGTCGGAGAAGCAGTCGGTGAGTCAGAGAGGCGGTCGGTGAGTCGGAGAGGCGGTCGGTGTGTCGGAGAGGCGGTCGTTGAGTCGGAGAGGCGGTCGGTGTGTCGGAGAGGCGGTCGGTGAGTCGGAGAGGCGGTCGGTGAGTCGGAGAGACGGTCGGTGAGTCGGAGAGGCGGTCGGTGAGTCGGAGAGGCGGTCGGTCAGTCAGAGAGGCGGTCCGTGAGTCGGAGAGGCGGTCCGTGAGTCGGAGAGGCGGTCGGTGAGTCGGAGAGACGGTCGGTGAGTCGGAGAGGCGGTCGGTGAGTCGGAGAGCCGGTCGGTGAGTCGGAGAGGCGGTCGGTGAGTCGGAGAGGCGGTCGGTGAGTCGGAGAGGCGGTCGGTGAGTCCGAGAGGCGGTCGGTGAGTCCGAGAGGCGGTCGGTGAGTCGGAGAGTCGGTCGGTGAGTCGGAGAGGCGGTCGGTGAGTCGGAGATGCGGTCGGTGAGTCGGAGAGGCGGTCGGAGAGGCGGTCGGTGAGTCGGAGAGGCGGTCGGTGAGTCGGAGAGGCGGTCGGTGAGTCGGAGAGGCAGTCGGAGAGGCGGTCGGAGAGGCGGTCGGTGAGTCGGAGAGGCGGTCGGTGAGTCGGAGAGGCGGTCGGTGAGTCGGAGAGACGGTCGGTGAGTCGGAGAGGCGGTCGGAGAGGCGGTCGGAGAATCGGAGAGGCGGTCGGTGACGGATTTGGTGAGTCGGAGAGACGGTCGCTGAGTCGGAGAGGCAGTCATAAAGGCGGTCGGTGAGTCGGAGAGGCAGTCGGAGAGGCGGTCGGAGAGGCGGTCGGTGAGTCGGAGAGGCGGTCGGTGAGTCGGAGAGGCGGTCGATGAGTCGGAGAGGTGGTTGGTGAGTCGGAGAGACGGTCGGTGTGTCGGAGAGGTGGTCGGTGAGTCGGAGAGGCGGTCGGTGAGTCGGAGAGGCGGCCGGTGAGTCCGAGAGGCGGTCGGTGAGTCGGAGAGGCGGTCGGTGAGGCAATCGGTGAGTCGGAGAGGCGATCGGTGAGTCGGAGAGGCGGTCGGTGAGTCGGAGAGACGGTCGGTGAGGCGGTCGGTGAGTCGGAGAGGCGGTCCATGAGTCTGTGAGGTGGTCGGTGAGGCATTCGGTGAGTCGGAGAGACGGTCGGTGAGGCGGTCGGTGAGTCGGAGAGGCGGTCGGTGAGTCGGAGAGGCGGTCGGTGAGTCGCAGAGGCAGTCGGAGAGGTGATCGGTGAGTCGGAGAGGCGGTCGGTGTGTCGGAGAGGCGGTCGGTGAGTCGGAGAGGCGGTCGGTGTGTCGGAGAGGTGGTCGGTGAGTCGGAGAGGCGGTCGGTGTGTCGGAGAGGCAGTCGGAGAGGCGGTCGGAGAGGCGGTCGGTGAGTCGGAGAGGCGGTCGAAGAGGCGGTCGGAGAGTCGGAGAGGCGGACGGTGAGGCATTTGGTGAGTCGGAGAGGCGGTCGGTGAGTCGGAGAGGCGGTCGGTGAGTCGGAGAGACGGTCGGTGAGGCGGTCGGTGAGTCGGAGAGGCGGTCGGTGAGTCGGAGAGGCGGTCGTTGAGTCGGAGAGGCGGTCGGTGAGTCGGAGAGACGGTCGGTGAGTCGGAGAGGCGGTCGGTGAGTCGGAGAGGCGGTCGGTGAGTCGGAGAGGCGGTCGGTGAGTCGGAGAGGCGGTCGGTGAGTCGGAGAGACGGTCGGTGAGTCGGAGAGGCGGTCCATGAGTCGGTGAGGTGGTCGGTGAGGCATTCGGTGAGTCGGAGAGACGGTCGGTGAGGCGGTCGGTGAGTCGGAGAGGCGGTCGGTGAGTCGGAGAGGCGATCGGTGAGTCGGAGAGGCGTTCGGTGAGTCGGAGAGGCAGTCGGAGAGGCGGTCAGTGAGTCAGAGAGGCAGTCGGAGAGGCGGTCGGAGAGGCGGTCGGTGAGTCGGAGAGGCGCTCGGTGAGTCGGAGAGGTGGTCGGTGAGTCGGAGAGGCGGTCGGTGAGTCTGAGAGGCGGTCGGTGAGTCGGAGAGATGGTCGGTGAGTCGGAGAGGCGGTCGCTGAGTCGGAGAGACGGTCGGCGAGTCGGAGAGGCGGTCGGTGAGTCGGAGAGGCGGTCGGTGAGTCAGAGAGGCGGTCGGAGAGGCGGTCGGTGATTCGGAGAGACGGTCGGTGAGTCGGAGAGGCGGTCGGTGAGTCGGAGAGGTGGTCGGTGAGTCGGAGAGGCGGTCGGTGAGTCTGAGAGGCGGTCGGTGAGTCGGAGAGATGGTCGGTGAGTCGGAGAGGCGGTCGCTGAGTCGGAGAGACGGTCGCTGAGTCGGAGAGGCTGTCGGAGAGGCGGTCGGAGAGTCGGAGAGGCGGTCGGTGAGGGATTTGGTGAGTCGGAGAAGCAGTCGGTGAGTCAGAGAGGCGGTCGGTGAGTCGGAGAGGCGGTCGGTGTGTCGGAGAGGCGGTCGTTGAGTCGGAGAGGCGGTCGGTGTGTCGGAGAGGCGGTCGGTGAGTCGGAGAGGCGGTCGGTGAGTCGGAGAGACGGTCGGTGAGTCGGAGAGGCGGTCGGTGAGTCGGAGAGGCGGTCGGTCAGTCAGAGAGGCGGTCCGTGAGTCGGAGAGGCGGTCCGTGAGTCGGAGAGGCGGTCGGTGAGTCGGAGAGACGGTCGGTGAGTCGGAGAGGCGGTCGGTGAGTCGGAGAGCCGGTCGGTGAGTCGGAGAGGCGGTCGGTGAGTCGGAGAGGCGGTCGGTGAGTCGGAGAGGCGGTCGGTGAGTCCGAGAGGCGGTCGGTGAGTCCGAGAGGCGGTCGGTGAGTCGGAGAGTCGGTCGGTGAGTCGGAGAGGCGGTCGGTGAGTCGGAGATGCGGTCGGTGAGTCGGAGAGGCGGTCGGAGAGGCGGTCGGTGAGTCGGAGAGGCGGTCGGTGAGTCGGAGAGGCGGTCGGTGAGTCGGAGAGGCAGTCGGAGAGGCGGTCGGAGAGGCGGTCGGTGAGTCGGAGAGGCGGTCGGTGAGTCGGAGAGGCGGTCGGTGAGTCGGAGAGACGGTCGGTGAGTCGGAGAGGCGGTCGGAGAGGCGGTCGGAGAATCGGAGAGGCGGTCGGTGACGGATTTGGTGAGTCGGAGAGACGGTCGCTGAGTCGGAGAGGCAGTCATAAAGGCGGTCGGTGAGTCGGAGAGGCAGTCGGAGAGGCGGTCGGAGAGGCGGTCGGTGAGTCGGAGAGGCGGTCGGTGAGTCGGAGAGGCGGTCGGTGAGTCGGAGAGGTGGTTGGTGAGTCGGAGAGACGGTCGGTGTGTCGGAGAGGTGGTCGGTGAGTCGGAGAGGCGGTCGGTGAGTCGGAGAGGCGGCCGGTGAGTCCGAGAGGCGGTCGGTGAGTCGGAGAGGCGGTCGGTGAGGCAATCGGTGAGTCGGAGAGGCGATCGGTGAGTCGGAGAGGCGGTCGGTGAGTCGGAGAGACGGTCGGTGAGGCGGTCGGTGAGTCGGAGAGGCGGTCCATGAGTCTGTGAGGTGGTCGGTGAGGCATTCGGTGAGTCGGAGAGACGGTCGGTGAGGCGGTCGGTGAGTCGGAGAGGCGGTCGGTGAGTCGGAGAGGCGGTCGGTGAGTCGCAGAGGCAGTCGGAGAGGTGATCGGTGAGTCGGAGAGGCGGTCGGTGTGTCGGAGAGGCGGTCGGTGAGTCGGAGAGGCGGTCGGTGTGTCGGAGAGGTGGTCGGTGAGTCGGAGAGGCGGTCGGTGTGTCGGAGAGGCAGTCGGAGAGGCGGTCGGAGAGGCGGTCGGTGAGTCGGAGAGGCGGTCGAAGAGGCGGTCGGAGAGTCGGAGAGGCGGACGGTGAGGCATTTGGTGAGTCGGAGAGGCGGTCGGTGAGTCGGAGAGGCGGTCGGTGAGTCGGAGAGACGGTCGGTGAGGCGGTCGGTGAGTCGGAGAGGCGGTCGGTGAGTCGGAGAGGCGGTCGTTGAGTCGGAGAGGCGGTCGGTGAGTCGGAGAGACGGTCGGTGAGTCGGAGAGGCGGTCGGTGAGTCGGAGAGGCGGTCGGTGAGTCGGAGAGGCGGTCGGTGAGTCGGAGAGGCGGTCGGTGAGTCGGAGAGACGGTCGGTGAGGCGGTCGGTGAGTCGGAGAGGCGGTTGATGAGTCGGAGAGGTGGTCGGTGAGGCATTCGGTGAGTCGGAGAGACGGTCGGTGAGGCGGTCGGTGAGTCAGAGAGGCGGTCGGTGAGTCGGAGAGGTGGTCGGTGAGTCAGAGAGGCAGTCAGAAAGGCGGTCGGTGAGTCGGAGAGGCAGTCGGAGAGGCGGTCGGAGAGGCGGTCGGTGAGTCGGAGAGGCAGTCGGTGAGTCGGAGAGGCGGTCGGTGAGTCGGAGAGACGGTCGGTGAGTCGGAGAGGCGGTCGGTGAGTTGGAGAGGCGGTCGGTGAGTCGGAGAGGCAGTCGGTGAGTCCGAGAGGTGGTCGGTTAGTCGGAGAAACGGTCGGTGAGTCGGAGAGGCGGTCGGTGAGTCGGAGAGGCGGTCGGAGAGGCGGTCGGAGAGTCGGAGAGGCGGTCGGTGAGGCATTTGGTGAGTCGGAGAGGCGGTCGTGAGTCGGAGAGGCGGTCGGTGAGTCGGAGAGGCGGTCGGTGAGTCGGAGAGGCGGTCGGTGAGTTGGAGAGGCGGTCGGGGTGACGGAGAGGCGGTCGGTGAGTCGGAGAGGCGGTCGGTGAGTCGGAGAGACGGTCGGTGAGTCGGAGAGGCGGTCGGTGAGTCGGCGAGGCGGTCGGTGAGTCGGAGAGGCGGTCGGTGAGTCGGAGAGGTGGTCGGTGAGTCGGATAGGCGGTCGGTGAGTCAGAGAGGCGGTCGGTGTGTCGGAGAGGCGGTCGGTGAGTCGGAGAGGCGGTCGGTGAGTCGGAGAGGCGGTCGGTGAGTCGGCGAGGCGGTCGGTGAGTCGGAGAGGCAGTCGGAGAGGCGGTCAGAGAGGCGGTCGGTGAGTCGGAGAGACGGTCGGTGAGTCGGAGAGGCGGTCGGTGAGTCGGAGAGGCGGTCGGTGAGTCGGAGAGGCGGTCGGTGAGTCCGAGAGGCGGTCGGTGAGTCGGAGAGACGGTCAGTGAGTCGGAGATGCGGTCGGTGAGTCGGAGAGGCGGTCGGTGAGTCGGAGAGGCGGTCGGAGAGGCTGTCGGAGAGTCGGAGAGGCGGTCGGTGAGGCATTTGGTGAGTCGGAGAGGTTGTCGGTGAGTCGGAGAGGCGGTCGGTGAGTCGGAGAGGCGGTCGGTGAGTCGGATAGGCGGTCGGTGAGTCGGAGAGGCGGTCGGTGTGTCGGAGAGGCGGTCCGTGAGTCGGAGAGGCGGTCGGTGAGTCGGGGAGGCGGTCGGTGAGTCGGAGAGACGGTCTGTGAGTCGGAGAGGTGGTCCGTGAGTCGGAGAGGCAGTCCGTGAGTCGGAGAGACGGTCCGTGAGTCGGAGAGGCGGTCAGTGAGTCGGAGAGGCGGTCGGTGAGTCGGAGAGGCGGTCGGTGAGTCCGAGAGGTAGTCGGTGAGTCGGAGAGACGGTCGGTGTGTCGGAGAGGCGGTCGGTGAGTCGGAGAGGCGGCCGATGAGTCCGAGAGGCGGTCGGTGAGTCGGAGAGGCGGTCAGTGAGGCAATCGGTGAGTCGAAGAGGCGGTCGGTGAGTCGGAGAGGCGGTCGGTGAGTCGGAGAGATGGTCGGTGAGTCGGAGAGGCAGTCGGAGAGGTGGTCGCTGAGTCGGAGAGGCGGTCGGTGAGTCGGAGAGGCGGTCGGAGAGGCGGTCGGAGAGTCAGAGAGGCGGTCGGTGAGGGATTTGGTGAGTCGGAGAAGTGGTCGGTGAGTCGGAGAGGCGGTCGGTGAGTCGGAGAGGCGGTCGGTAAGTCGGAGAGGCGGTCGGTGAGTCGGAGAGGCGGTCGGTGAGTCGGAGAGACGGTCGGTGAGTCGGAGAGGCGGTCGGTGAGTCGGAGAGGCGGTCGGTCAGTCGGCGAGGCGATCCGTGAGTCGGAGAGGCAGTCAGTGAGGCGGTCGGTGAGTCGGAGAGGCGGTCGGTGAGTGGGAGAGGCGGTCGGTGAGTCGGAGAGACGGTCGGTGAGTCGGAGAGGCGGTCGGTGAGTCGGAGAGGTGGTCGGTGAGTCGGAGAGGCGGTCGTTGAGTCCGAGAGGCGGTCGGTGAGTCGGAGAGACGGTCGGTGAGTCGGAGAGGCGGTCGGTAAGTCGGAGAGGCGGTCGGTGAGTCGGAGAGGCGGTCGGTGAGTCGGAGAGACGGTCGGTGAGTCGGAGAGGCGGTCGGTGAGTCGGAGAGGCGGTCGGTCAGTCGGAGAGGCGGTCCGTGAGTCGGAGAGGCGGTCAGTGAGGCAGTCGGTGAGTCGGAGAGGCGGTCGGTGAGTGGGAGAGGCGGTCGGTGAGTCGGAGAGACGGTCGGTGAGTCGGAGAGGCGGTCGGTGAGTCGGAGAGGTGGTCGGTGAGTCGGAGAGGCGGTCGTTGAGTCCGAGAGGCGGTCGGTGAGTCGGAGAGACGGTCGGTGAGTCGGAGATGCGGTCGCTGAGTCGGAGAGGCTGTCGGTGAGTCGGAGAGGCGGTCGGAGAGGCGGTCGGAGAGTCGGAGAGGTGGTCGGTGAGGGATTTGGTGAGTCGGAGAGACGGTCGGTGAGGCGGTCGGTGAGTCGGAGAGGCGGTCGGTGAGTCGGAGAGGTGGTCGGTGAGTCGGAGAGGCAGTCAGAAAGGCGGTCGGTGATTCGGAGAGGCGGTCGGTGAGTCGGACAGGCGGTCGGTGAGTCCAAGAGGCAGTCGGTGAGTCGGAGAGACGGTCGGTGTGTCGGAGAGGTGGTCGGTGAGTCGGAGAGGCGGTCGGTGAGTCGGAGATGCGGTCGGTGAGTCCAAGAGGCGGTCGGTGAGTCGGAGAGGCGGTCGGTGAGGCAATCGGTGAGTCGGCGAGGCGGTCGGTGAGTCAGAGAGGCGGTTGGTGAGTCGGAGAGACGGTCGGTGAGGCGGCCGGTGAGTCGGAGAGGCGGTCGATGAGTCGGAGAGATGGTCGGTGAGGCATTCGGTGAGTCGGAGAGACAGTCGGTGAGGCGGTCGGTGAGTCGGCGAGGCGGTCGGTGATTCGGAGAGGCAGTCGGAGAGGCGGTCAGAGAGGCGGTCGGTGAGTCGGAGAGACGGTCGGTGAGTCGGAGAGGCGGTCGGTGAGTCGGAGAGGCGGTCGGTGAGTCGGAGAGGCGGTCGGTGAGTCCGAGAGGCGGTCGGTGAGTCGGAGAGACGGTCAGTGAGTCGGAGATGCGGTCGGTGAGTCGGAGAGGCGGTCGGTGAGTCGGAGAGGCGGTCGGAGAGGCTGTCGGAGAGTCGGAGAGGCGGTCGGTGAGGCATTTGGTGAGTCGGAGAGGTTGTCGGTGAGTCGGAGAGGCGGTCGGTGAGTCGGAGAGGCGGTCGGTGAGTCGGATAGGCGGTCGGTGAGTCGGAGAGGCGGTCGGTGTGTCGGAGAGGCGGTCCGTGAGTCGGAGAGGCGGTCGGTGAGTCGGGGAGGCGGTCGGTGAGTCGGAGAGACGGTCTGTGAGTCGGAGAGGTGGTCCGTGAGTCGGAGAGGCGGTCCGTGAGTCGGAGAGACGGTCCGTGAGTCGGAGAGGCGGTCAGTGAGTCGGAGAGGCGGTCGGTGAGTCGGAGAGGCGGTCGGTGAGTCCGAGAGGTAGTCGGTGAGTCGGAGAGACGGTCGGTGTGTCGGAGAGGCGGTCGGTGAGTCGGAGAGGCGGCCGGTGAGTCCGAGAGGCGGTCGGTGAGTCGGAGAGGCGGTCAGTGAGGCAATCGGTGAGTCGAAGAGGCGGTCGGTGAGTCGGAGAGGCGGTCGGTGAGTCGGAGAGATGGTCGGTGAGTCGGAGAGGCAGTCGGAGAGGTGGTCAGTGAGTCGGAGAGGCGGTCCATGAGTCGGTGAGGTGGTCGGTGAGGCATTCGGTGAGTCAGAGAGACGGTCGGTGAGGCGGTCGGTGAGGCGGTCGGTGAGTCAGAGAGGCGGCCCATGAGTCGGTGAGGTGGTCGGTGAGGCATTCGGTGAGTCAGAGAGACGGTCGGTGAGGCGGTCAGTGAGTCGGAGAGGCGGTCGGTGAGTCGGAGAGGCGGTCAGTGAGGCAATCGGTGAGTCGAAGAGGCGGTCGGTGAGTCGGAGAGGCGGTCGGTGAGTCGGAGAGATGGTCGGTGAGTCGGAGAGGCAGTCGGAGAGGCGGTCAGTGAGTCGGAGAGGCGGTCCATGAGTCGGTGAGGTGGTCGGTGAGGCATTAGGTGAGTCAGAGAGACGGTCAGTGAGGCGGTCGGTGAGGCGGTCGGTGAGTCGGAGAGGCGGCCCATGAGTCGGTGAGGTGGTCGGTGAGGCATTCGGTGAGTCAGAGAGATGGTCGGTGAGGCGGTCAGTGAGTCGGAGAGGCGGTCGGTGAGTCGGAGAGGCGATCGGTGAGTCGGAGAGGCGGTCGGTGAGTCGGAGAGGCAGTCGGAGAGGCGGTCAGTGAGTCGGAGAGGCAGTCAGAGAGGCGGTCGGAGAGGCGGTCGGTGAGTCGGAGAGGCGGTCGGTGAGTCGGAGAGGCGGTCGGTGAGTCGGAGAGACGGTCGGTGAGTCGGAGAGGCGGTCGGTGAGTCGGAGAGGTGGTCGGTGAGTCGGAGAGGCGGTCGGTGAGTCTGAGAGGCGGTCAGTGAGTCGGAGAGACGATCGGTGAGTAGGAGAGGCGGTCGCTGAGTCGGAGAGGCGGTCGGTGAGTCGGAGAGGCGGTCGGAGAGGCGGTCGGAAAGTCGGAGAGGCGGTCGGTGAGGGATTTGGTGAGTCGGAGAAGTGGTCGGTGAGTCGGAGAGGCGGTCGGTGAGTCGGAGAGGCGGTCGGTAATTCGGAGAGGCGGTCGGTGAGTCGGAGAGGCGGTCGGTGTGTCGGAGAGGCGGTCGTTGAGTCGGAGAGGCGGTCGGTCAGTCGGAGAGGCGGTCGGTGAGTCGGAGAGGCGGTCGGTGAGCCGGGGAGACGGTCGGTGAGTCGGAGAGACGGTCAGTGAGGCGGTCGGTGAGTCGGAGAGACGGTCGGTGAGGTGGTCGGTGAGTCGGAGAGACGGTCGGTGAGTCGGACAGACGGTCGGTGAGTCGGAGAGATGGTCGGTGAGTCGAAGAGACGGTCGGTGAGTCGGAGAGACGGTCGCTGAGTGAGAGAGATGGTCGGTGAGTCGGAGAGACAGTCGGTGAGTCGGAGAGACGGTCGGTGAGTCGAAGAGACGGTCGGTGAGTCGGAGAGACGGTCGCTGAGTCAGAGAGATGGTCGGTGAGTCGGAGAGACGGTCGGTGAGTCGGAGAGACAGTCGGTGAGGCGGTTGGTGAGTCGGAGAGATGGTCGGGGAGTTGAGGAGGCAGTCGGTGAGTTGGAGAGATGGCCGGTGAGGCAGTCGGTGAGTCGGTGAGTCGGAGAAACGGTCGGTGAGTCGGAGAGACGGTCGGTGAGTCGGAGAGATGGTCGGTGAGTCGGAGAGATGGTCGTGGAGTCGGAGAGATGGTCGGTGAGTCAGAGAGGCGGTCGGTGAGTCGGTGAGGAGGTCGGTGAGTCGGGGAGGCGGTCGGTGAGTCGGAGAGACGGTCGGTGAGTCGGAGAGACGGTCGGTGAGTCGGAGAGATGGTCGGTGAGTCGGAGAGACGGTCGGTGAGTCGGAGAGACGGTCGGGGAGACGGTCGGTGAGTCGGAGAAACGGTCAGTGAGGCGGTCGGTGAGTCGGAGAGACGGTCGGTGAGGCAGTCGGTGAGTCGGAGAGATGGTCGGTGAGTCGGAGAGACGGTCGGTGAGTCGGGGAGACTGTCGATGAGTCGGAGAGATAGTTGGTGAGTCGGAGAGACGGTCGGTGAGGCGGTCGGTGAGTCGGGGATTCGGTCGGTGAGTCGGAGAGACGGTCGGTGAGTCGCAGAGATGGTCGGTGAGTCGGAGAGACGGTCGGTGAGTCGGAGAGACGGTCGGGGAGACGGTCGGTGAGTCGGAGAGACGGTCAGTGAGGCGGTCGGTGAGTCGGAGAGACGGTCGGTGAGGCGGTCGGTGAGTCGGAGAGATGGTCGGTGAGTCGGAGAGACGGTCGGTGAGTCGGGGAGACTGTCGATGAGTCGGAGAGATGGTCGGTGAGTCGGAGAGATGGTCGGTGAGTCGGAGAGACAGTCGGTGAGTCGGTTGGATGCTCGGTGAGTCGGAGAGACAGTCGGTGAGTCGGAGAGACGGTCGGTGAGGCGGTCGGTGAGTCGGGGATTCGGTCGGTGAGTCGGAGAGACGGTTGGTGAGTCGGAGAGACAGTCGGAGATCGGAGACGCGGCCGGAGAGTCGGAGAGGCGGTCGGTGAGTCGGAGAAGCGGTCGGTGAGTTGGACAGGCGGTCGGTGAGTTGGAGAGGCAGTCGGTGAGTCGGAGAGACGGTCGCTGAGTCAGAGAGATGGTCGGTGAGTCGGAGAGACAGTCGGTGAGTCGGAGAGACAGTCGGTGAGGCGGTTGGTGAGTCGGAGAGATGGTCGGGGAGTTGAAGAGGCAGTCGGTGAGTTGGAGAGACGGCCGGTGAGGCAGTCGGTGAGTCGGTGAGTCGGAGAAACGGTCGGTGAGTCGGAGAGACGGTCGGTGAGTCGGAGAGATGGTCGGTGAGTCGGAGAGATGGTCGTGGAGTCGGAGAGATGGTCGGTGAGTCAGAGAGGCGGTCGGTGAGTCGGTGAGGAGGTCGGTGAGTCGGGGAGGCGGTCGGTGAGTCGGAGAGACGGTCGGTGAGTCGGAGAGACGGTCGGTGAGTCAAAGAGATGGTCGGTGAGTCGGATAGACGGTCGGTGAGTCGGAGAGACGGTCGGGGAGACGGTCGGTGAGTCGGAGAGACGGTTAGTGAGGCGGTCGGTGAGTCGGAGAGACGGTCGGTGAGGCAGTCGGTGAGTCGGAGAGATGGTCGGTGAGTCGGAGAGACGGTCGGTGAGTCGGGGAGACTGTCGATGAGTCGGAGAGACAGTTGGTGAGTCGGAGAGACGGTCGGTGAGGCGGTCGGTGAGTCGGGGATTCGGTCGGTGAGTCGGAGAGACGGTCGGTGAGTCGCAGAGATGGTCGGTGAGTCGGAGAGACGGTCGGGGAGACGGTCGGTGAGTCGGAGAGACGGTCAGTGAGGCGGTCGGTGAGTCGGAGAGACGGTCGGTGAGGCGGTCGGTGAGTCGGAGAGATGGTCGGTGAGTCGGAGAGACGGTCGGTGAGTCGGGGAGACTGTCGATGAGTCGGAGAGACGGTCGGTGAGTCGGAGAGATGGTCGGTGAGTCGGAGAGACAGTCGGTGAGTCGGTTGGATGCTCGGTGAGTCGGAGAGACAGTCGGTGAGTCGGAGAGACGGTCGGTGAGGCGGTCGGTGAGTCGGGGATTCGGTCGGTGAGTCGGAGAGACGGTTGGTGAGTCGGAGAGACAGTCGGAGATCGGAGACGCGGTCGGAGAGTCGGAGAGGCGGTCGGTGAGTCGGAGAAGCGGTCGGTGAGTTGGACAGGCGGTCGGTGAGTTGGAGAGGCAGTCGGTGAGTTGGAGAGGCAGTCGGTGAGTCGGAGAGACGGCCGGTGAGGCAGTCGGTGAGTTGGTGAGTCGGAGAAACGGTCGGTGAGTCGGAGAGACGGTCGGTGAGTCGGAGAGATGGTCGGTGAGTCGGAGAGACGGTCGTTGAGTCGGAGAGATGGTCGGTGAGTCAGAGAGGTGGTCGTTGAGTCGGTGAGGAGGTCGGTGAGTCGGGGAGGCGGTCCGTGAGTCGGAGAGGCGGTCGGTGAGTCGGAGAGACGGTCGGTGAGTCGGAGAGACGGTCGGTGAGTCGGAGAGACAGTCGGGGAGACGGTCGGTGAGTCGGAGAGACAGTCAGTGAGGTGGTCGGTGAGTCAGAGAGACGGTCGGTGAGGCGGTCGGTGAGTCGGAGAGACGGTCGGTGAGGCGGTCGGTGAGTCGGAGAGATGGTCGGTGAGTCGGAGAGACGGTCGGTGAGTCGGGGAGACTGTCGATGAGTCGGAGAGACGGTCGGTGAGTCGGAGAGATGGTCGGTGAGTCGGAGAGACAGTCGGTGAGTCGGTTGGATGCTCGGTGAGTCGGAGAGACAGTCGGTGAGTCGGAGAGACGGTCGGTGAGGCGGTCGGTGAGTCGGGGATTCGGTCGGTGAGTCGGAGAGACGGTTGGTGAGTCGGAGAGACAGTCGGAGATCGGAGACGCGGTCGGAGAGTCGGAGAGGCGGTCGGTGAGTCGGAGAAGCGGTCGGTGAGTTGGACAGGCGGTCGGTGAGTTGGAGAGGCAGTCGGTGAGTTGGAGAGGCAGTCGGTGAGTCGGAGAGACGGCCGGTGAGGCAGTCGGTGAGTTGGTGAGTCGGAGAAACGGTCGGTGAGTCGGAGAGACGGTCGGTGAGTCGGAGAGATGGTCGGTGAGTCGGAGAGACGGTCGTTGAGTCGGAGAGATGGTCGGTGAGTCAGAGAGGTGGTCGTTGAGTCGGTGAGGAGGTCGGTGAGTCGGGGAGGCGGTCCGTGAGTCGGAGAGGCGGTCGGTGAGTCGGAGAGACGGTCGGTAAGTCGGAGAGACGGTCGGTGAGTCGGAGAGACAGTCGGGGAGACGGTCGGTGAGTCGGAGAGACAGTCAGTGAGGTGGTCGGTGAGTCAGAGAGACGGTCGGTGAGGCGGTCGGTGAGTCGGAGAGACGGTCGGTGAGTCAGAGAGACGGTCGGTGAGTCGGAGAGACGGTCGCTGAGTCGGAGAGATGGTCGGTGAGTCGGAGAGACGGTCGGTGAGTTGGAGAGACGGTCGGTGAGACGGTTGGTGAGTCGGGGAGATGGTCGGTGAGTCGGAGAGGCGGTCGGTGAGTCGGAGAGACGGTCGGGGAGACGGTCGGTGAGTCCGAGAGGCGGTCGGTGAGTCGGAGAGACTATCGGTGAGTCGGAGAGACGGTCGGTGAGTCAGAGAGACGGTCGGTGAGTCGAAGAGACGGTCGGTGAGTCGGAGAGATGGTCGCTGAGTCGGAGAGATGGTCGGTGAGTCGGAGAGACAGTCGGTGAGTTGGAGAGACGGTCGGTGAGGCGGTTGGTGAGTCGGAGAGATGGTCGGTGAGTCGGAGAGGCGGTCGGTGAGTCAGAGAGACGGTCGGGGAGACGGTCGGTGAGTCGGAGAGGCGGTCGGTGAGTCGGAGAGGCGGTCGGTGAGTCGGAGAGGCGGTCGGTGAGTCGGTCGGTGATTCGGAGAGGCGGTCAGTGAGTCGGAGAGGCAGTCGGTGAGTCGGAGAGGCGGTCGGTGAGTCAGAGAGACGGTCGTTGTGTCGGAGAGGCTGTCGGTGAGTCGGTGAGGCGGTCGGTGAGCCGGAGAGGCAGTCGTTGAGTCGGAGAGGCGGTCGGAGAGTCGGAGAGGCGGTCGGTGAGTCGGAGAAGCGGTCGGTGAGTTGGAGAAGCGGTCAGTGAGTCGGTCCGTGAGTCGGAGAGGCGGTCAGTGAGTCGGAGAGGCGGTCGGTGAGTCGGAGAGCCGGTCGGTGAGTCGGAGAGGTGGTCGGTGAGTCGGAGAGGCAGTCAGAAAGGCGGTCGGTGATTCGGAGAGGCGGTCGGTGAGTCGGACAGGCGGTCGGTGAGTCCAAGAGGCAGTCGGTGAGTCGGAGAGACGGTCGGTGTGTCGGAGAGGTGGTCGGTGAGTCGGAGAGGCGGTCGGTGAGTCGGAGATGCGGTCGGTGAGTCCAAGAGGCGGTCGGTGAGTCGGAGAGGCGGTCGGTGAGGCAATCGGTGAGTCGGCGAGGCGGTCGGTGAGTCAGAGAGGCGGTTGGTGAGTCGGAGAGACGGTCGGTGAGGCGGCCGGTGAGTCGGAGAGGCGGTCGATGAGTCGGAGAGATGGTCGGTGAGGCATTCGGTGAGTCGGAGAGACAGTCGGTGAGGCGGTCGGTGAGTCGGCGAGGCGGTCGGTGATTCGGAGAGGCAGTCGGAGAGGCGGTCAGAGAGGCGGTCGGTGAGTCGGAGAGACGGTCGGTGAGTCGGAGAGGCGGTCGGTGAGTCGGAGAGGCGGTCGGTGAGTCGGAGAGGCGGTCGGTGAGTCCGAGAGGCGGTCGGTGAGTCGGAGAGACGGTCAGTGAGTCGGAGATGCGGTCGGTGAGTCGGAGAGGCGGTCGGTGAGTCGGAGAGGCGGTCGGAGAGGCTGTCGGAGAGTCGGAGAGGCGGTCGGTGAGGCATTTGGTGAGTCGGAGAGGTTGTCGGTGAGTCGGAGAGGCGGTCGGTGAGTCGGAGAGGCGGTCGGTGAGTCGGATAGGCGGTCGGTGAGTCGGAGAGGCGGTCGGTGTGTCGGAGAGGCGGTCCGTGAGTCGGAGAGGCGGTCGGTGAGTCGGGGAGGCGGTCGGTGAGTCGGAGAGACGGTCTGTGAGTCGGAGAGGTGGTCCGTGAGTCGGAGAGGCAGTCCGTGAGTCGGAGAGACGGTCCGTGAGTCGGAGAGGCGGTCAGTGAGTCGGAGAGGCGGTCGGTGAGTCGGAGAGGCGGTCGGTGAGTCCGAGAGGTAGTCGGTGAGTCGGAGAGACGGTCGGTGTGTCGGAGAGGCGGTCGGTGAGTCGGAGAGGCGGCCGGTGAGTCCGAGAGGCGGTCGGTGAGTCGGAGAGGCGGTCAGTGAGGCAATCGGTGAGTCGAAGAGGCGGTCGGTGAGTCGGAGAGGCGGTCGGTGAGTCGGAGAGATGGTCGGTGAGTCGGAGAGGCAGTCGGAGAGGTGGTCAGTGAGTCGGAGAGGCGGTCCATGAGTCGGTGAGGTGGTCGGTGAGGCATTCGGTGAGTCAGAGAGACGGTCGGTGAGGCGGTCGGTGAGGCGGTCGGTGAGTCAGAGAGGCGGCCCATGAGTCGGTGAGGTGGTCGGTGAGGCATTCGGTGAGTCAGAGAGACGGTCGGTGAGGCGGTCAGTGAGTCGGAGAGGCGGTCGGTGAGTCGGAGAGGCGGTCAGTGAGGCAATCGGTGAGTCGAAGAGGCGGTCGGTGAGTCGGAGAGGCGGTCGGTGAGTCGGAGAGATGGTCGGTGAGTCGGAGAGGCAGTCGGAGAGGCGGTCAGTGAGTCGGAGAGGCGGTCCATGAGTCGGTGAGGTGGTCGGTGAGGCATTCGGTGAGTCAGAGAGACGGTCAGTGAGGCGGTCGGTGAGGCGGTCGGTGAGTCGGAGAGGCGGCCCATGAGTCGGTGAGGTGGTCGGTGAGGCATTCGGTGAGTCAGAGAGATGGTCGGTGAGGCGGTCAGTGAGTCGGAGAGGCGGTCGGTGAGTCGGAGAGGCGATCGGTGAGTCGGAGAGGCGGTCGGTGAGTCGGAGAGGCAGTCGGAGAGGCGGTCAGTGAGTCGGAGAGGCAGTCAGAGAGGCGGTCGGAGAGGCGGTCGGTGAGTCGGAGAGGCGGTCGGTGAGTCGGAGAGGCGGTCGGTGAGTCGGAGAGACGGTCGGTGAGTCGGAGAGGCGGTCGGTGAGTCGGAGAGGTGGTCGGTGAGTCGGAGAGGCGGTCGGTGAGTCTGAGAGGCGGTCAGTGAGTCGGAGAGACGATCGGTGAGTAGGAGAGGCGGTCGCTGAGTCGGAGAGGCGGTCGGTGAGTCGGAGAGGTGGTCGGAGAGGCGGTCGGAAAGTCGGAGAGGCGGTCGGTGAGGGATTTGGTGAGTCGGAGAAGTGGTCGGTGAGTCGGAGAGGCGGTCGGTGAGTCGGAGAGGCGGTCGGTAATTCGGAGAGGCGGTCGGTGAGTCGGAGAGGCGGTCGGTGTGTCGGAGAGGCGGTCGTTGAGTCGGAGAGGCGGTCGGTCAGTCGGAGAGGCGGTCGGTGAGTCGGAGAGGCGGTCGGTGAGCCGGGGAGACGGTCGGTGAGTCGGAGAGACGGTCAGTGAGGCGGTCGGTGAGTCGGAGAGACGGTCGGTGAGGTGGTCGGTGAGTCGGAGAGACGGTCGGTGAGTCGGACAGACGGTCGGTGAGTCGGAGAGATGGTCGGTGAGTCGAAGAGACGGTCGGTGAGTCGGAGAGACGGTCGCTGAGTGAGAGAGATGGTCGGTGAGTCGGAGAGACAGTCGGTGAGTCGGAGAGACGGTCGGTGAGTCGAAGAGACGGTCGGTGAGTCGGAGAGACGGTCGCTGAGTCAGAGAGATGGTCGGTGAGTCGGAGAGACGGTCGGTGAGTCGGAGAGACAGTCGGTGAGGCGGTTGGTGAGTCGGAGAGATGGTCGGGGAGTTGAGGAGGCAGTCGGTGAGTTGGAGAGATGGCCGGTGAGGCAGTCGGTGAGTCGGTGAGTCGGAGAAACGGTCGGTGAGTCGGAGAGACGGTCGGTGAGTCGGAGAGATGGTCGGTGAGTCGGAGAGATGGTCGTGGAGTCGGAGAGATGGTCGGTGAGTCAGAGAGGCGGTCGGTGAGTCGGTGAGGAGGTCGGTGAGTCGGGGAGGCGGTCGGTGAGTCGGAGAGACGGTCGGTGAGTCGGAGAGACGGTCGGTGAGTCGGAGAGATGGTCGGTGAGTCGGAGAGACGGTCGGTGAGTCGGAGAGACGGTCGGGGAGACGGTCGGTGAGTCGGAGAAACGGTCAGTGAGGCGGTCGGTGAGTCGGAGAGACGGTCGGTGAGGCAGTCGGTGAGTCGGAGAGATGGTCGGTGAGTCGGAGAGACGGTCGGTGAGTCGGGGAGACTGTCGATGAGTCGGAGAGATAGTTGGTGAGTCGGAGAGACGGTCGGTGAGTCGCAGAGATGGTCGGTGAGTCGGAGAGACGGTCGGTGAGTCGGAGAGACGGTCGGGGAGACGGTCGGTGAGTCGGAGAGACGGTCAGTGAGGCGGTCGGTGAGTCGGAGAGACGGTCGGTGAGGCGGTCGGTGAGTCGGAGAGATGGTCGGTGAGTCGGAGAGACGGTCGGTGAGTCGGGGAGACTGTCGATGAGTCGGAGAGATGGTCGGTGAGTCGGAGAGATGGTCGGTGAGTCGGAGAGACAGTCGGTGAGTCGGTTGGATGCTCGGTGAGTCGGAGAGACAGTCGGTGAGTCGGAGAGACGGTCGGTGAGGCGGTCGGTGAGTCGGGGATTCGGTCGGTGAGTCGGAGAGACGGTTGGTGAGTCGGAGAGACAGTCGGAGATCGGAGACGCGGTCGGAGAGTCGGAGAGGCGGTCGGTGAGTCGGAGAAGCGGTCGGTGAGTTGGACAGGCGGTCGGTGAGTTGGAGAGGCAGTCGGTGAGTCGGAGAGACGGTCGCTGAGTCAGAGAGATGGTCGGTGAGTCGGAGAGACAGTCGGTGAGTCGGAGAGACAGTCGGTGAGGCGGTTGGTGAGTCGGAGAGATGGTCGGGGAGTTGAAGAGGCAGTCGGTGAGTTGGAGAGACGGCCGGTGAGGCAGTCGGTGAGTCGGTGAGTCGGAGAAACGGTCGGTGAGTCGGAGAGACGGTCGGTGAGTCGGAGAGATGGTCGGTGAGTCGGAGAGATGGTCGTGGAGTCGGAGAGATGGTCGGTGAGTCAGAGAGGCGGTCGGTGAGTCGGTGAGGAGGTCGGTGAGTCGGGGAGGCGGTCGGTGAGTCGGAGAGACGGTCGGTGAGTCGGAGAGACGGTCGGTGAGTCAAAGAGATGGTCGGTGAGTCGGATAGACGGTCGGTGAGTCGGAGAGACGGTCGGGGAGACGGTCGGTGAGTCGGAGAGACGGTTAGTGAGGCGGTCGGTGAGTCGGAGAGACGGTCGGTGAGGCAGTCGGTGAGTCGGAGAGATGGTCGGTGAGTCGGAGAGACGGTCGGTGAGTCGGGGAGACTGTCGATGAGTCGGAGAGACAGTTGGTGAGTCGGAGAGACGGTCGGTGAGGCGGTCGGTGAGTCGGGGATTCGGTCGGTGAGTCGGAGAGACGGTCGGTGAGTCGCAGAGATGGTCGGTGAGTCGGAGAGACGGTCGGGGAGACGGTCGGTGAGTCGGAGAGACGGTCAGTGAGGCGGTCGGTGAGTCGGAGAGACGGTCGGTGAGGCGGTCGGTGAGTCGGAGAGATGGTCGGTGAGTCGGAGAGACGGTCGGTGAGTCGGGGAGACTGTCGATGAGTCGGAGAGACGGTCGGTGAGTCGGAGAGATGGTCGGTGAGTCGGAGAGACAGTCGGTGAGTCGGTTGGATGCTCGGTGAGTCGGAGAGACAGTCGGTGAGTCGGAGAGACGGTCGGTGAGGCGGTCGGTGAGTCGGGGATTCGGTCGGTGAGTCGGAGAGACGGTTGGTGAGTCGGAGAGACAGTCGGAGATCGGAGACGCGGTCGGAGAGTCGGAGAGGCGGTCGGTGAGTCGGAGAAGCGGTCGGTGAGTTGGACAGGCGGTCGGTGAGTTGGAGAGGCAGTCGGTGAGTTGGAGAGGCAGTCGGTGAGTCGGAGAGACGGCCGGTGAGGCAGTCGGTGAGTTGGTGAGTCGGAGAAACGGTCGGTGAGTCGGAGAGACGGTCGGTGAGTCGGAGAGATGGTCGGTGAGTCGGAGAGACGGTCGTTGAGTCGGAGAGATGGTCGGTGAGTCAGAGAGGTGGTCGTTGAGTCGGTGAGGAGGTCGGTGAGTCGGGGAGGCGGTCCGTGAGTCGGAGAGGCGGTCGGTGAGTCGGAGAGACGGTCGGTGAGTCGGAGAGACGGTCGGTGAGTCGGAGAGACAGTCGGGGAGACGGTCGGTGAGTCGGAGAGACAGTCAGTGAGGTGGTCGGTGAGTCAGAGAGACGGTCGGTGAGGCGGTCGGTGAGTCGGAGAGACGGTCGGTGAGGCGGTCGGTGAGTCGGAGAGATGGTCGGTGAGTCGGAGAGACGGTCGGTGAGTCGGGGAGACTGTCGATGAGTCGGAGAGACGGTCGGTGAGTCGGAGAGATGGTCGGTGAGTCGGAGAGACAGTCGGTGAGTCGGTTGGATGCTCGGTGAGTCGGAGAGACAGTCGGTGAGTCGGAGAGACGGTCGGTGAGGCGGTCGGTGAGTCGGGGATTCGGTCGGTGAGTCGGAGAGACGGTTGGTGAGTCGGAGAGACAGTCGGAGATCGGAGACGCGGTCGGAGAGTCGGAGAGGCGGTCGGTGAGTCGGAGAAGCGGTCGGTGAGTTGGACAGGCGGTCGGTGAGTTGGAGAGGCAGTCGGTGAGTTGGAGAGGCAGTCGGTGAGTCGGAGAGACGGCCGGTGAGGCAGTCGGTGAGTTGGTGAGTCGGAGAAACGGTCGGTGAGTCGGAGAGACGGTCGGTGAGTCGGAGAGATGGTCGGTGAGTCGGAGAGACGGTCGTTGAGTCGGAGAGATGGTCGGTGAGTCAGAGAGGTGGTCGTTGAGTCGGTGAGGAGGTCGGTGAGTCGGGGAGGCGGTCGGTGAGTCGGAGAGGCGGTCGGTGAGTCGGAGAGACGGTCGGTAAGTCGGAGAGACGGTCGGTGAGTCGGAGAGACAGTCGGGGAGACGGTCGGTGAGTCGGAGAGACAGTCAGTGAGGTGGTCGGTGAGTCAGAGAGACGGTCGGTGAGGCGGTCGGTGAGTCGGAGAGACGGTCGGTGAGTCAGAGAGACGGTCGGTGAGTCGGAGAGACGGTCGCTGAGTCGGAGAGATGGTCGGTGAGTCGGAGAGACGGTCGGTGAGTTGGAGAGACGGTCGGTGAGACGGTTGGTGAGTCGGGGAGATGGTCGGTGAGTCGGAGAGGCGGTCGGTGAGTCGGAGAGACGGTCGGGGAGACGGTCGGTGAGTCCGAGAGGCGGTCGGTGAGTCGGAGAGACTATCGGTGAGTCGGAGAGACGGTCGGTGAGTCAGAGAGACGGTCGGTGAGTCGAAGAGACGGTCGGTGAGTCGGAGAGATGGTCGCTGAGTCGGAGAGATGGTCGGTGAGTCGGAGAGACAGTCGGTGAGTTGGAGAGACGGTCGGTGAGGCGGTTGGTGAGTCGGAGAGATGGTCGGTGAGTCGGAGAGGCGGTCGGTGAGTCAGAGAGACGGTCGGGGAGACGGTCGGTGAGTCGGAGAGGCGGTCGGTGAGTCGGAGAGGCGGTCGGTGAGTCGGAGAGGCGGTCGGTGAGTCGGTCGGTGATTCGGAGAGGCGGTCAGTGAGTCGGAGAGGCAGTCGGTGAGTCGGAGAGGCGGTCGGTGAGTCAGAGAGACGGTCGTTGTGTCGGAGAGGCTGTCGGTGAGTCGGTGAGGCGGTCGGTGAGCCGGAGAGGCAGTCGTTGAGTCGGAGAGGCGGTCGGAGAGTCGGAGAGGCGGTCGGTGAGTCGGAGAAGCGGTCGGTGAGTTGGAGAAGCGGTCAGTGAGTCGGTCCGTGAGTCGGAGAGGCGGTCAGTGAGTCGGAGAGGCGGTCGGTGAGTCGGAGAGCCGGTCGGTGAGTCAGAGAGACGGTCGGGGAGTTGAAGAGGCAGTCGGTGAGTCGGAGAGATGGCCGGTGAGGCAGTCGGTGAGTCGGTGAGTCGGAGAAACGTTCGGTGAGTCGGAGAGACGGTCGGTGAGTCGGAGAGATGGTCGGTGAGTCGGAGAGACGTTCGTGGAGTCGGAGAGATGGTCGGTGAGTCAGAGAGGCGGTCGGTGAGTCGGTGAGGAGGTCGGTGAGTCGGGGAGGCGGTCGGTGAATCGGAGAGACGGTCGGTGAGTCGGAGAGACGGTCGGTGAGTCGGAGAGATGGTCGGTGAGTCGGAGATACGGTCGGTGAGTCGGAGAGACGGTCGGGGAGACGGTCGGTGAGTCGGTGAGACGGTCAGTGAGGCGGTCGGTGAGTCGGAGAGATGGTCGGTGAGGCGGTCGGTGAGTCGGAGAGCTGGTCGGTGAGTCGGAGAGACGGTCGGTGAGTCGGGGAGACTGTCGATGAGTCGGAGAGGCGGTCGGTGAGTCGGAGAGACGCTCGGTGAGTCGGAGAGACGATCGGTCAGTCGGATAGATGCTCGGTGAGTCGGAGAGATGGTCGGTGAGTCGGAGAGATGGTCGGTGAGTCAGAGAGACGGTCGGTGAGGCGGTCGGTGAGTCGGGGATTCGATCGGTGAGTCGGAGAGACGGTCGGTGAGTCGGAGAGACAGTCGGAGATCGGAGACGCGGTCGGAGAGTCGGAGATGCGGTCGGTGAGTCGGAGAAGTGGTCAGTGAGTTGGACAGGCGGTCGGTGAGTTGGAGAGGCAGTCGGTGAGTTGGAGAGGCAGTCGGTGAGTCGGAGAGATGGCCGGTGAGGCAGTCGGTGAGTTGGTGAGTCGGAGAAACGGTCGGTGAGTCGGAGAAACGGTCGGTGATTCGGAGAGATGGTCGGTGAGTCGGAGAGACGGTCGTTGAGTCGGAGAGATGGTCGGTGAGTCAGAGAGGCGGTCGGTGAGTCGGTGAGGAGGTCGGTGAGTCGGAGAGGCGGTCGGTGAGTCGGAGAGGCGGTCCGTGAGTCGGAGAGGCGGTCGGTGAGTCGGAGAGAAGGTCAGTGAGTCGGAGAGGCGGTCAGTGAGTCGGAGAGGCGGTCGCTGAGTCGGAGAGATGGTAGGTGAGTCGGAGAGGCGGTCGGAGAGGCGGTCGGAGAGTCGGAGAGGCGGTCGGTGAGGCATTTGTTGAGTCGGAGAGGCGGTCGGTGAGTCGGAGAGGTGGTCGGTGAGTCGGAGAGGCGGTCGGTGAGTCGCAGAGGCGATCCGTGTGTCGGAGAGGCGGTCGGTGAGTCGGAGAGGTGGTCGGTGAGTCGGAGAGGCGGTCGGTGAGACGGAGAGGCAGTCGGTGAGTCGGAGAGGCGGTCGGTGAGTCGGCGAGACGGTCGGTGAGGCGGTCGGTGAGTCGGAGAGGCGGTTGATGAGTCGGAGAGGTGTTCGGTGAGGCATTCGGTGAGTCGGAGAGACGGTCGGTGAGGTTTTCGGTGAGTCGGAGAGGCAGTCAGAGAGGCGGTCGGTGAGTCGGAGAGGCAGTCGGAGAGGCGGTCGGAGAGGCGGTCGGTGAGTCGGTGAGGCGGTCGGTGAGTCGGAGAGGCGGTCGGTGAGTCGGAGAGGCGGTCGGTGAGTCGGAGATACGGTCGGTGAGGCGGACGGTGAGTCGGAGAGGCGGTCGATGAATCGGAGCGGTGGTCGGTGAGGCATTCGGTGAGTCGGAGAGACGGTCGGTGAGGTGGTCGGTGAGTCAGAGATGCAGTCAGAGAGGCGGTCGGTGATTCAGAGAGGCAGTCGGAGAGGCGGTCGGAGAGGCGGTCGGTGAGTCGCAGAGGCGGTTGGTGAGACGGAGAGGCGGTCGGTGAGTCGGAGAGACGGTCGGTGAGTCGGAGACGCGGTCGGTGAGTTGGAGAGGCGGTCGGTGAGTCGGAGAGGCGGTCGGTGAGTCCGAGAGGCGGTTGGTGAGTCGGAGAGATGGTCGGTGAGTCGGAGAGGCGGTCGGAGAGGCGGTCGGAGAGGCGGTCGGTGAGTCCGAGAGGCGGTCGAATAGGCGGTCGGAGAGTCGGAGAGGCGGTCGGTGAGGCATTTGGTGAGTCGGAGAGGCGGTCGGTGAGGCATTTGGTGAGTCGGAGAGGCGGTCGGTGAGTCGGAGAGGCGGGCGGTGAGTCGGAGAGGCGGTCGGTGATTCGGATAGGCGGTCGGTGAGTCGGAGAGGCGGTCGGTGTGTCGGAGAGGCGGTCGGTGAGTCGGAGAGGCGGTCGGTGAGTCGGGGAGGCGGTCGGTGAGTAGGAGTGACGGTCGGTGAGTCGGAGAGGCGGTCAGTGAGTCGGAGAGGCGGTCGGTGAGTCGGAGAGACGGTCAGTGAGTCGGAGAGGCGTTCGGTGAGTCGGAGAGGCAGTCGGAGAGGCGGTCAGTGAGTCGGAGAGGCAGTCGGAGAGGCGGTCGGAGAGGCGGTCGGTGAGTCGGAGAGGCGGTCGGTGAGTCGGAGAGGCAGTCGGTGAGTTGGAGAGGTGGTCGGTGAGTCGGAGAGGCAGTCAGAAAGGCGGTCGGTGAGTCGGAGAGGCAGTCGGAGAGGCGGTCGGAGAGGCGGTCGGTGAGTCGGAGAGGCGGTCGGTGAGTCGGAGAGGCGGTCGGTGAGTCGGAGAGGTGGTTGGTGAGTCGGAGAGACGGTCGGTGTGTCGGAGAGGTGGTCGGTGAGTCGGAGAGGCGGTCGGTGAGTCGGAGAGGCGGCCGGTGAGTCCGAGAGGCGGTCGGTGAGTCGGAGCGGCGGTCGGTGAGGCAATCGGTGAGTCGGAGAGGCGATCGGTGAGTCGGAGAGGCGGTCGGTGAGTCGGAGAGACGGTCGGTGAGGCGGTCGGTGAGTCGGAGAGGCGGTCCATGAGTCTGTGAGGTGGTCGGTGAGGCATTCGGTGAGTCGGAGAGACGGTCGGTGAGGCGGTCGGTGAGTCGGAGAGGCGGTCGGTGAGTCGGAGAGGCAGTCGGTGAGTCGCAGAGGCAGTCGGAGAATTGATCGGTGAGTCGGAGAGGCGGTCGGTGTGTCGGAGAGGCGGTCGGTGAGTCGGAGCGGCGGTCGGTGTGTCGGAGAGGTGGTCGGTGAGTCGGAGAGGCGGTCGGTGTGTCGGAGAGGCAGTCGGAGAGGCGGTCGGAGAGGCGGTCGGTGAGTCGGAGAGGCGGTCGAAGAGGCGGTCGGAGAGTCGGAGAGGCGGTCGGTGAGTCGGAGAGACGGTCGGTGAGGCGGTCGGTGAGTCGGAGAGGCGGTCGATGAGTCGGAGAGGCGGTCGGTGAGTCGGAGAGGCGGTCGGTGTGTTGGAGAGGCGGTCGGTGAGTCGGAGAGGCGGTAGGTGAGTCGGAGAGGCGGTCGGTGAGTCGGAGAGACGGTCGGTGAGTCGGAGAGGCGGTCCGTGAGTCGGAGAGGTGGTCGGTGAGTCGGAGAGAAGGTCCGTGAGTCGGAGAGACGGTCAGTGAGTCGGAGAGGCGGTCAGTGAGTCGGAGAGGCGGTCGGTGAGTCGGAGAGGCGGTCGGTGAGTCCGAGAGGCGGTCGGTCAGTCGGAGAGACGGTCGGTGTGTCGGAGAGGCGGTCGGTGAGTCGGAGAGGCGGTCGGTGAGTCGGAGAGTCGGCCGGTGAGTCCGAGAGGCGGTCGGTGAGTCGGAGAGGCGGTCGGTGAGGCAATCGGTGAGTCGGAGAGGCGGCCGGTGAGTCGGAGAGACGGTCGGTGAGTCGGAGAGGCGGTCGCTGAGTCGGAGAGGCGGTCGGTGAGTCGGAGAGGCGGTCGGTGAGTCGGAGAGGCGGTCGGTGTGTCGGAGAGGCGGTCGTTGAGTCGGAGAGGCGGTCAGTGAGTCGGAGAGGCGGTCGGTGAGTCGGAGAGGCGGTCGGTGAGTCGGAGAGACGGTCGGTGAGTCGGAGAGGCGGTCGGTGAGTCGGAGAGGCGGTCGGTCAGTCGGAGAGGCGGTCCGTGAGTCGGAGAGGCGGTCCGTGAGTCGGAGAGGCGGTCGGTGAGTCGGAGAGACGGTCGGTGAGTCGGAGAGGCGGTCGGTGAGTCGGAGAGCCGGTCGGTGAGTCGGAGAGGCGGTCGGTGAGTCGGAGAGGCGGTCGGTGAGTCGGAGAGGCGGTCGGTGAGTCGGAGAGGCGGTCGGAGAGGCGGTCGGTGAGTCGGAGAGGCGGTCGGTGAGTCGGAGAGACGGTCGGTGAGTCAGAGAGGAGGTCCGTGAGTCGGAGAGGCGGTCGGTGAGTCGGAGAGACGGTCGGTGAGTCGGAGAGGTGGTCCGTGAGTCGGAGAGGCGGTCGGTGAGTCGGAGAGAAGGTCAGTGAGTTGGAGAGGCGGTCAGTGAGTCGGAGAGGCGGTCGCTGAGTCGGAGAGATGGTAGGTGAGTCGGAGAGGCGGTCGGAGAGGCGGTCGGAGAGTCGGAGAGGCGGTCGGTGAGGCATTTGGTGAGTCGGAGAGGCGGTCGGTGAGTCGGAGAGGTGGTCGGTGAGTCGGAGAGGCGGTCGGTGAGTCGCAGAGGCGGTCCGTGTGTCGGAGAGGCGGTCGGTGAGTCGGAGAGGTGGTCGGTGAGTCGGAGAGGCGGTCGGTGAGACGGAGAGGCAGTCGGTGAGTCGGAGAGGCGGTCGGTGAGTCGGCGATACGGTCGGTGAGGCGGTCGGTGAGTCGGTGAGGCGGTTGATGAGTCGGAGAGGTGTTCGGTGAGGCATTCGGTGAGTCGGAGAGACGGTCGGTGAGGTTTTCGGTGAGTCGGAGAGGCAGTCAGAGAGGCGGTCGGTGAGTCGGAGAGGCAGTCGGAGAGGCGGTCGGAGAGGCGGTCGGTGAGTCGGAGAGGCGGTCGGTGAGTCGGAGAGGCGGTCGGTGAGTCGGAGAGGCGGTCCGTGAGTCGGAGAGGTGGTCGGTGAGTCGGAGAGAAGGTCCGTGAGTCGGAGAGACGGTCAGTGAGTCGGAGAGGCGGTCAGTGAGTCGGAGAGGCGGTCGGTGAGTCGGAGAGGCGGTCGGTGAGTCCGAGAGGCGGTCGGTCAGTCGGAGAGACGGTCGGTGTGTCGGAGAGGCGGTCGGTGAGTCGGAGAGGCGGTCGGTGAGTCGGAGAGTCGGCCGGTGAGTCCGAGAGGCGGTCGGTGAGTCGGAGAGGCGGTCGGTGAGGCAATCGGTGAGTCGGAGAGGCGGTCGGTGAGTCGGAGAGACGGTCGGTGAGTCGGAGAGGCGGTCGCTGAGTCGGAGAGGCGGTCGGTGAGTCGGAGAGGCGGTCGGTGAGTCGGAGAGGCAGTCGGTGTGTCGGAGAGGCGGTCGTTGAGTCGGAGAGGCGGTCAGTGAGTCGGAGAGGCGGTCGGTGAGTCGGAGAGGCGGTCGGTGAGTCGGAGAGACGGTCGGTGAGTCGGAGAGGCGGTCGGTGAGTCGGAGAGGCGGTCGGTCAGTCGGAGAGGCGGTCCGTGAGTCGGAGAGGCGGTCCGTGAGTCGGAGAGGCGGTCGGTGAGTCGGAGAGACGGTCGGTGAGTCGGAGAGGCGGTCGGTGAGTCGGAGAGCCGGTCGGTGAGTCGGAGAGGCGGTCGGTGAGTCGGAGAGGCGGTCGGTGAGTCGGAGAGGCGGTCGGTGAGTCGGAGAGGCGGTCGGAGAGGCGGTCGGTGAGTCGGAGAGGCGGTCGGTGAGTCGGAGAGACGGTCGGTGAGTCAGAGAGGAGGTCCGTGAGTCGGAGAGGCGGTCGGTGAGTCGGAGAGACGGTCGGTGAGTCGGAGAGGCGGTCCGTGAGTCGGAGAGGCGGTCGGTGAGTCGGAGAGAAGGTCAGTGAGTCGGAGAGGCGGTCAGTGAGTCGGAGAGGCGGTCGCTGAGTCGGAGAGATGGTAGGTGAGTCGGAGAGGCGGTCGGAGAGGCGGTCGGAGAGTCGGAGAGGCGGTCGGTGAGGCATTTGTTGAGTCGGAGAGGCGGTCGGTGAGTCGGAGATACGGTCGGTGAGGCGGTCGGTGAGTCGGAGAGGCGGTCGATGAATTGGAGAGGTGGTCGGTGAGGTATTCGGTGAGTCGGAGAGACGGTCGGTGAGGTGGTCGGTGAGTCGGAGAGGCGGTCGGTGAGTCGGAGAGACGGTCGTTGAGTCGGAGAGGTGGTCGGTGAGTCAGAGAGGCAGTCAGAGAGGCGGTCGGTGAGTCGGAGAGGCAGTCGGAGAGGCGGTCGGTGAGTCGGAGAGGCGGTTGGTGAGACGGAGAGGCGGTCGGTGAGTCGGAGAGACGGTCGGTGAGTCGGAGAGGCGGTCGGTGAGTCCGAGAGGCGGTTGGTTAGTCGGAGAGATGGTCGGTGAGTCGGAGAGGCGGTCGGAGAGGCGGTCGGAGAGGCGGTCGGTGAGTCCGAGAGGCGGTCGGAGAGGCGGTCGGAGAGTCGGTCGGTGAGGCATTCGGTGAGTCGGAGAGGCGGTCGGTGAGTCGGAGAGGCGGTCGGTGAGTCGGAGAGACGGGCGGTGAGTCGGAGAGGCGGTCAGTGAGTCGGAGAGGCGGTCGGTTAGTCGGAGAGGCGGTCGGTGAGTCCGAGAGGCGGTCGGTGAGTCAGAGAGACGGTCGGTGTGTCGGAGAGGTGGTCGGTGAGTCGGAGAGGCGGTCGGTGAGTCGGAGAGGCGGTCGGTGAGTCGGAGAGGCGGTCGGTGAGTCGGAGAGGCGGTCGCTGAGTCGGAGAGGCGGTCGGTGAGTCGGAGAGGCGGTCGGAGAGGCGGTCGGAGAGTCGGAGAGGCGGTCGGTGAGGGATTTGGTGAGTCGGAGAAGTGGTCGGTGAGTCGGAGAGGCGGTCGGTTAGTCGGAGAGGCGGTCGGTGAGTCGGAGAGGCGGTCGGTGTGTCGGAGAGGCGGTCGGTGAGTCGGAGAGGCGGTCGGTGAGTCGGAGAGGCGGTTGGTGAGTCGGAGAGACGGTCGGTGAGTCAGAGAGGAGGTCAGTGAGTCGGAGAGGCGGTCGGTGAGTCGGAGAGACGGTCGGTGAGTCGGAGAGGCGGTCCGTGAGTCGGAGAGGCGGTCCGTGAGTCGTAGAGGCGGTCAGTGAGTCGGAGAGGCGGTCGGTGAGTCGGAGAGACGGTCGGTGAGTCGGAGAGGCAGTCCGTGAGTCGGAGAGGCGGTCCGCGAGTCGTAGAGGCGGTCAGTGAGTCGGAGAGGCGGTCGGTGAGTCGGAGAGGCGGTCGGTGAGTCCAAGAGGCGGTCGGTGAGTCGGAGAGACGGTCGGTGTATCGGAGAGGTGGTCGGTGAGTCGGAGAGGCGGTCGGTGAGTCGGAGAGACGGTCGGTGAGTCCGAGAGGCGGTCGGTGAGTCGGAGAGGCGGTCGGTGAGACAATCGGTGAGTCGGCGAGGTGGTCGGTGAGTCGGAGAGGCGGTCGGTGAGTCGGAGATACGGTCGGTGAGGCGGACGGTGAGTCGGAGAGGCGGTCGATGAATCGGAGCGGTGGTCGGTGAGGCATTCGGTGAGTCGGAGAGACGGTCGGTGAGGTGGTCGGTGAGTCAGAGAGGCGGTCGGTGAGTCGGAGAGACGGTCGTTGAGTCGGAGAGGTGGTCGGTGAGTCAGAGATGCAGTCAGAGAGGCGGTCGGTGAATCGGAGAGGCAGTCGGAGAGGCGGTCGGAGAGGCGGTCGGTGAGTCGCAGAGGCGGTTGGTGAGACGGAGAGGCGGTCGGTGAGTCGGAGAGACGGTCGGTGAGTCGGAGAGGCGGTCGGTGAGTCGGAGAGGCGGTCGGTGAGTCGGAGAGGCGGTCGGTGAGTCCGAGAGGCGGTTGGTGAGTCGGAGAGATGGTCGGTGAGTCGGAGAGGCGGTCGGAGAGGCGGTCGGAGAGGCAGAGAGGCGGTCGGTGAGGCATTTGGTGAGTCGGAGAGGCGGTCGGTGAGGCATTTGGTGAGTCGGTGAGGCGGTCGGTGAGTCGGAGAGGCGGTCGGTGAGTCGGAGAGGCGGTCGGTGATTCGGATAGGCGGTCGGTGAGTCGGAGAGGCGGTCGGTGTGTCGGAGAGGCGGTCGGTGAGTCGGAGAGGCGGTCGGTGAGTCGGGGACGCGGTCGGTGAGTAGGAGTGACGGTCGGTGAGTCGGAGAGGCGGTCAGTGAGTCGGAGAGGCGGTCGGTGAGTCGGAGAGACGGTCAGTGAGTCGGAGAGGCGGTCAGTGAGTCGGATAGGCGGTCGGTGAGTCAGAGAGGCGGTCGGTGAGTCCGAGAGGCGGTCGGTGAGTCGGAGAGACGGTCGGTGTGTCGGAGAGGTGGTCGGTGAGTCGGAGAGGCGGTCGGTGAGTCGGAGAGGCGGCCGGTGAGTCTGAGAGGCAGTCGGTGAGTCGGAGAGGCGGTCGGTGAGGCAATCGGTGAGTCGGAGAGGCGGTTGGTGTGTCGGAGAGACGGTCGGTGAGTCGGAAAGGCGGTCGCTGAGTCGGAGAGGCGGTCGGTGAGTCGGAGAGGCGGTCGGAGAGGCGGTCGGAGAGTCGGAGAGGCGGTTGGTGAGGGATTTGGTGAGTCGGAGAAGCGGTCGGTGAGTCGGAGAGGCGGTCGGTGAGTCGGAGAGGCGGTCGGTAAGTCGGAGAGGCTGTCGGTGAGTCGGAGAGGCGGTCGGTGAGTCGGAGAGGCAGTCGGTGTGTCGGAGAGGCGGTCGTTGAGTCGGAGAGGCGGTCAGTGAGTCGGAGAGGCGGTCGGTGAGTCGGAGAGGCAGTCGGTGAGTCGGAGAGACGGTCGGTGAGTCGGAGAGGCGGTCGGTGAGTCGGAGAGGCGGTCGGTCAGTCGGAGAGGCGGTCCGTGAGTCGGAGAGGCAGTCGGTGAGTCGGAGAGCCGGTCGGTGAGTCGGAGAGGCGGTCGGTGAGTCGGAGAGGCGGTCGGTGAGTCGGAGAGGTGGTCGGTGAGTCCGAGAGGCGGTCGGTGAGTCCGAGGGGCGGTCGGTGAGTCGGAGAGGCGGTCGGTGAGTCGGAGAGGCGGTCGGTGAGTCCGAGAGGCGGTCGGTGAGTCGGAGAGGCGGTCGGTGAAGTGGTCGGTGAGTCGGAGAGGCGGTCGGTGAGTCGGTGAGGCGGTCGGTGAGTCGGAGAGGCGGTCGGTGAGTCGGAGAGGCAGTCGGAGAGGCGGTCGGAGAGGCGGTCGGTGAGTCGGAGAGGCGGTCGGTGAGTCGGAGAGGCGGTCGGTGAGTCGGAGAGACGGTCGGTGAGTCGGAGAGGCGGTCGGTGAGTCAGAGAGGTGGTCGGTGAGTCGGAGAGGCGGTCGGTGAGTCCGAGAGGCGGTCGGTGAGTCGGAGAGACGGTCGGTGAGTCGGAGAGGTGGTCGCTGAGTCGGAGAGGCTGTCGGTGATTCGGAGAGGCGGTCGGAGAGGCGGTCGGAGAGTCACAGAGGCGGTCGGTGAGGGATTTGGTGACTCGGAGAGACGGTCGGTGAGGCGGTCGGTGAGTCGGAGAGGCGGTTGGTGAGTCGGAGAGATGGTCGGTGAGTCGGAGAGGCAGTCGGAAAGGCGGTCGGTGATTCGGAGAGACGGTCGGTGAGTCGGAGAGGCGGTCGGTGAGTCGGAGAGGGAGTCGGTGAGTCCGAGAGGCTGTCGGTGAGTCGGAGAGGCGGTCGGTGAGTCGGAGAGGCGGTCGGTGAGTCGGAGAGGCGGTCGGAGAGGCGGTCGGTGAGTCGGAGAGGCGGTCGGTGAGTCAGAGAGACTGTCGGCGAGTCAGAGAGGAGGTCAGTGAGTCGGAGAGGCGGTCGGTGAGTCGGAGAGGCGGTCGGTGAGACAATCGGTGAGTCGGCGAGGAGGTCGGTGAGTCGGAGAGGCAGTCGGTGAGTCGGAGATACGGTCGGTGAGGCGGTCGGTGAGTCGGAGAGGCGGTCGATGAATCGGAGAGGTGGTCGGTGAGGCATTCGGTGAGTCGGAGAGACGGTCGGTGAGGTGGTCGGTGAGTCGGAGAGGCGGTCGGTGAGTCGGAGAGACAGGCGTTGAGTCGGAGAGGTGGTCGGTGAGTCAGAGAGGCAGTCAGAGAGGCGGTCGGTGAGTCGGAGAGGCAGTCGGAGAGCCAGTCGGAGAGGCGGTCGGTGAGTCGGAGAGGCGGTTGGTGAGACGGAGAGGCGGTCGGTGAGTCGGAGAGACGGTCGGTGAGTCGGAGAGGCGGTCGGTGAGTCGGAGAGGCGGTCGGTGAGTCGGAGAGGCAGTCGGTGAGTCCGAGAGGCGGTTGGTGAGTCGGAGAGATGGTCGGTGAGTCGGAGAGGCGGTCGGAGAGGCGGTCGGAGAGGCGGTCGGTGAGTCCGAGAGGCGGTCGGAGAGGCGGTCGGAGAGTCGGAGAGGCGGTCGGTGAGGCATTTGGTGAGTCTGAGAGGCGGTCGGTGAGTCGGAGAGGCGGTCGGTGAGTCGGAGAGGCGGTCGGTGAGTCGGATAGGCGGTCGGTGAGTCGGAGAGGCGGTCGGTGTGTCGGAGAGGCGGTCGGTGAGTCGGAGAGGCGGTCGGTGAGTCGGGGAGGCGGTCGGTGAGTCGGAGTGACGGTCGGTGAGTCGGAGAGGCGGTCAGTGAGTCGGAGAGGCGGTCAGTGAGTCGGAGAGGCGGTCGGTGAGTCGGAGAGGCGGTCGGTGAGTCGGAGAGACGGTCGTTGAGTCAGAGAGGTGGTCGGTGAGTCAGAGATGCAGTCAGAGAGGCGGTCGGTGAATCGGAGAGGCAGTCGGAGAGGCGGTCAGAGAGGCGGTCGGTGAGTCGCAGAGGCGGTTGGTGAGACGGAGAGGCGGTCGGTGAGTCGGAGAGACGGTCGGTGAGTCGGAGAGGCGGTCGGTGAGTCGGAGAGGCGGTCGGTGAGTCGGAGAGGCGGTCGGTGAGTCCGAGAGGCGGTTGGTGAGTCGGAGAGATGGTCGGTGAGTCGGAGAGGCGGTCGGAGAGGCGGTCGGAGAGGCGGTCGGTGAGTCCGAGAGGCGGTCGGAGAGGCGGTCGGAGAGTCGGAGAGGCGGTCGGTGAGGCATTTGGTGAGTCGGAGAGGCGGTCGGTGAGGCATTTGGTGAGTCGGAGAGGCGGTCGGTGAGTCGGAGAGGCGGTCGGTGAGTCGGAGAGGCGGTCGGTGATTCGGATAGGCGGTCGGTGAGTCGGAGAGGCGGTCGGTGTGTCGGAGAGGCGGTCGGTGAGTCGGAGAGGCGGTCGGTGAGTCGGGGAGGCGGTCGGTGAGTAGGAGTGACGGTCGGTGAGTCGGAGAGGCGGTCAGTGAGTCGGAGAGGCGGTCGGTGAGTCGGAGAGACGGTCAGTGAGTCGGAGAGGCGGTCAGTGAGTCGGAGAGGCGGTCGGTGAGTCAGAGAGGCGGTCGGTGAGTCCGAGAGGCGGTCGGTGAGTCGGAGAGACGGTCGGTGTGTCGGAGAGGTGGTCGGTGAGTCGGAAAGGCGGTCGGTGAGTCGGAGAGGCGGCCGGTGAGTCTGAGAGGCAGTCGGTGAGTCGGAGAGGCGGTCGGTGAGGCAATCGGTGAGTCGGAGAGGCGGTTGGTGTGTCGGAGAGACGGTCGGTGAGTCGGAGAGGCGGTCGCTGAGTCGGAGAGGCGGTCGGTGAGTCGGAGAGGCGGTTGGAGAGGCGGTCGGAGAGTCGGAGAGGCGGTTGGTGAGGGATTTGGTGAGTCGGAGAAGCGGTCGGTGAGTCGGAGAGGCGGTCGGAGAGGCGGTCGGAGAGTCGGAGAGGCGGTTGGTGAGGGATTTGGTGAGTCGGAGAAGCGGTCGGTGAGTCGGAGAGGCGGTCGGTGAGTCGGAGAGGCGGTCGGTAAGTCGGAGAGGCTGTCGGTGAGTCGGAGAGGCGGTCGGTGAGTCGGAGAGGCAGTCGGTGTGTCGGAGAGGCGGTCGTTGAGTCGGAGAGGCGGTCAGTGAGTCGGAGAGGCGGTCGGTGAGTCGGAGAGGCAGTCGGTGAGTCGGAGAGACGGTCGGTGAGTCGGAGAGGTGGTCGGTGAGTAGGAGAGGCGGTCGGTCAGTCGGAGAGGCGGTCCGTGAGTCGGAGAGGCAGTCGGTGAGTCGGAGAGCCGGTCGGTGAGTCGGAGAGGCGGTCGGTGAGTCGGAGAGGCGGTCGGTGAGTCGGAGAGGTGGTCGGTGAGTCCGAGAGGCGGTCGGTGAGTCCGAGGGGCGGTCGGTGAGTCGGAGAGGCGGTCGGTGAGTCGGAGAGGCGGTCGGTGAGTCCGAGAGGCGGTCGGTGAGTCGGAGAGGCGGTCGGTGAAGTGGTCGGTGAGTCGGAGAGGCGGTCGGTGAGTCGGTGAGGCGGTCGGTGAGTCGGAGAGGCGGTCGGTGAGTCGGAGAGGCAGTCGGAGAGGCGGTCGGAGAGGCGGTCGGTGAGTCGGAGAGGCGGTCGGTGAGTCGGAGAGGCGGTCGGTGAGTCGGAGAGACGGTCGGTGAGTCGGAGAGGCGGTCGGTGAGTCAGAGAGGTGGTCGGTGAGTCGGAGAGGTGGTCGGTGAGTCCGAGAGGCGGTCGGTGAGTCGGAGAGACGGTCGGTGAGTCGGAGAGGTGGTCGCTGAGTCGGAGAGGCTGTCGGTGATTCGGAGAGGCGGTCGGAGAGGCGGTCGGAGAGTCACAGAGGCGGTCGGTGAGGGATTTGGTGACTCGGAGAGACGGTCGGTGAGGCGGTCGGTGTGTCGGAGAGGCGGTTGGTGAGTCGGAGAGATGGACGGTGAGTCGGAGAGGCAGTCGGAAAGGCGGTCGGTGATTCGGAGAGGCGGTTGGTGATTCGGAGAGACGGTCGGTGAGTCGGAGAGGCGGTCGGTGAGTCGGAGAGGCAGTCGGTGTGTCGGAGAGGCGGTCGGTGAGTCGGAGAGGCGGTCGGTGAGTCGGAGAGGCGGTCGGTGAGTCGGAGAGACGGTCGGTGAGTCGGAGAGGCGGTCGGTGAGTCAGAGAGGTGGTCGGTGAGTCGGAGAGGTGGTCGGTGAGTCCGAGAGGCGGTCGGTGAGTCGGAGAGACGGTCGGTGAGTCGGAGAGGTGGTCGCTGAGTCGGAGAGGCTGTCGGTGATTCGGAGAGGCGGTCGGAGAGGCGGTCGGAGAGTCACAGAGGCGGTCGGTGAGGGATTTGGTGACTCGGAGAGACGGTCGGTGAGGCGGTCGGTGTGTCGGAGAGGCGGTTGGTGAGTCGGAGAGATGGACGGTGAGTCGGAGAGGCAGTCGGAAAGGCGGTCGGTGATTCGGAGAGGCGGTTGGTGATTCGGAGAGACGGTCGGTGAGTCGGAGAGGCGGTCGGTGAGTCGGAGAGGCAGTCGGTGTGTCGGAGAGGCGGTCGTTGAGTCGGAGAGGCGGTCAGTGAGTCGGAGAGGCGGTCGGTGAGTCGGAGAGGCAGTCGGTGAGTCGGAGAGACGGTCGGTGAGTCGGAGAGGCGGTCGGTGAGTCGGAGAGGCGGTCGGTCAGTCGGAGAGGCGGTCCGTGAGTCGGAGAGGCAGTCGGTGAGTCGGAGAGCCGGTCGGTGAGTCGGAGAGGCGGTCGGTGAGTCGGAGAGGCGGTCGGTGAGTCGGAGAGGTGGTCGGTGAGTCCGAGAGGCGGTCGGTGAGTCCGAGGGGCGGTCGGTGAGTCGGAGAGGCGGTCGGTGAGTCGGAGAGGCGGTCGGTGAGTCCGAGAGGTGGTCGGTGAGTCGGAGAGGCGGTCGGTGAAGTGGTCGGTGAGTCGGAGAGGCGGTCGGTGAGTCGGTGAGGCGGTCGGTGAGTCGGAGAGGCGGTCGGTGAGTCGGAGAGGCAGTCGGAGAGGCGGTCGGAGAGGCGGTCGGTGAGTCGGAGAGGCGGTCGGTGAGTCGGAGAGGCGGTCGGTGAGTCAGAGAGACGGTCGGTGAGTCGGAGAGGCGGTCGGTGAGTCAGAGAGGTGGTCGGTGAGTCGGAGAGGCGGTCGGTGAGTCCGAGAGGCGGTCGGTGAGTCGGAGAGACGGTCGGTGAGTCGGAGAGGTGGTCGCTGAGTCGGAGAGGCTGTCGGTGATTCGGAGAGGCAGTCGGAGAGGCGGTCGGAGAGTCACAGAGGCGGTCGGTGAGGGATTTGGTGACTCGGAGAGACGGTCGGTGAGGCGGTCGGTGAGTCGGAGAGGCGGTTGGTGAGTCGGAGAGATGGTCGGTGAGTCGGAAAGGCAGTCGGAAAGGCGGTCGGTGATTCGGAGAGACGGTCGGTGAGTCGGAGAGGCGGTCGGTGAGTCGGAGAGGCGGTCGGTGAGTCGGAGAGGGAGTCGGTGAGTCCGAGAGGCTGTCGGTGAGTCGGAGAGGCGGTCGGTGAGTCGGAGAGGCGGTCGGTGAGTCGGAGAGGCGGTCGGAGAGGCGGTCGGTGAGTCGGAGAGGCGGTCGGTGAGTCAGAGAGACGGTCGGCGAGTCAGAGAGGAGGTCAGTGAGTCGGAGAGGCGGTCGGTGAGTCGGAGAGGCGGTCGGTGAGACAATCGGTGAGTCGGCGAGGAGGTCGGTGAGTCGGAGAGGCAGTCGGTGAGTCGGAGATACGGTCGGTGAGGCGGTCGGTGAGTCGGAGAGGCGGTCGATGAATCGGAGAGGTGGTCGGTGAGGCATTCGGTGAGTCGGAGAGACGGTCGGTGAGGTGGTCGGTGAGTCGGAGAGGCGGTCGGTGAGTCGGAGAGACAGGCGTTGAGTCGGAGAGGTGGACGGTGAGTCAGAGAGGCAGTCAGAGAGGCGGTCGGTGAGTTGGAGAGGCAGTCGGAGAGCCAGTCGGAGAGGCGGTCGGTGAGTCGGAGAGGCGGTTGGTGAGACGGAGAGGCGGTCGGTGAGTCGGAGAGACGGTCGGTGAGTCGGAGAGGCGGTCGGTGAGTCGGAGAGGCGGTCGGTGAGTCGGAGAGGCAGTCGGTGAGTCCGAGAGGCGGTTGGTGAGTCGGAGAGATGGTCGGTGAGTCGGAGAGGCGGTCGGAGAGGCGGTCGGAGAGGCGGTCGGTGAGTACGAGAGGCGGTCGGAGAGGCGGTCGGAGAGTCGGAGAGGCTGTCGGTGAGGCATTTGGTGAGTCTGAGAGGCGGTCGGTGAGTCGGAGAGGCGGTCGGTGAGTCGGAGAGGCAGTCGGTGAGTCGGATAGGCGGTCGGTGAGTCAGAGAGGCGGTCGGTGTGTCGGAGAGGCGGTCGGTGAGTCGGAGAGGCGGTCGGTGAGTCGGGGAGGCGGTCGGTGAGTCGGGGAGGCGGTCGGTGAGTCGGAGTGACGGTCGGTGAGTCGGAGAGGCGGTCAGTGAGTCGGAGAGGCGGTCGGTGAGTCCGAGAGGCGGTCTGTGAGTCGGAGAGACGGTCGGTGTGTCGGAGAGGCGGTCGGTGAGTCGGAGAGGCGGTCGGTGAGTCGGAGAGGCGGCCGGTGAGTCCGAGAGGCGGTCGGTGAGTCGGAGAGGCGGTCGGTGAGGCAATCGGTGAGTCCGGAGAGGCGGTCGGTGAGTCGGAGAGACGGTCGGTGAGTCGGAGAGGCGGTCGCTGAGTCGGAGAGGCGGTCGGAGAGGCGGTCGGAGAGTCGGAGAGGCGGTCGGTGAGGGATTTGGTGAGTCGGAGAAGCGGTCGGTGAGTCGGAGAGGCAGTCGGTGTGTCGGAGAGGCGGTCGTTGAGTCGGAGAGGCGGTCAGTGAGTCGGAGAGGCGGTCGGTGAGTCGGAGAGGCGGTCGGTGAGTCGGAGAGCCGGTCGGTGAGTCGGAGAGGCGGTCGGTGAGTTGGAGAGGCGGTCGGTGAGTCGGAGAGGCGGTCGGTGAGTCCGAGAGGCGGTCGGTGAGTCGGAGAGACGGTCGGTGAGTCGGAGAGGCGGTCGGTGAGTCGGAGAGGCGGTCGGTGAGTTGGAGAGGCGGTCGGAGAAGCGGTCGGTGAGTCGGAGAGGCGGTCGCTGAGTCAGAGAGGCGGTCGGTGAGTCGGCGAGGCGGTCGGAGAGTCGGAGAGGCGGTCGGTGAGGCATTTGGTGAGTCGGAGAGGCGGTCGGTGAGTCGGAGAGGCGGTCGGTGATTCGGAGAGGCGGTCGGTGAGTCGGATTGGCGGTCGGTGAGTCGGAGAGGCGGTCGGTGAGGCAATCGGTGAGTCCGGAGAGGCGGTCGGTGAGTCGGAGAGACGGTCGGTGAGTCGGAGAGGCGGTCGCTGAGTCGGAGAGGCGGTCGGTGAGTCGGAGAGGCGGTCGGAGAGGCGGTCGGAGAGTCGGAGAGGCGGTCGGTGAGGCATTTGGTGAGTCGGAGAGGCGGTCGGTGAGTCGGAGAGGCGGTCGGTGAGTCGGAGAGGCGGTCAGTGAGTCGGATAGGCGGTCGGTGAGTCGGAGAGGCGGTCGGTGTGTCGGAGAGGCGGTCGGTGAGTCGGAGAGGCGGTCGGTGAGTCGGGGAGGCGGTCGGTGAGTCGGAGTGACGGTCGGTGAGTCGGAGGGACGGTCAGTGAGTCGGAGAGGCGGCCGGTGAGTCGGAGAGGCGGTCTGTGAGTCGGAGAGACGGTCGGTGTGTCGGAGAGGTGGTCGGTGAGTCGGAGAGGCGGTCGGTGAGTCGGAGAGGCGGCCGGTGAGTCCGAGAGGCGGTCGGTGAGTCGGAGAGGTGGTCGGTGAGGCAATCGGTGAGTCCGGAGAGGCGGTCGGTGAGTCGGAGAGACGCTCGGTGAGTCGGAGAGGCGGTCGCTGAGTCGGAGAGGCGGTCGGTGAGTCGGAGAGGCGATCGGAGAGGCGGTCGGAGATTCGGAGAGGCGGTCGGTGAGGGATTTGGTGAGTCGGAGAAGTGGTCGGTGAGTCGGAGAGGCAGTCGGTGTGTCGGAGAGACGGTCGTTAAGTCGGAGAGGCGGTCAGTGAGTCGGAGAGGCGGTCGGTGAGTCGGAGAGGCGGTCGGTGAGTCGGAGAGACGGTCGGTGAGTCGGAGAGGCGGTCGGTGAGTCGGAGAGGCGGTCGGTGAGTCCGAGAGGCGGTCGGTGAGTCCGAGAGGCGGTCGGTGAGTCGGAGAGGCGGCCGGTGAGTCCGAGAGGCAGTCGGTGAGTCGGAGAGGCGGTCGGTGAGTCGGAGAGGCGGTCGGAGAAGCGGTCGGTGAGTCGGAGAGGCGGTCGGTGAGTCGGTGAGGTGGTCAGTGAGTCGGAGAGGCGGTCGGTGAGTCGGAGAGGCAGTCGGAGAGGCGGTCGGAGAGGCAGTCGGTGAGTCGGAGAGGTGGTCGGTGAGTCGGAGAGGCGGTGGGTGAGTCGGAGAGGTGGTCGGTGAGTCGGATAGGCGGTCGGTGAGTCCGAGAGGCGGTCGGTGAGTCGGAGAGACGGTCGGTGAGTCGGAGAGGTGGTCGCTGAGTCGGAGAGGCTGTCGGTGAGTCGGAGAGGCGGTCGGAGAGGCGGTCGGAGAGTCGCAGAGGCGGTCGGGGAGGGATTTGGTGACTCGGAGAGACGGTCGGTGAGGCGGTCGGTGAGTCGGAGAGGCGGTTGGTGAGTCGGAGAGGCGGTCGGTGAGTCGGAGAGGCAGTCGGTGTGTCGGAGAGATGGTCGTTAAGTCGGAGAGGCGGTCAGTGAGTCGGAGAGGCGGTCGGTGAGTCGGAGAGGCGGTCGGTGAGTCGGAGAGACGGTCGGTGAGTCGGAGAGGCGGTCGGTGAGTCGGAGAGGCGGTCGGTGAGTCCGAGAGGCGGTCGGTGAGTCCGAGAGGCGGTCGGTGAGTCGGAGAGACGGTCGGTGAGTCGGAGAGGCAGTCGGTGAGTCGGAGAGGCGGTCGGTGAGACGGAGAGACGGTCGGAGAAGCGGTCGGTGAGTCGGAGAGGCGGTCGGTGAGTCGGAGAGGCGGTCGGTGAGTCGGAGAGCCGGTCGGTGAGTCGGAGAGGCGGTCGGTGAGTCGGAGAGGGGGTCGGTGAGTCGGAGAGGCGGTCGGTGAGTCTGAGAGGCGATCGGTGAGTCCGAGAGGCGGTCGGTGAGTCGGAGAGACGGTCGTTGAGTCGGAGAGGCGGTCGGTGAGTCGGAGAGGCGGTCGGTGAGTTGGAGAGGCGGTCGGAGAAGCGGTCGGTGAGTCGGAGAGGCGGTCGGTGAGTCGGTGAGGCGGTCGGTGAGTCGGAGAGGCGGTCGGTGAGTCGGAGAGGCAGTCGGAGAGGCGGTCGGAGAGGCGGTCGGTGAGTCGGAGAGGCGGTCGGTGAGTCGGAGAGGCGGTCGGTGAGTCGGAGAGACGATCGGTGAGTCGGCGAGGCGGTCGGTGAGTCGGAGAGGTGGTCGGTGAGTCGGATAGGCGGTCGGTGAGTCCGAGAGGCGGTCGGTGAGTCGGAGAGACGGTCGGTGAGTCGGAGAGGTGGTCGCTGAGTCGGAGAGGCTGTCGGTGAGTCGGAGAGGCGGTCGGAGAGGCGGTCGGAGAGTCGCAGAGGCGGTCGGTGAGGGATTTGGTGACTCGGAGAGACGGTCGGTGAGGCGGTCGGTGAGTCGGAGAGGCGGTTGGTGAGTCGGAGAGACGGTCGGTGAGTCGGAGAGGCGGTCGGTGAGTCCGAGAGGCGGTCGGTGAGTCCGAGAGGCGGTCGGTGAGTCGGAGAGACGGTCGGTGAGTCGGAGAGGCGGTCGGTGAGTCGGTCGGTGAGTCGGAGAGGCGGTCGGTGAGTCGGAGAGGCGGTCGGTGAGTCGGAGAGGTGGTCGGTGAGTCGGATAGGCGGTCGGTGAGTCCGAGAGGTGGTCGGTGAGTCGGAGAGACGGTCGGTGAGTCGGAGAGGTGGTCGCTGAGTCGGAGAGGCTGTCGGTGAGTCGGAGAGGCGGTCGGAGAGGCGGTCGGAGAGGCGGTCGGAGAGTCGCAGAGGCAGTCGGTGAGGGATTTGGTGACTCGGAGAGACGGTCGGTGAGGCGGTCGGTGAGTCGGAGAGGCGGTTGGTGAGTCGGAGAGGCGGTCGGTGAGTCGGAGAGGCAGTCGGTGTGTCGGAGAGACGGTCGTTAAGTCGGAGAGGCGGTCAGTGAGTCGGAGAGGCGGTCGGTGAGTCGGAGAGGCGGTCGGTGAGTCGGAGAGGCGGTCGGAGAGGCGGTCGGAGAGGCGGTCGGAGAGTCGCAGAGGCAGTCGGTGAGGGATTTGGTGACTCGGAGAGACGGTCGGTGAGGTGGTCGGTGAGTCGGAGAGGCGGTTGGTGAGTCGGAGAGGCGGTCGGTGAGTCGGAGAGGCAGTCGGTGTGTCGGAGAGACGGTCGTTAAGTCGGAGAGGCGGTCAGTGAGTCGGAGAGGTGGTCGGTGAGTCGGAGAGGCGGTCGGTGAGTCGGAGAGACGGTCGGTGAGTCGGAGAGGCGGTCGGTGAGTCGGAGAGGCGGTCGGTGAGTCCGAGAGGCGGTCGGTGAGTCCGAGAGGCGGTCGGTGAGTCGGAGAGACGGTCGGTGAGTCGGAGAGGCAGTCGGTGAGTCGGAGTGGCGGTCGGTGAGTCGGAGAGACGGTCGGAGAAGCGGTCGGTGAGTCGGAGAGGCGGTCGGTGAGTCGGAGAGGCGGTCGGTGAGTCGGAGAGCTGGTCGGTGAGTCGGAGAGGCGGTCGGTGAGTCGGAGATGGGGTCGGTGAGTCGGAGAGGTGGTCGGTGAGTCTGAGAGGCGATCGGTGAGTCCGAGAGGCGGTCGGTGAGTCGGAGAGACGGTCGGTGAGTCGGAGAGGCGGTCGGTGAGTCGGAGAGGCGGTCGGTGAGTTGGAGAGGCGGTCGGAGAAGCGGTCGGTGAGTCGGAGAGGCGGTCGGTGAGTCGGTGAGGCGGTCGGTGAGTCGGAGAGGCGGTCGGTGAGTCGGAGAGGCAGTCGGAGAGGCGGTCGGAGAGGCGGTCGGTGAGTCGGAGAGGCGGTCGGTGAGTCGGAGAGGCGGTCGGTGAGTCGGAGAGACGGTCGGTGAGTCGGAGAGGCGGTCGGTGAGTCGGAGAGGTGGTCGGTGAGTCGGATAGGCGGTCGGTGAGTCCGAGAGGCGGTCGGTGAGTCGGAGAGACGGTCGGTGATTCGGAGAGGTGGTCGCTGAGTCGGAGAGGCTGTCGGTGAGTCGGAGAGGCGGTCGGAGAGGCGGTCGGAGAGTCGCAGAGGCGGTCGGTGAGGGATTTGGTGACTCGGAGAGACGGTCGGTGAGGCGGTCGGTGAGTCGGAGAGGCGGTTGGTGAGTCGGAGAGATGGTCGGTGAGTCGGAGAGGCAGTCGGAAAGGCGGTCGGTGAGTCAGAGAGGCAGTCGGAGAGGCAGTCGGAGAGGCGGTCGGTGAGTCGGAGAGGCGGTCGGTGAGTCGGAGAGGCGGTCGGTGAGTCGGAGAGACGGTCGGTGAGTCGGAGAGGCGGTCGGAGAGTCGCAGAGGCGGTCGGTGAGGGATTTGGTGACTCGGAGAGACGGTCGGTGAGGCGGTCGGTGAGTCGGAGAGGCGGTTGGTGAGTCGGAGAGACGGTCGGTGAGTCGGAGAGGCGGTCGGTGAGTCCGAGAGGCGGTCGATGAGTCCGAGAGGCGGTCGGTGAGTCGGAGAGACGGTCGGTGAGTCGGAGAGGCAGTCGGTGAGTCGGAGAGGCGGTCGGTGAGTCGGAGAGGCGGTCGGAGAAGTGGTCGGTGAGTCGGAGAGGCGGTCGGTGAGTCGGTGAGGCGGTCGGTGAGTCGGAGAGGCGGTCGGAGAGGCGGTCGGAGAGTCGGAGAGGCGGTCGGTGAGGGATTTGGTGAGTCGGAGAAGTGGTCGGTGAGTCGGAGAGGCAGTCGGTGTGTCGGAGAGGCGGTCGTTGAGTCGAAGAGGCGGTCAGTGAGTCGGAGAGGCGGTCGGTGAGTCGGAGAGGCGGTCGGTGAGTCGGAGAGCCGGTCGGTGAGTCGGAGAGGTGGTCGGTGAGTCGGAGAGGGGGTCGGTGAGTCGGAGAGGTGGTCGGTGAGTCTGAGAGGCGATCGGTGAGTCCGAGAGGCGGTCGGTGAGTCGGAGAGATGGTCGGTGAGTCGGAGAGGCGGTCGGTGAGTCGGAGAGGCGGTCGGTGAGTTGGAGAGGCGGTCGGAGAAGCGGTCGGTGAGTCGGAGAGGCAGTCGGTGAGTCAGTGAGGCGGTCGGTGAGTCGGAGAGGCAGTCGGTGAGTCGGAGAGGCAGTCGGAGAGGCGGTCGGAGAGGCGGTCGGTGAGTCGGAGAGGCGGTCGGTGAGTCGGAGAGGCGGTCGGTGAGTCGGAGAGGTGGTCGGTGAGTCGGATAGGCGGTCGGTGAGTCCGAGAGGCGGTCGGTGAGTCGGAGAGACGGTCGGTGAGTCGGAGAGGTGGTCGCTGAGTCGGAGAGGCTGTCGGTGAGTCGGAGAGGCGGTCGGAGAGGCGGTCGGAGAGTCGCAGAGGCAGTCGGTGAGGGATTTGGTGACTCGGAGAGACGGTCGGTGAGGCGGTCGGTGAGTCGGAGAGGCGGTTGGTGAGTCGGAGAGGCGGTTGGTGAGTCGGAGAGGCAGTCGGTCTGTCGGAGAGACGGTCGTTAAGTCGGAGAGGCGGTCAGTGAGTCGGAGAGGCGGTCGGTGAGTCGGAGAGGCGGTCGGTGAGTCGGAGAGACGGTCGGTGAGTCGGAGAGGCGGTGGGTGAGTCGGAGAGGCGGTCGGTGAGTCCGAGAGGCGGTCGGTGAGTCCGAGAGGCGGTCGGTGAGTCGGAGAGGGGGTCGGTGAGTCGGAGAGGTGGTCGGTGAGTCTGAGAGGCGATCGGTGAGTCCGAGAGGCGGTCGGTGAGTCGGAGAGATGGTCGGTGAGTCGGAGAGGCGGTCGGTGAGTCGGAGAGGCGGTCGGTGAGTTGGAGAGGCGGTCGGAGAAGCGGTCGGTGAGTCGGAGAGGCAGTCGGTGAGTCAGTGAGGCGGTCGGTGAGTCGGAGAGGCAGTCGGTGAGTCGGAGAGGCAGTCGGAGAGGCGGTCGGAGAGGCGGTCGGTGAGTCGGAGAGGCGGTCGGTGAGTCGGAGAGGCGGTCGGTGAGTCGGAGAGGTGGTCGGTGAGTCGGATAGGCGGTCGGTGAGTCCGAGAGGCGGTCGGTGAGTCGGAGAGACGGTCGGTGAGTCGGAGAGGTGGTCGCTGAGTCGGAGAGGCTGTCGGTGAGTCGGAGAGGCGGTCGGAGAGGCGGTCGGAGAGTCGCAGAGGCAGTCGGTGAGGGATTTGGTGACTCGGAGAGACGGTCGGTGAGGCGGTCGGTGAGTCGGAGAGGCGGTTGGTGAGTCGGAGAGGCGGTTGGTGAGTCGGAGAGGCAGTCGGTCTGTCGGAGAGACGGTCGTTAAGTCGGAGAGGCGGTCAGTGAGTCGGAGAGGCGGTCGGTGAGTCGGAGAGGCGGTCGGTGAGTCGGAGAGACGGTCGGTGAGTCGGAGAGGCGGTGGGTGAGTCGGAGAGGCGGTCGGTGAGTCCGAGAGGCGGTCGGTGAGTCCGAGAGGCGGTCGGTGAGTCGGAGAGACGGTCGGTGAGTCGGAGAGGCAGTCGGTGAGTCGGAGTGGCGGTCGGTGAGACGGAGAGATGGTCGGAGAAGCGGTCGGTGAGTCGGAGAGGCGGTCGGTGAGTCGGAGAGGCGGTCGGTGAGTTGGAGAGCCGGTCGGTGAGTCGGAGAGGCGGTCGGTGAGTCGGAGAGGGGGTCGGTGAGTCGGAGAGGTGGTCGGTGAGTCTGAGAGACGGTCGGTGAGTCGGAGAGGCGGTCGGTGAGTCGGAGAGGCGGTCGGTGAGTCGGAGAGACGGTCGGTGAGTCGGGGAGACTGTCGATGAGTCGGAGAGACGGTCGGTGAGTCGGAGAGATGGTCGGTGAGGCGGTCGGTGAGTCGGAGAGATGGTCGGTGAGTCGGAGAGACGGTCGGTGAGTCGGGGAGACTGTCGATGAGTCGGAGAGACGGTCGGTGAGTCGGAGAGACGCTCGGTGAGTCGGAGAGACGATCAGTCAGTCGGATAGATGCTCAGTGAGTCGGAGAGACAGTCGGTGAGTCGGAGAGACGGTCGGTGAGGCGGTCGGTGAGTCGGGGATTCGGTCGGTGAGTCGGAGAGACGGTCGGTGAGTCGGAGAGACAGTCGGAGATCGGAGACGCGGTCGGAGAGTCGGAGAGGCGGTCGGTGAGTCGGAGAAGCGGTCAGTGAGTTGGACAGGCGGTCGGTGAGTTGGAGAGGCAGTCGGTGAGTTGGAGAGGCAGTCGGTGAGTTGGAGAGGCAGTCGGTGAGTCGGAGAGATGGCCGGTGAGGGAGTCGGTGAGTTGGTGAGTCGGAGAAACGGTCGGTGAGTCGGAAAGACGGTCGGTGAGTCGGAGAGACGGTCGGTGAGTCGGAGAGACGGTCGGTGAGTCGGAGAGATGGTCGGTGAGTCGGAGAGACGGTCGGTGAGTCGGAGAGACAGTCGGGGAGACGGTCGGTGAGTCGGAGAGATGGTCAGTGAGGCGGTCGGTGAGTCAGAGAGACGGTCGGTGAGGAGGTCGGTGAGTCGGAGAGACGGTCGGTGAGTCGGAGAGACGGTCGGTGAGTCAGAGAGACGGTCGGTGAGTCGAAGAGACGGTCGGTGAGTCGGAGAGACGGTCGCTGAGTCGGAGAGATGGTCGGTGAGTCGGAGAGACGGTCGGTGAGTTGGAGAGACGGTCGGTGAGGCGGTTGGTGAGTCGGAGAGATGGTCGGTGAGTCGGAGAGGCGGTCGGTTAGTCGGAGAGACGGTCGGGGAGACGGTCGGTGAGTCGGAAAGGCGGTCGGTGAATCAGAGAGGCGGTCGGTGAGTCGGAGAGGCGGTCGGTGAGTCGGTCGGTGAGTCGGAGAGGCGGTCAGTGAGTCGGAGAGGCGGTCGGTGAGTCGGAGAGGCGGTTGGTGAGTCAGAGAGACGGTCGTTGTGTCGGAGAGGCAGTCGGTGAGTGGAGCCGGAGAGGCAGTCGTTGATTCGGAGAGGCGGTCAGAGATTCGGAGAGGTGGTCGGTGAGTCGGAGAAGCGGTCGGTGAGTTGGAGAAGCGGTCAGTGAGTCGGTCGGTGAGTCGGAGAGGCGGTCAGTGAGTCGGAGAGGCGGTCGGTGAGTCGGAGAGCCGGTCGGTGAGTCGGAGAGACAGTCGGGGAGTTGAAGAGGCAGTCGGTGAGTCGGAGAGACGGCCGGTGAGGCAGTCGGTGAGTCGGTGAGTCGGAGAAACGGTCGGTGAGTCGGAGAGACAGTCGGTGAGTCGGAGAGATGGTCGGTGAGTCGGAGAGAGGTTCGTGGAGTCGGAGAGATGGTCGGTGAGTCAGAGAGGCGGTCGGTGAGTCGGTGAGGAGGTCGGTGAGTCGGGGAGGCGGTCGGTGAGTCGGAGAGACGGTCGGTGAGTCGGAGAGACGGTCGGTGAGTCGGAGAGATGGTCGGTGAGTCGGAGATACGGTCGGTGAGTCGGAGAGACGGTCGGGGAGACGGTCGGTGAGTCGGAGAGACGGTCAGTGAGGTGGTCGGTGAGTGGGAGAGATGGTCGGTGAGGCGGTCGGTGAGTCGGAGAGATGGTCGGTGAGTCGGAGAGACGGTCGGTGAGTCGGGGAGACTGTCGATGAGTCGGAGAGACGGTCGGTGAGTCGGAGAGACGCTCGGTGAGTCGGAGAGACGATCGGTCAGTCGGATAGATGCTCGGTGAATCAGAGAGGCGGTCGGTGAGTCGGAGAGGCGGTCGGTGAGTCGGTCGGTGAGTCGGAGAGGCGGTCAGTGAGTCGGAGAGGCGGTCGGTGAGTCGGAGAGGCGGTTGGTGAGTCAGAGAGACGGTCGTTGTGTCGGAGAGGCAGTCGGTGAGTGGAGCCGGAGAGGCAGTCGTTGATTCGGAGAGGCGGTCAGAGATTCGGAGAGGTGGTCGGTGAGTCGGAGAAGCGGTCGGTGAGTTGGAGAAGCGGTCAGTGAGTCGGTCGGTGAGTCGGAGAGGCGGTCAGTGAGTCGGAGAGGCGGTCGGTGAGTCGGAGAGCCGGTCGGTGAGTCGGAGAGACAGTCGGGGAGTTGAAGAGGCAGTCGGTGAGTCGGAGAGACGGCCGGTGAGGCAGTCGGTGAGTCGGTGAGTCGGAGAAACGGTCGGTGAGTCGGAGAGACAGTCGGTGAGTCGGAGAGATGGTCGGTGAGTCGGAGAGAGGTTCGTGGAGTCGGAGAGATGGTCGGTGAGTCAGAGAGGCGGTCGGTGAGTCGGTGAGGAGGTCGGTGAGTCGGGGAGGCGGTCGGTGAGTCGGAGAGACGGTCGGTGAGTCGGAGAGACGGTCGGTGAGTCGGAGAGATGGTCGGTGAGTCGGAGATACGGTCGGTGAGTCGGAGAGACGGTCGGGGAGACGGTCGGTGAGTCGGAGAGACGGTCAGTGAGGTGGTCGGTGAGTGGGAGAGATGGTCGGTGAGGCGGTCGGTGAGTCGGAGAGATGGTCGGTGAGTCGGAGAGACAGTCGGTGAGTCGGGGAGACTGTCGATGAGTCGGAGAGACGGTCGGTGAGTCGGAGAGACGCTCGGTGAGTCGGAGAGACGATCGGTCAGTCGGATAGATGCTCGGTGAGTCGGAGAGACAGTCGGTGAGTCGGAGAGACGGTCGGTGAGGCGGTCGGTGAGTCGGGGATTCGGTCGGTGAGTCGGAGAGACGGTCGGTGAGTCGGAGAGACAGTCGGAGATCAGAGACGCGGTCGGAGAGTCGGAGAGGCGGTCGGTGAGTCGGAGAAGCGGTCAGTGAGTTGGAGAGACGGTCGGTGAGTCGGAGAGGCGGTCGGTGAGTCGGAGAGGTGGTCGGTGAGTCGGAGAGGCGGTCGGTGAGTCTGAGAGGCGGTCAGTGAGTCGGAGAGACGATCGGTGAGTAGGAGAGGCGGTCGCTGAGTCGGAGAGGCAGTCGGTGAGTCGGAGAGGCGGTCGGAGAGGCGGTCGGAAAGGCGGAGAGGCGGTCGGTGAGGGATTTGGTGAGTCGGAGAAGTGGTCGGTGAGTCGGAGAGGCGGTCGGTGAGTCGGAGAGGCGGTCGGTAATTCGGAGAGGCGGTCGGTGAGTCGGAGAGGCGGTCGGTGTGTCGGAGAGGCGGTCGTTGAGTCGGAGAGGCGGTCGGTCAGTCGGAGAGGCGGTCGGTGAGTCGGAGAGGCGGTCGGTGAGTCGGAGAGACGGTCGGTGAGTCGGATAGACTGTCGGGGAGACGGTCGGTGAGTCGGAGAGACGGTCAGTGAGGCGGTCGGTGAGTCGGAGAGACGGTCGGTGAGGTGGTCGGTGAGTCGGAGAGACGGTCGTTGAGTCGGAGAGACGGTCGGTGAGTCGGAGAGACGGTCGGTGAGTCGAAGAGACGGTCGGTGAGTCGGAGAGACGGTCGCTGAGTCAGAGAGATGGTCGGTGAGTCGGAGAGACAGTCGGTGAGTCGGAGAGACGGTCGGTGAGTCGAAGAGACGGTCGGTGAGTCGGAGAGACGGTCGCTGAGTCAGAGAGATGGTCGGTGAGTCGGAGAGACGGTCGGTGAGTCGGAGAGACAGTCGGTGAGGCGGTTGGTGAGTCGGAGAGATGGTCGGGGAGTTGAAGAGGCAGTCGGTGAGTTGGAGAGACGGCCGGTGAGGCAGTCGGTGAGTCGGTGAGTCGGAGAAACGGTCGGTGATTCGGAGAGACGGTCGGTGAGTCGGAGAGATGGTCGGTGAGTCGGAGAGATGGTCGTGGAGTCGGAGAGATGGTCGGTGAGTCAGAGAGGCGGTCGGTGAGTCGGTGAGGAGGTCGGTGAGTCGGGGAGATGGTCGGTGAGTCGGAGAAACGGTCGGTGAGTCGGAGAGACGGTCGGTGAGTCGGAGAGATGGTCGGTGAGTCGGAGAGACGGTCGGTGAGTCGGTGAGACGGTCGGGGAGACGGTCGGTGAGTCGGAGAGACGGTCAGTGAGGCGGTCGGTGAGTCGGAGAGACGGTTGGTGAGGCAGTCGGTGAGTCGGAGAGATGGTCGGTGAGTCGGAGAGACGGTCGGTGAGTCGGGGAGACTGTCGATGAGTCGGAGAGACGGTCGGTGAGTCGGAGAGACGCTCGGTGAGTCGGAGAGACGGTCGGTGAGTCGGATAGATGCTCGGTGAGTCGGAGAGACAGTTGGTGAGTCGGAGAGACGGTCGGTGAGGTGGTCGGTGAGTCGGGGATTCGGTCGGTGAGTCGGAGAGACGGTCGGTGAGGCGGTCGGTGAGTCGGAGAGGCGGTCGGTGAGTGGGAGAGGCGGTCGGTGAGTCGGAGAGACGGTCGGTGAGTCGGAGAGGCGGTCGGTGAGTCGGAGAGGTGGTCGGTGAGTCGGAGAGGCGGTCGTTGAGTCCGAGAGGCGGTCGGTGAGTCGGAGAGACGGTCGGTGAGTCGGAGATGCGGTCGCTGAGTCGGAGAGGCTGTCGGTGAGTCGGAGAGGCGGTCGGAGAGGCGGTCGGAGAGTCGGAGAGGTGGTCGGTGAGGGATTTGGTGAGTCGGAGAGACGGTCGGTGAGGCGGTCGGTGAGTCGGAGAGGCGGTCGGTGAGTCGGAGAGGTGGTCGGTGAGTCGGAGAGGCAGTCAGAAAGGCGGTCGGTGATTCGGAGAGGCGGTCGGTGAGTCGGACAGGCGGTCGGTGAGTCCAAGAGGCGGTCGGTGAGTCGGAGAGACGGTCGGTGTGTCGGAGAGGTGGTCGGTGAGTCGGAGAGGCGGTCGGTGAGTCGGAGATGCGGTCGGTGAGTCCGAGAGGCGGTCGGTGAGTCGGAGAGGCGGTTGGTGAGGCAATCGGTGAGTCAGCGAGGCGGTCGGTGAGTCAGAGAGGCGGTCGGTGAGTCGGAGAGACGGTCGGTGAGGCGGTCGGTGAGTCGGAGAGGCGGTCGATGAGTCGGAGAGGTGGTCGGTGAGGCATTCGGTGAGTCGGAGAGACGGTCGGTGAGGCGGTCGGTGAGTCGGAGAGGCGGTCGCTGAGTCGGAGAGGCAGTCGGAGAGGCGGTCAGAGAGGCGGTCGGTGAGTCGGAGAGACGGTCGGTGAGTCGGAGAGGCGGTCGGTGAGTCGGAGAGGCGGTCGGTGAGTCGGAGAGGCGGTCGGTGAGTCCGAGAGGCGGTCGGTGAGTCGGAGAGACGGTCAGTGAGTCGGAGATGCGGTCGGTGAGTCGGAGAGGCGGTCGGTGAGTCGGAGAGGCGGTCGGAGAGGCTGTCGGAGAGTCGGAGAGGCGGTCGGTGAGGCATTTGGTGAGTCGGAGAGGCGGTCGGTGAGTCGGAGAGGCGGTCGGTGAGTCGGAGAGGCGGTCGGTGAGTCGGAGAGGCGGTCGGTGAGTCGGAGAGGCTGTCGGTGAGTCGGATAGGCGGTCGGTGAGTCGGAGAGGCGGTCGGTGTGTCGGAGAGGCGGTCCGTGAGTCGGAGAGGCAGTCGGTGAGTCGGGGAGGCGGTCGGTGAGTCGAAGAGACGGTCTGTGAGTCGGAGATGCGGTCGGTGAGTCGGAGAGGCGGTCGCTGAGTCGGAGAGGCGGTCGGAGAGGCGGTCGGAGAGTCGCAGAGGCGGTCGGTGAGGGATTTGGTGACTCGGAGAGACGGTCGGTGAGGCGGTCGGTGAGTCGGAGAGGCGGTTGGTGAGTCGGAGAGACGGTCGGTGAGTCGGAGAGGCGGTCGGTGAGTCCGAGAGGCGGTCGGTGAGTCCGAGAGGCGGTCGGTGAGTCGGAGAGACGGTCGGTGAGTCGGAGAGGCAGTCGGTGAGTCGGAGAGGCGGTCGGTGAGTCGGAGAGGCGGTCGGAGAAGCGGTCGGTGAGTCGGAGAGGCGGTCGTTGAGTCGAAGAGGCGGTCAGTGAGTCGGAGAGGCGGTCGGTGAGTCGGAGAGGCGGTCGGTGAGTCGGAGAGCCGGTCGGTGAGTCGGAGAGGTGGTCGGTGAGTCGGAGAGGGGGTCCGTGAGTCGGAGAGGTGGTCGGTGAGTCTGAGAGGCGATCGGTGAGTCCGAGAGGCGGTCGGTGAGTCGGAGAGATGGTCGGTGAGTCGGAGAGGCGGTCGGTGAGTCGGAGAGGCGGTCGGTGAGTTGGAGAGGCGGTCGGAGAAGCGGTCGGTGAGTCGGAGAGGCGGTCGGTGAGTCGGTGAGGCGGTCGGTGAGTCGGAGAGGCGGTCGGTGAGTCGGAGAGGCAGTCGGAGAGGCGGTCGGAGAGCGGGTCGGTGAGTCGGAGAGGCGGTCGGTGAGTCGGAGAGGCGGTCGGTGAGTCGGAGAGGTGGTCGGTGAGTCGGATAGGCGGTCGGTGAGTCCGAGAGGTGGTCGGTGAGTCGGAGAGACGGTCGGTGAGTCGGAGAGGTGGTCGCTGAGTCGGAGAGGCTGTCGGTGAGTCGGAGAGGCGGTCGGAGAGGCGGTCGGAGAGGCGGTCGGAGAGTCGCAGAGGCAGTCGGTGAGGGATTTGGTGACTCGGAGAGACGGTCGGTGAGGCGGTCGGTGAGTCGGAGAGGCGGTTGGTGAGTCGGAGAGGCGGTCGGTGAGTCGGAGAGGCAGTCGGTGTGTCGGAGAGACGGTCGTTAAGTCGGAGAGGCGGTCAGTGAGTCGGAGAGGCGGTCGGTGAGTCGGAGAGGCGGTCGGTGAGTCGGAGAGGCGGTCGGAGAGGCGGTCGGAGAGGCGGTCGGAGAGTCGCAGAGGCAGTCGGTGAGGGATTTGGTGACTCGGAGAGACGGTCGGTGAGGTGGTCGGTGAGTCGGAGAGGCGGTTGGTGAGTCGGAGAGGCGGTCGGTGAGTCGGAGAGGCAGTCGGTGTGTCGGAGAGACGGTCGTTAAGTCGGAGAGGCGGTCAGTGAGTCGGAGAGGTGGTCGGTGAGTCGGAGAGGCGGTCGGTGAGTCGGAGAGACGGTCGGTGAGTCGGAGAGGCGGTCGGTGAGTCGGAGAGGCGGTCGGTGAGTCCGAGAGGCGGTCGGTGAGTCCGAGAGGCGGTCGGTGAGTCGGAGAGACGGTCGGTGAGTCGGAGAGGCAGTCGGTGAGTCGGAGTGGCGGTCGGTGAGTCGGAGAGACGGTCGGAGAAGCGGTCGGTGAGTCGGAGAGGCGGTCGGTGAGTCGGAGAGGCGGTCGGTGAGTCGGAGAGCCGGTCGGTGAGTCGGAGAGGCGGTCGGTGAGTCGGAGATGGGGTCGGTGAGTCGGAGAGGTGGTCGGTGAGTCTGAGAGGCGATCGGTGAGTCCGAGAGGCGGTCGGTGAGTTGGAGAGACGGTCGGTGAGTCGGAGAGGCGGTCGGTGAGTCGGAGAGGCGGTCGGTGAGTTGGAGAGGCGGTCGGAGAAGCGGTCGGTGAGTCGGAGAGGCGGTCGGTGAGTCGGTGACGCGGTCGGTGAGTCGGAGAGGCGGTCGGTGAGTCGGAGAGGCAGTCGGAGAGGCGGTCGGAGAGGCGGTCGGTGAGTCGGAGAGGCGGTCGGTGAGTCGGAGAGGCGGTCGGTGAGTCGGAGAGACGGTCGGTGAGTCGGAGAGGCGGTCGGTGAGTCGGAGAGGTGGTCGGTGAGTCGGATAGGCGGTCGGTGAGTCCGAGAGGCGGTCGGTGAGTCGGAGAGACGGTCGGTGAGTCGGAGAGGTGGTCGCTGAGTCGGAGAGGCTGTCGGTGAGTCGGAGAGGCGGTCGGAGAGGCGGTCGGAGAGTCGCAGAGGCGGTCGGTGAGGGATTTGGTGACTCGGAGAGACGGTCGGTGAGGCGGTCGGTGAGTCGGAGAGGCGGTTGGTGAGTCGGAGAGATGGTCGGTGAGTCGGAGAGGCAGTCGGAAAGGCGGTCGGTGAGTCAGAGAGGCAGTCGGAGAGGCAGTCGGAGAGGCGGTCGGTGAGTCGGAGAGGCGGTCGGTGAGTCGGAGAGGCGGTCGGTGAGTCGGAGAGACGGTCGGTGAGTCGGAGAGGCGGTCGGAGAGTCGCAGAGGCGGTCGGTGAGGGATTTGGTGACTCGGAGAGACGGTCGGTGAGGCGGTCGGTGAGTCGGAGAGGCGGTTGGTGAGTCGGAGAGACGGTCGGTGAGTCGGAGAGGCGGTCGGTGAGTCCGAGAGGCGGTCGATGAGTCCGAGAGGCGGTCGGTGAGTCGGAGAGACGGTCGGTGAGTCGGAGAGGCAGTCGGTGAGTCGGAGAGGCGGTCGGTGAGTCGGAGAGGCGGTCGGAGAAGCGGTCGGTGAGTCGGAGAGGCGGTCGGTGAGTCGGTGAGGCGGTCGGTGAGTCGGAGAGGCGGTCGGAGAGGCGGTCGGAGAGTCGGAGAGGCGGTCGGTGAGGGATTTGGTGAGTCGGAGAAGTGGTCGGTGAGTCGGAGAGGCAGTCGGTGTGTCGGAGAGGCGGTCGTTGAGTCGAAGAGGCGGTCAGTGAGTCGGAGAGGCGGTCGGTGAGTCGGAGAGACGGTCGGTGAGTCGGAGAGCCGGTCGGTGAGTCGGAGAGGTGGTCGGTGAGTCGGAGAGGGGGTCGGTGAGTCGGAGAGGTGGTCGGTGAGTCTGAGAGGCGATCGGTGAGTCCGAGAGGCGGTCGGTGAGTCGGAGAGGCGATCGGTGAGTCGGAGAGGCGGTCGGTGAGTCGGAGAGCCGGTCGGTGAGTCGGAGAGGCGGTCGGTGAGTCGGAGATGGGGTCGGTGAGTCGGAGAGGTGGTCGGTGAGTCTGAGAGGCGATCGGTGAGTCCGAGAGGCGGTCGGTGAGTTGGAGAGACGGTCGGTGAGTCGGAGAGGCGGTCGGTGAGTCGGAGAGGCGGTCGGTGAGTTGGAGAGGCGGTCGGAGAAGCGGTCGGTGAGTCGGAGAGGCGGTCGGTGAGTCGGTGACGCGGTCGGTGAGTCGGAGAGGCGGTCGGTGAGTCGGAGAGGCAGTCGGAGAGGCGGTCGGAGAGGCGGTCGGTGAGTCGGAGAGGCGGTCGGTGAGTCGGAGAGGCGGTCGGTGAGTCGGAGAGACGGTCGGTGAGTCGGAGAGGCGGTCGGTGAGTCGGAGAGGTGGTCGGTGAGTCGGATAGGCGGTCGGTGAGTCCGAGAGGCGGTCGGTGAGTCGGAGAGACGGTCGGTGAGTCGGAGAGGTGGTCGCTGAGTCGGAGAGGCTGTCGGTGAGTCGGAGAGGCGGTCGGAGAGGCGGTCGGAGAGTCGCAGAGGCGGTCGGTGAGGGATTTGGTGACTCGGAGAGACGGTCGGTGAGGCGGTCGGTGAGTCGGAGAGGCGGTTGGTGAGTCGGAGAGATGGTCGGTGAGTCGGAGAGGCAGTCGGAAAGGCGGTCGGTGAGTCAGAGAGGCAGTCGGAGAGGCAGTCGGAGAGGCGGTCGGTGAGTCGGAGAGGCGGTCGGTGAGTCGGAGAGGCGGTCGGTGAGTCGGAGAGACGGTCGGTGAGTCGGAGAGGCGGTCGGAGAGTCGCAGAGGCGGTCGGTGAGGGATTTGGTGACTCGGAGAGACGGTCGGTGAGGCGGTCGGTGAGTCGGAGAGGCGGTTGGTGAGTCGGAGAGACGGTCGGTGAGTCGGAGAGGCGGTCGGTGAGTCCGAGAGGCGGTCGATGAGTCCGAGAGGCGGTCGGTGAGTCGGAGAGACGGTCGGTGAGTCGGAGAGGCAGTCGGTGAGTCGGAGAGGCGGTCGGTGAGTCGGAGAGGCGGTCGGAGAAGCGGTCGGTGAGTCGGAGAGGCGGTCGGTGAGTCGGTGAGGCGGTCGGTGAGTCGGAGAGGCGGTCGGAGAGGCGGTCGGAGAGTCGGAGAGGCGGTCGGTGAGGGATTTGGTGAGTCGGAGAAGTGGTCGGTGAGTCGGAGAGGCAGTCGGTGTGTCGGAGAGGCGGTCGTTGAGTCGAAGAGGCGGTCAGTGAGTCGGAGAGGCGGTCGGTGAGTCGGAGAGACGGTCGGTGAGTCGGAGAGCCGGTCGGTGAGTCGGAGAGGTGGTCGGTGAGTCGGAGAGGGGGTCGGTGAGTCGGAGAGGTGGTCGGTGAGTCTGAGAGGCGATCGGTGAGTCCGAGAGGCGGTCGGTGAGTCGGAGAGATGGTCGGTGAGTCGGAGAGGCGGTCGGTGAGTCGGAGAGGCGGTCGGTGAGTTGGAGAGGCGGTCGGAGAAGCGGTCGGTGAGTCGGAGAGGCAGTCGGTGAGTCAGTGAGGCCGTCGGTGAGTCGGAGAGGCAGTCGGTGAGTCGGAGAGGCAGTCGGAGAGGCGGTCGGAGAGGCGGTCGGTGAGTCGGAGAGGCGGTCGGTGAGTCGGAGAGGTGGTCGGTGAGTCGGATAGGCGGTCGGTGAGTCCGAGAGGCGGTCGGTGAGTCGGAGAGACGGTCGGTGAGTCGGAGAGGTGGTCGCTGAGTCGGAGAGGCTGTCGGTGAGTCGGAGAGGCGGTCGGAGAGGCGGTCGGAGAGTCGCAGAGGCAGTCGGTGAGGGATTTGGTGACTCGGAGAGACGGTCGGTGAGGCGGTCGGTGAGTCGGAGAGGCGGTTGGTGAGTCGGAGAGGCGGTTGGTGAGTCGGAGAGGCAGTCGGTCTGTCGGAGAGACGGTCGTTAAGTCGGAGAGGCGGTCAGTGAGTCGGAGAGGCGGTCGGTGAGTCGGAGAGGCGGTCGGTGAGTCGGAGAGACGGTCGGTGAGTCGGAGAGGCGGTCGGTGAGTCGGAGAGGCGGTCGGTGAGTCCGAGAGGCGGTCGGTGAGTCCGAGAGGCGGTCGGTGAGTCGGAGAGACGGTCGGTGAGTCGGAGAGGCAGTCGGTGAGTCGGAGTGGCGGTCGGTGAGACGGAGAGACGGTCGGAGAAGCGGTCGGTGAGTCGGAGAGGCGGTCGGTGAGTCGGAGAGGCGGTCGGTGAGTCGGAGAGCCGGTCGGTGAGTCGGAGAGGCGGTCGGTGAGTCGGAGAGGGGGTCGGTGAGTCGGAGAGGTGGTCGGTGAGTCTGAGAGACGGTCGGTGAGTCGGAGAGGCGGTCGGTGAGTCGGAGAGGCGGTCGGTGAGTCGGAGAGACGGTCGGTGAGTCGGGGAGACTGTCGATGAGTCGGAGAGACGGTCGGTGAGTCGGAGAGATGGTCGGTGAGGCGGTCGGTGAGTCGGAGAGATGGTCGGTGAGTCGGAGAGACGGTCGGTGAGTCGGGGAGACTGTCGATGAGTCGGAGAGACGGTCGGTGAGTCGGAGAGACGCTCGGTGAGTCGGAGAGACGATCGGTCAGTCGGATAGATGCTCGGTGAGTCGGAGAGACAGTCGGTGAGTCGGAGAGACGGTCGGTGAGGCGGTCGGTGAGTCGGGGATTCGGTCGGTGAGTCGGAGAGACGGTCGGTGAGTCGGAGAGACGGTCGGTGAGTCGGAGAGACAGTCGGAGATCGGAGACGCGGTCGGAGAGTCGGAGAGGCGGTCGGTGAGTCGGAGAAGCGGTCAGTGAGTTGGACAGGCGGTCGGTGAGTTGGAGAGGCAGTCGGTGAGTTGGAGAGGCAGTCGGTGAGTTGGAGAGGCAGTCGGTGAGTCGGAGAGATGGCCGGTGAGGGAGTCGGTGAGTTGGTGAGTCGGAGAAACGGTCGGTGAGTCGGAAAGACGGTCGGTGAGTCGGAGAGACGGTCGGTGAGTCGGAGAGACGGTCGGTGAGTCGGAGAGATGGTCGGTGAGTCGGAGAGACGGTCGGTGAGTCGGAGAGACAGTCGGGGAGACGGTCGGTGAGTCGGAGAGATGGTCAGTGAGGCGGTCGGTGAGTCAGAGAGACGGTCGGTGAGGAGGTCGGTGAGTCGGAGAGACGGTCGGTGAGTCGGAGAGACGGTCGGTGAGTCAGAGAGACGGTCGGTGAGTCGAAGAGACGGTCGGTGAGTCGGAGAGACGGTCGCTGAGTCGGAGAGATGGTCGGTGAGTCGGAGAGACGGTCGGTGACTTGGAGAGACGGTCGGTGAGGCGGTTGGTGAGTCGGAGAGATGGTCGGTGAGTCGGAGAGGCGGTCGGTTAGTCGGAGAGATGGTCGGGGAGACGGTCGGTGAGTCGGAAAGGCGGTCGGTGAATCAGAGAGGCGGTCGGTGAGTCGGAGAGGCGGTCGGTGAGTCGGTCGGTGAGTCGGAGAGGCGGTCAGTGAGTCGGAGAGGCGGTCGGTGAGTCGGAGAGGCGGTTGGTGAGTCAGAGAGACGGTCGTTGTGTCGGAGAGGCAGTCGGTGAGTGGAGCCGGAGAGGCAGTCGTTGATTCGGAGAGGCGGTCAGAGATTCGGAGAGGTGGTCGGTGAGTCGGAGAAGCGGTCGGTGAGTTGGAGAAGCGGTCAGTGAGTCGGTCGGTGAGTCGGAGAGGCGGTCAGTGAGTCGGAGAGGCGGTCGGTGAGTCGGAGAGCCGGTCGGTGAGTCGGAGAGACAGTCGGGGAGTTGAAGAGGCAGTCGGTGAGTCGGAGAGACGGCCGGTGAGGCAGTCGGTGAGTCGGTGAGTCGGAGAAACGGTCGGTGAGTCGGAGAGACAGTCGGTGAGTCGGAGAGATGGTCGGTGAGTCGGAGAGAGGTTCGTGGAGTCGGAGAGATGGTCGGTGAGTCAGAGAGGCGGTCGGTGAGTCGGTGAGGAGGTCGGTGAGTCGGGGAGGCGGTCGGTGAGTCGGAGAGACGGTCGGTGAGTCGGAGAGACGGTCGGTGAGTCGGAGAGATGGTCGGTGAGTCGGAGATACGGTCGGTGAGTCGGAGAGACGGTCGGGGAGACGGTCGGTGAGTCGGAGAGACGGTCAGTGAGGTGGTCGGTGAGTCGGAGAGATGGTCGGTGAGTCGGAGAGACGGTCGGTGAGTCGGGGAGACTGTCGATGAGTTGGAGAGACGGTCGGTGAGTCGGAGAGACGCTCGGTGAGTCGGAGAGATGATCGGTCAGTCGGATAGATGCTCGGTGAGTCGGAGAGACAGTCGGTGAGTCGGAGAGACGGTCGGTGAGGCGGTCGGTGAGTCGGGGATTCGGTCGGTGAGTCGGAGAGACGGTCGGTGAGTCGGAGAGACAGTCGGAGATCGGAGACGCGGTCGGAGAGTCGGAGAGGCGGTCGGTGAGTCGGAGAAGCGGTCAGTGAGTTGGAGAGACGGTCGGTGAGTCGGAGAGGCGGTCGGTGAGTCGGAGAGGTGGTCGGTGAGTCGGAGAGGCGGTCGGTGAGTCTGAGAGGCGGTCAGTGAGTCGGAGAGACGATCGGTGAGTAGGAGAGGCGGTCGCTGAGTCGGAGAGGCAGTCGGTGAGTCGGAGAGGCGGTCGGAGAGGCGGTCGGAAAGGCGGAGAGGCGGTCGGTGAGGGATTTGGTGAGTCGGAGAAGTGGTCGGTGAGTCGGAGAGGCGGTCGGTGAGTCGGAGAGGCGGTCGGTAATTCGGAGAGGCGGTCGGTGAGTCGGAGAGGCGGTCGGTGTGTCGGAGAGGCGGTCGTTGAGTCGGAGAGGCGGTCGGTCAGTCGGAGAGGCGGTCGGTGAGTCGGAGAGGCGGTCGGTGAGTCGGAGAGACGGTCGGTGAGTCGGATAGACTGTCGGGGAGACGGTCGGTGAGTCGGAGAGACGGTCAGTGAGGCGGTCGGTGAGTCGGAGAGACGGTCGGTGAGGTGGTCGGTGAGTCGGAGAGACGGTCGTTGAGTCGGAGAGACGGTCGGTGAGTCGGAGAGACGGTCGGTGAGTCGAAGAGACGGTCGGTGAGTCGGAGAGACGGTCGCTGAGTCAGAGAGATGATCGGTGAGTCGGAGAGACAGTCGGTGAGTCGGAGAGACGGTCGGTGAGTCGAAGAGACGGTCGGTGAGTCGGAGAGATGGTCGCTGAGTCAGAGAGATGGTCGGTGAGTCGGAGAGACGGTCGGTGAGTCGGAGAGACAGTCGGTGAGGCGGTTGGTGAGTCGGAGAGATGGTCGGGGAGTTGAAGAGGCAGTCGGTGAGTTGGAGAGACGGCCGGTGAGGCAGTCGGTGAGTCGGTGAGTCGGAGAAACGGTCGGTGATTCGGAGAGACGGTCGGTGAGTCGGAGAGATGGTCGGTGAGTCGGAGAGATGGTCGTGGAGTCGGAGAGATGGTCGGTGAGTCAGAGAGGCGGTCGGTGAGTCGGTGAGGAGGTCGGTGAGTCGGGGAGATGGTCGGTGAGTCGGAGAAACGGTCGGTGAGTCGGAGAGACGGTCGGTGAGTCGGAGAGATGGTCGGTGAGTCGGAGAGACGGTCGGTGAGTCGGTGAGACGGTCGGGGAGACGGTCGGTGAGTCGGAGAGACGGTCAGTGAGGCGGTCGGTGAGTCGGAGAGACGGTCGGTGAGGCAGTCGGTGAGTCGGAGAGATGGTCGGTGAGTCGGAGAGACGGTCGGTGAGTCGGGGAGACTGTCGATGAGTCGGAGAGACGGTCGGTGAGTCGGAGAGACGCTCGGTGAGTCGGAGAGACGGTCGGTGAGTCGGATAGATGCTCGGTGAGTCGGAGAGACAGTTGGTGAGTCGGAGAGACGGTCGGTGAGGTGGTCGGTGAGTCGGGGATTCGGTCGGTGAGTCGGAGAGACGGTCGGTGAGGCGGTCGGTGAGTCGGAGAGGCGGTCGGTGAGTGGGAGAGGCGGTCGGTGAGTCGGAGAGACGGTCGGTGAGTCGGAGAGGCGGTCGGTGAGTCGGAGAGGTGGTCGGTGAGTCGGAGAGGCGGTCGTTGAGTCCGAGAGGCGGTCGGTGAGTCGGAGAGACGGTCGGTGAGTCGGAGATGCGGTCGCTGAGTCGGAGAGGCTGTCGGTGAGTCGGAGAGGCGGTCGGAGAGGCGGTCGGAGAGTCGGAGAGGTGGTCGGTGAGGGATTTGGTGAGTCGGAGAGACGGTCGGTGAGGCGGTCGGTGAGTCGGAGAGGCGGTCGGTGAGTCGGAGAGGTGGTCGGTGAGTCGGAGAGGCAGTCAGAAAGGCGGTCGGTGATTCGGAGAGGCGGTCGGTGAGTCGGACAGGCGGTCGGTGAGTCCAAGAGGCGGTCGGTGAGTCGGAGAGACGGTCGGTGTGTCGGAGAGGTGGTCGGTGAGTCGGAGAGGCGGTCGGTGAGTCGGAGATGCGGTCGGTGAGTCCGAGAGGCGGTCGGTGAGTCGGAGAGGCGGTTGGTGAGGCAATCGGTGAGTCAGCGAGGCGGTCGGTGAGTCAGAGAGGCGGTCGGTGAGTCGGAGAGACGGTCGGTGAGGCGGTCGGTGAGTCGGAGAGGCGGTCGATGAGTCGGAGAGGTGGTCGGTGAGGCATTCGGTGAGTCGGAGAGACGGTCGGTGAGGCGGTCGGTGAGTCGGAGAGGCGGTCGCTGAGTCGGAGAGGCAGTCGGAGAGGCGGTCAGAGAGGCGGTCGGTGAGTCGGAGAGACGGTCGGTGAGTCGGAGAGGCGGTCGGTGAGTCGGAGAGGCGGTCGGTGAGTCGGAGAGGCGGTCGGTGAGTCCGAGAGGCGGTCGGTGAGTCGGAGAGACGGTCAGTGAGTCGGAGATGCGGTCGGTGAGTCGGAGAGGCGGTCGGTGAGTCGGAGAGGCGGTCGGAGAGGCTGTCGGAGAGTCGGAGAGGCGGTCGGTGAGGCATTTGGTGAGTCGGAGAGGCGGTCGGTGAGTCGGAGAGGCGGTCGGTGAGTCGGAGAGGCGGTCGGTGAGTCGGAGAGGCGGTCGGTGAGTCGGATAGGCGGTCGGTGAGTCGGAGAGGCGGTCGGTGTGTCGGAGAGGCGGTCCGTGAGTCGGAGAGGCAGTCGGTGAGTCGGGGAGGCGGTCGGTGAGTCGAAGAGACGGTCTGTGAGTCGGAGAAGCGGTCCGTGAGTCGGAGAGGCGGTCCGTGAGTCGGAGAGACGGTCGGTGAGTCGGATAGGCGGTCGGTGAGTCGAAGAGACGGTCTGTGAGTCGGAGAAGCGGTCCGTGAGTCGGAGAGGCGGTCGGTGAGTCGGAGAGGCTGTCGGTGAGTCGGATAGGCGGTCGGTGAGTCGGAGAGGCGGTCGGTGTGTCGGAGAGGCGGTCCGTGAGTCGGAGAGGCAGTCGGTGAGTCGGGGAGGCGGTCGGTGAGTCGAAGAGACGGTCTGTGAGTCGGAGATGCGGTCGGTGAGTCGGAGAGGCGGTCGCTGAGTCGGAGAGGCGGTCGGAGAGGCGGTCGGAGAGTCGCAGAGGCGGTCGGTGAGGGATTTGGTGACTCGGAGAGACGGTCGGTGAGGCGGTCGGTGAGTCGGAGAGGCGGTTGGTGAGTCGGAGAGACGGTCGGTGAGTCGGAGAGGCGGTCGGTGAGTCCGAGAGGCGGTCGGTGAGTCCGAGAGGCGGTCGGTGAGTCGGAGAGACGGTCGGTGAGTCGGAGAGGCAGTCGGTGAGTCGGAGAGGCGGTCGGTGAGTCGGAGAGGCGGTCGGAGAAGCGGTCGGTGAGTCGGAGAGGCGGTCGTTGAGTCGAAGAGGCGGTCAGTGAGTCGGAGAGGCGGTCGGTGAGTCGGAGAGGCGGTCGGTGAGTCGGAGAGCCGGTCGGTGAGTCGGAGAGGTGGTCGGTGAGTCGGAGAGGGGGTCCGTGAGTCGGAGAGGTGGTCGGTGAGTCTGAGAGGCGATCGGTGAGTCCGAGAGGCGGTCGGTGAGTCGGAGAGATGGTCGGTGAGTCGGAGAGGCGGTCGGTGAGTCGGAGAGGCGGTCGGTGAGTTGGAGAGGCGGTCGGAGAAGCGGTCGGTGAGTCGGAGAGGCGGTCGGTGAGTCGGTGAGGCGGTCGGTGAGTCGGAGAGGCGGTCGGTGAGTCGGAGAGGCAGTCGGAGAGGCGGTCGGAGAGGCGGTCGGTGAGTCGGAGAGGCGGTCGGTGAGTCGGAGAGGCGGTCGGTGAGTCGGAGAGGTGGTCGGTGAGTCGGATAGGCGGTCGGTGAGTCCGAGAGGTGGTCGGTGAGTCGGAGAGACGGTCGGTGAGTCGGAGAGGTGGTCGCTGAGTCGGAGAGGCTGTCGGTGAGTCGGAGAGGCGGTCGGAGAGGCGGTCGGAGAGGCGGTCGGAGAGTCGCAGAGGCAGTCGGTGAGGGATTTGGTGACTCGGAGAGACGGTCGGTGAGGCGGTCGGTGAGTCGGAGAGGCGGTTGGTGAGTCGGAGAGGCGGTCGGTGAGTCGGAGAGGCAGTCGGTGTGTCGGAGAGACGGTCGTTAAGTCGGAGAGGCGGTCAGTGAGTCGGAGAGGCGGTCGGTGAGTCGGAGAGGCGGTCGGTGAGTCGGAGAGGCGGTCGGAGAGGCGGTCGGAGAGGCGGTCGGAGAGTCGCAGAGGCAGTCGGTGAGGGATTTGGTGACTCGGAGAGACGGTCGGTGAGGTGGTCGGTGAGTCGGAGAGGCGGTTGGTGAGTCGGAGAGGCGGTCGGTGAGTCGGAGAGGCAGTCGGTGTGTCGGAGAGACGGTCGTTAAGTCGGAGAGGCGGTCAGTGAGTCGGAGAGGTGGTCGGTGAGTCGGAGAGGCGGTCGGTGAGTCGGAGAGACGGTCGGTGAGTCGGAGAGGCGGTCGGTGAGTCGGAGAGGCGGTCGGTGAGTCCGAGAGGCGGTCGGTGAGTCCGAGAGGCGGTCGGTGAGTCGGAGAGACGGTCGGTGAGTCGGAGAGGCAGTCGGTGAGTCGGAGTGGCGGTCGGTGAGTCGGAGAGACGGTCGGAGAAGCGGTCGGTGAGTCGGAGAGGCGGTCGGTGAGTCGGAGAGGCGGTCGGTGAGTCGGAGAGCCGGTCGGTGAGTCGGAGAGGCGGTCGGTGAGTCGGAGATGGGGTCGGTGAGTCGGAGAGGTGGTCGGTGAGTCTGAGAGGCGATCGGTGAGTCCGAGAGGCGGTCGGTGAGTTGGAGAGACGGTCGGTGAGTCGGAGAGGCGGTCGGTGAGTCGGAGAGGCGGTCGGTGAGTTGGAGAGGCGGTCGGAGAAGCGGTCGGTGAGTCGGAGAGGCGGTCGGTGAGTCGGTGACGCGGTCGGTGAGTCGGAGAGGCGGTCGGTGAGTCGGAGAGGCAGTCGGAGAGGCGGTCGGAGAGGCGGTCGGTGAGTCGGAGAGGCGGTCGGTGAGTCGGAGAGGCGGTCGGTGAGTCGGAGAGACGGTCGGTGAGTCGGAGAGGCGGTCGGTGAGTCGGAGAGGTGGTCGGTGAGTCGGATAGGCGGTCGGTGAGTCCGAGAGGCGGTCGGTGAGTCGGAGAGACGGTCGGTGAGTCGGAGAGGTGGTCGCTGAGTCGGAGAGGCTGTCGGTGAGTCGGAGAGGCGGTCGGAGAGGCGGTCGGAGAGTCGCAGAGGCGGTCGGTGAGGGATTTGGTGACTCGGAGAGACGGTCGGTGAGGCGGTCGGTGAGTCGGAGAGGCGGTTGGTGAGTCGGAGAGATGGTCGGTGAGTCGGAGAGGCAGTCGGAAAGGCGGTCGGTGAGTCAGAGAGGCAGTCGGAGAGGCAGTCGGAGAGGCGGTCGGTGAGTCGGAGAGGCGGTCGGTGAGTCGGAGAGGCGGTCGGTGAGTCGGAGAGACGGTCGGTGAGTCGGAGAGGCGGTCGGAGAGTCGCAGAGGCGGTCGGTGAGGGATTTGGTGACTCGGAGAGACGGTCGGTGAGGCGGTCGGTGAGTCGGAGAGGCGGTTGGTGAGTCGGAGAGACGGTCGGTGAGTCGGAGAGGCGGTCGGTGAGTCCGAGAGGCGGTCGATGAGTCCGAGAGGCGGTCGGTGAGTCGGAGAGACGGTCGGTGAGTCGGAGAGGCAGTCGGTGAGTCGGAGAGGCGGTCGGTGAGTCGGAGAGGCGGTCGGAGAAGCGGTCGGTGAGTCGGAGAGGCGGTCGGTGAGTCGGTGAGGCGGTCGGTGAGTCGGAGAGGCGGTCGGAGAGGCGGTCGGAGAGTCGGAGAGGCGGTCGGTGAGGGATTTGGTGAGTCGGAGAAGTGGTCGGTGAGTCGGAGAGGCAGTCGGTGTGTCGGAGAGGCGGTCGTTGAGTCGAAGAGGCGGTCAGTGAGTCGGAGAGGCGGTCGGTGAGTCGGAGAGACGGTCGGTGAGTCGGAGAGCCGGTCGGTGAGTCGGAGAGGTGGTCGGTGAGTCGGAGAGGGGGTCGGTGAGTCGGAGAGGTGGTCGGTGAGTCTGAGAGGCGATCGGTGAGTCCGAGAGGCGGTCGGTGAGTCGGAGAGGCGATCGGTGAGTCGGAGAGGCGGTCGGTGAGTCGGAGAGCCGGTCGGTGAGTCGGAGAGGCGGTCGGTGAGTCGGAGATGGGGTCGGTGAGTCGGAGAGGTGGTCGGTGAGTCTGAGAGGCGATCGGTGAGTCCGAGAGGCGGTCGGTGAGTTGGAGAGACGGTCGGTGAGTCGGAGAGGCGGTCGGTGAGTCGGAGAGGCGGTCGGTGAGTTGGAGAGGCGGTCGGAGAAGCGGTCGGTGAGTCGGAGAGGCGGTCGGTGAGTCGGTGACGCGGTCGGTGAGTCGGAGAGGCGGTCGGTGAGTCGGAGAGGCAGTCGGAGAGGCGGTCGGAGAGGCGGTCGGTGAGTCGGAGAGGCGGTCGGTGAGTCGGAGAGGCGGTCGGTGAGTCGGAGAGACGGTCGGTGAGTCGGAGAGGCGGTCGGTGAGTCGGAGAGGTGGTCGGTGAGTCGGATAGGCGGTCGGTGAGTCCGAGAGGCGGTCGGTGAGTCGGAGAGACGGTCGGTGAGTCGGAGAGGTGGTCGCTGAGTCGGAGAGGCTGTCGGTGAGTCGGAGAGGCGGTCGGAGAGGCGGTCGGAGAGTCGCAGAGGCGGTCGGTGAGGGATTTGGTGACTCGGAGAGACGGTCGGTGAGGCGGTCGGTGAGTCGGAGAGGCGGTTGGTGAGTCGGAGAGATGGTCGGTGAGTCGGAGAGGCAGTCGGAAAGGCGGTCGGTGAGTCAGAGAGGCAGTCGGAGAGGCAGTCGGAGAGGCGGTCGGTGAGTCGGAGAGGCGGTCGGTGAGTCGGAGAGGCGGTCGGTGAGTCGGAGAGACGGTCGGTGAGTCGGAGAGGCGGTCGGAGAGTCGCAGAGGCGGTCGGTGAGGGATTTGGTGACTCGGAGAGACGGTCGGTGAGGCGGTCGGTGAGTCGGAGAGGCGGTTGGTGAGTCGGAGAGACGGTCGGTGAGTCGGAGAGGCGGTCGGTGAGTCCGAGAGGCGGTCGATGAGTCCGAGAGGCGGTCGGTGAGTCGGAGAGACGGTCGGTGAGTCGGAGAGGCAGTCGGTGAGTCGGAGAGGCGGTCGGTGAGTCGGAGAGGCGGTCGGAGAAGCGGTCGGTGAGTCGGAGAGGCGGTCGGTGAGTCGGTGAGGCGGTCGGTGAGTCGGAGAGGCGGTCGGAGAGGCGGTCGGAGAGTCGGAGAGGCGGTCGGTGAGGGATTTGGTGAGTCGGAGAAGTGGTCGGTGAGTCGGAGAGGCAGTCGGTGTGTCGGAGAGGCGGTCGTTGAGTCGAAGAGGCGGTCAGTGAGTCGGAGAGGCGGTCGGTGAGTCGGAGAGACGGTCGGTGAGTCGGAGAGCCGGTCGGTGAGTCGGAGAGGTGGTCGGTGAGTCGGAGAGGGGGTCGGTGAGTCGGAGAGGTGGTCGGTGAGTCTGAGAGGCGATCGGTGAGTCCGAGAGGCGGTCGGTGAGTCGGAGAGATGGTCGGTGAGTCGGAGAGGCGGTCGGTGAGTCGGAGAGGCGGTCGGTGAGTTGGAGAGGCGGTCGGAGAAGCGGTCGGTGAGTCGGAGAGGCAGTCGGTGAGTCAGTGAGGCCGTCGGTGAGTCGGAGAGGCAGTCGGTGAGTCGGAGAGGCAGTCGGAGAGGCGGTCGGAGAGGCGGTCGGTGAGTCGGAGAGGCGGTCGGTGAGTCGGAGAGGTGGTCGGTGAGTCGGATAGGCGGTCGGTGAGTCCGAGAGGCGGTCGGTGAGTCGGAGAGACGGTCGGTGAGTCGGAGAGGTGGTCGCTGAGTCGGAGAGGCTGTCGGTGAGTCGGAGAGGCGGTCGGAGAGGCGGTCGGAGAGTCGCAGAGGCAGTCGGTGAGGGATTTGGTGACTCGGAGAGACGGTCGGTGAGGCGGTCGGTGAGTCGGAGAGGCGGTTGGTGAGTCGGAGAGGCGGTTGGTGAGTCGGAGAGGCAGTCGGTCTGTCGGAGAGACGGTCGTTAAGTCGGAGAGGCGGTCAGTGAGTCGGAGAGGCGGTCGGTGAGTCGGAGAGGCGGTCGGTGAGTCGGAGAGACGGTCGGTGAGTCGGAGAGGCGGTCGGTGAGTCGGAGAGGCGGTCGGTGAGTCCGAGAGGCGGTCGGTGAGTCCGAGAGGCGGTCGGTGAGTCGGAGAGACGGTCGGTGAGTCGGAGAGGCAGTCGGTGAGTCGGAGTGGCGGTCGGTGAGACGGAGAGACGGTCGGAGAAGCGGTCGGTGAGTCGGAGAGGCGGTCGGTGAGTCGGAGAGGCGGTCGGTGAGTCGGAGAGCCGGTCGGTGAGTCGGAGAGGCGGTCGGTGAGTCGGAGAGGGGGTCGGTGAGTCGGAGAGGTGGTCGGTGAGTCTGAGAGACGGTCGGTGAGTCGGAGAGGCGGTCGGTGAGTCGGAGAGGCGGTCGGTGAGTCGGAGAGACGGTCGGTGAGTCGGGGAGACTGTCGATGAGTCGGAGAGACGGTCGGTGAGTCGGAGAGATGGTCGGTGAGGCGGTCGGTGAGTCGGAGAGATGGTCGGTGAGTCGGAGAGACGGTCGGTGAGTCGGGGAGACTGTCGATGAGTCGGAGAGACGGTCGGTGAGTCGGAGAGACGCTCGGTGAGTCGGAGAGACGATCGGTCAGTCGGATAGATGCTCGGTGAGTCGGAGAGACAGTCGGTGAGTCGGAGAGACGGTCGGTGAGGCGGTCGGTGAGTCGGGGATTCGGTCGGTGAGTCGGAGAGACGGTCGGTGAGTCGGAGAGACAGTCGGAGATCGGAGACGCGGTCGGAGAGTCGGAGAGGCGGTCGGTGAGTCGGAGAAGCGGTCAGTGAGTTGGACAGGCGGTCGGTGAGTTGGAGAGGCAGTCGGTGAGTTGGAGAGGCAGTCGGTGAGTTGGAGAGGCAGTCGGTGAGTCGGAGAGATGGCCGGTGAGGGAGTCGGTGAGTTGGTGAGTCGGAGAAACGGTCGGTGAGTCGGAAAGACGGTCGGTGAGTCGGAGAGACGGTCGGTGAGTCGGAGAGACGGTCGGTGAGTCGGAGAGATGGTCGGTGAGTCGGAGAGACGGTCGGTGAGTCGGAGAGACAGTCGGGGAGACGGTCGGTGAGTCGGAGAGATGGTCAGTGAGGCGGTCGGTGAGTCAGAGAGACGGTCGGTGAGGAGGTCGGTGAGTCGGAGAGACGGTCGGTGAGTCGGAGAGACGGTCGGTGAGTCAGAGAGACGGTCGGTGAGTCGAAGAGACGGTCGGTGAGTCGGAGAGACGGTCGCTGAGTCGGAGAGATGGTCGGTGAGTCGGAGAGACGGTCGGTGACTTGGAGAGACGGTCGGTGAGGCGGTTGGTGAGTCGGAGAGATGGTCGGTGAGTCGGAGAGGCGGTCGGTTAGTCGGAGAGATGGTCGGGGAGACGGTCGGTGAGTCGGAAAGGCGGTCGGTGAATCAGAGAGGCGGTCGGTGAGTCGGAGAGGCGGTCGGTGAGTCGGTCGGTGAGTCGGAGAGGCGGTCAGTGAGTCGGAGAGGCGGTCGGTGAGTCGGAGAGGCGGTTGGTGAGTCAGAGAGACGGTCGTTGTGTCGGAGAGGCAGTCGGTGAGTGGAGCCGGAGAGGCAGTCGTTGATTCGGAGAGGCGGTCAGAGATTCGGAGAGGTGGTCGGTGAGTCGGAGAAGCGGTCGGTGAGTTGGAGAAGCGGTCAGTGAGTCGGTCGGTGAGTCGGAGAGGCGGTCAGTGAGTCGGAGAGGCGGTCGGTGAGTCGGAGAGCCGGTCGGTGAGTCGGAGAGACAGTCGGGGAGTTGAAGAGGCAGTCGGTGAGTCGGAGAGACGGCCGGTGAGGCAGTCGGTGAGTCGGTGAGTCGGAGAAACGGTCGGTGAGTCGGAGAGACAGTCGGTGAGTCGGAGAGATGGTCGGTGAGTCGGAGAGAGGTTCGTGGAGTCGGAGAGATGGTCGGTGAGTCAGAGAGGCGGTCGGTGAGTCGGTGAGGAGGTCGGTGAGTCGGGGAGGCGGTCGGTGAGTCGGAGAGACGGTCGGTGAGTCGGAGAGACGGTCGGTGAGTCGGAGAGATGGTCGGTGAGTCGGAGATACGGTCGGTGAGTCGGAGAGACGGTCGGGGAGACGGTCGGTGAGTCGGAGAGACGGTCAGTGAGGTGGTCGGTGAGTCGGAGAGATGGTCGGTGAGTCGGAGAGACGGTCGGTGAGTCGGGGAGACTGTCGATGAGTTGGAGAGACGGTCGGTGAGTCGGAGAGACGCTCGGTGAGTCGGAGAGATGATCGGTCAGTCGGATAGATGCTCGGTGAGTCGGAGAGACAGTCGGTGAGTCGGAGAGACGGTCGGTGAGGCGGTCGGTGAGTCGGGGATTCGGTCGGTGAGTCGGAGAGACGGTCGGTGAGTCGGAGAGACAGTCGGAGATCGGAGACGCGGTCGGAGAGTCGGAGAGGCGGTCGGTGAGTCGGAGAAGCGGTCAGTGAGTTGGAGAGACGGTCGGTGAGTCGGAGAGGCGGTCGGTGAGTCGGAGAGGTGGTCGGTGAGTCGGAGAGGCGGTCGGTGAGTCTGAGAGGCGGTCAGTGAGTCGGAGAGACGATCGGTGAGTAGGAGAGGCGGTCGCTGAGTCGGAGAGGCAGTCGGTGAGTCGGAGAGGCGGTCGGAGAGGCGGTCGGAAAGGCGGAGAGGCGGTCGGTGAGGGATTTGGTGAGTCGGAGAAGTGGTCGGTGAGTCGGAGAGGCGGTCGGTGAGTCGGAGAGGCGGTCGGTAATTCGGAGAGGCGGTCGGTGAGTCGGAGAGGCGGTCGGTGTGTCGGAGAGGCGGTCGTTGAGTCGGAGAGGCGGTCGGTCAGTCGGAGAGGCGGTCGGTGAGTCGGAGAGGCGGTCGGTGAGTCGGAGAGACGGTCGGTGAGTCGGATAGACTGTCGGGGAGACGGTCGGTGAGTCGGAGAGACGGTCAGTGAGGCGGTCGGTGAGTCGGAGAGACGGTCGGTGAGGTGGTCGGTGAGTCGGAGAGACGGTCGTTGAGTCGGAGAGACGGTCGGTGAGTCGGAGAGACGGTCGGTGAGTCGAAGAGACGGTCGGTGAGTCGGAGAGACGGTCGCTGAGTCAGAGAGATGATCGGTGAGTCGGAGAGACAGTCGGTGAGTCGGAGAGACGGTCGGTGAGTCGAAGAGACGGTCGGTGAGTCGGAGAGATGGTCGCTGAGTCAGAGAGATGGTCGGTGAGTCGGAGAGACGGTCGGTGAGTCGGAGAGACAGTCGGTGAGGCGGTTGGTGAGTCGGAGAGATGGTCGGGGAGTTGAAGAGGCAGTCGGTGAGTTGGAGAGACGGCCGGTGAGGCAGTCGGTGAGTCGGTGAGTCGGAGAAACGGTCGGTGATTCGGAGAGACGGTCGGTGAGTCGGAGAGATGGTCGGTGAGTCGGAGAGATGGTCGTGGAGTCGGAGAGATGGTCGGTGAGTCAGAGAGGCGGTCGGTGAGTCGGTGAGGAGGTCGGTGAGTCGGGGAGATGGTCGGTGAGTCGGAGAAACGGTCGGTGAGTCGGAGAGACGGTCGGTGAGTCGGAGAGATGGTCGGTGAGTCGGAGAGACGGTCGGTGAGTCGGTGAGACGGTCGGGGAGACGGTCGGTGAGTCGGAGAGACGGTCAGTGAGGCGGTCGGTGAGTCGGAGAGACGGTCGGTGAGGCAGTCGGTGAGTCGGAGAGATGGTCGGTGAGTCGGAGAGACGGTCGGTGAGTCGGGGAGACTGTCGATGAGTCGGAGAGACGGTCGGTGAGTCGGAGAGACGCTCGGTGAGTCGGAGAGACGGTCGGTGAGTCGGATAGATGCTCGGTGAGTCGGAGAGACAGTTGGTGAGTCGGAGAGACGGTCGGTGAGGTGGTCGGTGAGTCGGGGATTCGGTCGGTGAGTCGGAGAGACGGTCGGTGAGGCGGTCGGTGAGTCGGAGAGGCGGTCGGTGAGTGGGAGAGGCGGTCGGTGAGTCGGAGAGACGGTCGGTGAGTCGGAGAGGCGGTCGGTGAGTCGGAGAGGTGGTCGGTGAGTCGGAGAGGCGGTCGTTGAGTCCGAGAGGCGGTCGGTGAGTCGGAGAGACGGTCGGTGAGTCGGAGATGCGGTCGCTGAGTCGGAGAGGCTGTCGGTGAGTCGGAGAGGCGGTCGGAGAGGCGGTCGGAGAGTCGGAGAGGTGGTCGGTGAGGGATTTGGTGAGTCGGAGAGACGGTCGGTGAGGCGGTCGGTGAGTCGGAGAGGCGGTCGGTGAGTCGGAGAGGTGGTCGGTGAGTCGGAGAGGCAGTCAGAAAGGCGGTCGGTGATTCGGAGAGGCGGTCGGTGAGTCGGACAGGCGGTCGGTGAGTCCAAGAGGTGGTCGGTGAGTCGGAGAGACGGTCGGTGTGTCGGAGAGGTGGTCGGTGAGTCGGAGAGGCGGTCGGTGAGTCGGAGATGCGGTCGGTGAGTCCGAGAGGCGGTCGGTGAGTCGGAGAGGCGGTTGGTGAGGCAATCGGTGAGTCAGCGAGGCGGTCGGTGAGTCAGAGAGGCGGTCGGTGAGTCGGAGAGACGGTCGGTGAGGCGGTCGGTGAGTCGGAGAGGCGGTCGATGAGTCGGAGAGGTGGTCGGTGAGGCATTCGGTGAGTCGGAGAGACGGTCGGTGAGGCGGTCGGTGAGTCGGAGAGGCGGTCGCTGAGTCGGAGAGGCAGTCGGAGAGGCGGTCAGAGAGGCGGTCGGTGAGTCGGAGAGACGGTCGGTGAGTCGGAGAGGCGGTCGGTGAGTCGGAGAGGCGGTCGGTGAGTCGGAGAGGCGGTCGGTGAGTCCGAGAGGCGGTCGGTGAGTCGGAGAGACGGTCAGTGAGTCGGAGATGCGGTCGGTGAGTCGGAGAGGCGGTCGGTGAGTCGGAGAGGCGGTCGGAGAGGCTGTCGGAGAGTCGGAGAGGCGGTCGGTGAGGCATTTGGTGAGTCGGAGAGGCGGTCGGTGAGTCGGAGAGGCGGTCGGTGAGTCGGAGAGGCGGTCGGTGAGTCGGAGAGGCGGTCGGTGAGTCGGATAGGCGGTCGGTGAGTCGGAGAGGCGGTCGGTGTGTCGGAGAGGCGGTCCGTGAGTCGGAGAGGCAGTCGGTGAGTCGGGGAGGCGGTCGGTGAGTCGAAGAGACGGTCTGTGAGTCGGAGAAGCGGTCCGTGAGTCGGAGAGGCGGTCCGTGAGTCGGAGAGACGGTCCGTGAGTCGGAGAGGCGGTCAGTGAGTCGGAGAGGCGGTCGGTGAGTCGGAGAGGCGGTCGGTGAGTCCGAGAGGCGGCCGGTGAGTCCGAGAGGCGGTCGGTGAGTCGGAGAGGCGGTCAGTGAGGCAATCGGTGAGTCGAAGAGGCGGTCGGTGAGTCGGAGAGGCGGTCGGTGAGTCGGAGAGATGGTCGGTGAGTCGGAGAGGCAGTCGGAGAGGCGGTCAGTGAGTCGGAGAGGCGGTCCATGAGTCGGTGAGGTGGTCGGTGAGGCATTTGGTGAGTCAGAGAGACGGTCGGTGAGGCGGTCGGTGAGGCGGTCGGTGAGTCGGAGAGGCGGCCCATGAGTCGGTGAGGTGGTCGGTGAGGCATTCGGTGAGTCAGAGAGACGGTCGGTGAGGCGGTCAGTGAGTCGGAGAGGCGGTCGGTGAGTCGGAGAGGCGATCGGTGAGTCGGAGAGGCGGTCGGTGAGTCGGAGAGGCAGTCGGAGAGGCGGTCAGTGAGTCGGGGATTCGGTCGGTGAGTCGGAGAGACGGTTGGTGAGTCGGAGAGACAGTCGGAGATCGGAGACGCGGTCGGAGAGTCGGAGAGGCGGTCGGTGAGTCGGAGAAGCGGTCGGTGAGTTGGACAGGCGGTCGGTGAGTTGGAGAGGCAGTCGGTGAGTCGGAGAAACGGTCGATGAGTCAGAGAGATGGTCGGTGAGTCGGAGAGACAGTCGGTGAGTCGGAGAGACGGTCGGTGAGTCGAAGAGACGGTCGGTGAGTCGAAGAGACGGTCGGTGAGTCGGAGAGACGGTCGCTGAGTCAGAGAGATGGTCGGTGAGTCGGAGAGACGGTCGGTGAGTCGGAGAGACAGTCGGTGAGGCGGTTGGTGAGTCGGAGAGATGGTCGGGGAGTTGAAGAGGCAGTCGGTGAGTTGGAGAGACGGCCGGTGAGGCAGTCGGTGAGTCGGTGAGTCGGAGAAACGGTCGGTGAGTCGGAGAGACGGTCGGTGAGTCGGAGAGATGGTCGGTGAGTCGGAGAGATGGTCGTGGAGTCGGAGAGATGGTCGGTGAGTCAGAGAGGCGGTCGGTGAGTCGGTGAGGAGGTCGGTGAGTCGGGGAGGCGGTCGGTGAGTTGGAGAGACGGTCGGTGAGTCGGAGAGACGGTCGGTGAGTCAAAGAGATGGTCGCTGAGTCGGAGAGACGGTCGGTGAGTCGGAGAGACGGTCGGGGAGACGGTCGGTGAGTCGGAGAGACGGTCAGTGAGGCGGTCGGTGAGTCGGAGAGATGGTCGGTGAGGCAGTCGGTGAGTCGGAGAGATGGCCGGTGAGTCGGAGAGACGGTCGGTGAGTCGGGGAGACTGTCGATGAGTCGGAGAGACAGTTGGTGAGTCGGAGAGACGGTCGGTGAGGCGGTCGGTGAGTCGGGGATTCGGTCGGTGAGTCGGAGAGACGGTCGGTGAGTCGGAGAGGCGGTCGGTGAGTCGGAGAGGTGGTCGGTGAGTCGGAGAGGCGGTCGGTGAGTCTGAGAGGCGGTCAGTGAGTCGGAGAGACGATCGGTGAGTAGGAGAGGCGGTCGCTGAGTCGGAGAGGCGGTCGGTGAGTCGGAGAGGCGGTCGGAGAGGCGGTCGGAAAGTCGGAGAGGCGGTCGGTGAGGGATTTGGTGAGTCGGAGAAGTGGTCGGTGAGTCGGAGAGGCGGTCGGTGAGTCGGAGAGGCGGTCGGTAATTCGGAGAGGCGGTCGGTGAGTCGGAGAGGCGGTCGGTGTGTCGGAGAGGCGGTCGTTGAGTCGGAGAGGCGGTCGGTCAGTCGGAGAGGCGGTCGGTGAGTCGGAGAGGCGGTCGGTGAGTCGGGGAGACGGTCGGTGAGTTGGAGAGACGGTCAGTGAGGCGGTCGGTGAGTCGGAGAGACGGTCGGTGAGGTGGTCGGTGAGTCGGAGAGACGGTCGGTGAGTCGGACAGACGGTCGGTGAGTCGGAGAGATGGTCGGTGAGTCGAAGAGACGGTCGGTGAGTCGGAGAGACGGTCGCTGAGTCAGAGAGATGGTCGGTGAGTCGGAGAGACAGTCGGTGAGTCGGAGAGACGGTCGGTGAGTCGAAGAGACGGTCTGTGAGTCGGAGAGACGGTCGCTGAGTCAGAGAGATGGTCGGTGAGTCGGAGAGACGGTCGGTGAGTCGGAGAGATGGTCGGTGAGTCGGAGAGATGGTCGTGGAGTCGGAGAGATGGTCGGTGAGTCAGAGAGGCGGTCGGTGAGTTGGAGAGACGGCCGGTGAGTCGGGGAGGCGGTCGGTGAGTCGGAGAGACGGTCGGTGAGTCGGAGAGACGGTCGGTGAGTCGGAGAGATGGTCGGTGAGTCGGAGAGACGGTCGGTGAGTCGGAGAGATGGTCGGGGAGACGGTCGGTGAGTCGGAGAAACGGTCAGTGAGGCGGTCGGTGAGTCGGAGAGACGGTCGGTGAGGCAGTCGGTGAGTCGGAGAGATGGTCGGTGAGTCGGAGAGACGGTCGGAGAGTCGGGGAGACTGTCGATGAGTCGGAGAGATAGATGGTGAGTCGGAGAGACGGTTGGTGAGGCGGTCGGTGAGTCGGGGATTCGGTCGGTGAGTCGGAGAGACGGTCGGTGAGTCGCAGAGATGGTCGGTGAGTCGGAGAGACGGTCGGTGAGTCGGAGAGACGGTCGGGGAGACGGTCGGTGAGTCGGAGAGACGGTCAGTGAGGCGGTCGGTGAGTCGGAGAGACGGTCGGTGAGGCGGTCGGTGAGTCGGAGAGATGGTCGGTGAGTCGGAGAGACGGTCGGTGAGTCGGGGAGACTGTCGATGAGTCGGAGAGACGGTCGGTGAGTCGGAGAGATGGTCGGTGAGTCGGAGAGACGGTCAGTGAGGCGGTCGGTGAGTCGGAGAGACGGTCGGTGAGGCGGTCGGTGAGTCGGAGAGATGGTCGGTGAGTCGGAGAGACGGTCGGTGAGTCGGGGAGACTGTCGATGAGTCGGAGAGACGGTCGGTGAGTCGGAGAGATGGTCGGTGAGTCGGGGAGACTGTCGATGAGTCGGAGAGATGGTCGGTGAGTCGGAGAGATGGTCGGTGAGTCGGAGAGACAGTCGGTGAGTCGGTTGGATGCTCGGTGAGTCGGAGAGACAGTCGGTGAGTCGGAGAGACGGTCGGTGAGGCGGTCGGTGAGTCGGGGATTCGGTCGGTGAGTCGGAGAGACGGTTGGTGAGTCGGAGAGACAGTCGGAGATCGGAGACGCGGTCGGAGAGTCGGAGAGGCGGTCGGTGAGTCAGAGAAGCGGTCGGTGAGTTGGACAGGCGGTAGGTGAGTTGGAGAGGCAGTCGGTGAGTTGGAGAGGCAGTCGGTGAGTCGGAGAGATGGCCGGTGAGGCAGTCGGTGAGTTGGTGAGTCGGAGAAACGGTCGGTGAGTCGGAGAGACGGTCGGTGAGTCGGAGAGATGGTCGGTGAGTCGGAGAGACGGTCGTTGAGTCGGAGAGATGGTCGGTGAGTCAGAGAGGTGGTCGTTGAGTCGGTGAGGAGGTCGGTGAGTCGGGGAGGCGGTCGGTGAGTCGGAGAGACGGTCGGTGAGTCGGAGAGACGGTCGGTGAGTCGGAGAGACGGTCGGTGAGTCGGAGAGACAGTCGGGGAGACGGTCGGTGAGTCGGAGAGCTGGTCGGTGAGTCGGAGAGACGGTCGGTGAGTCGGAGAGACAGTCGGGGAGACGGTCGGTGAGTCGGAGAGACGGTCAGTGAGGCGGTCGGTGAGTCAGAGAGACGGTCGGTGAGGCGGTCGGTGAGTCGGATAGGCGGTCGGTGAATCGGAGAGGCGGTCGGTGTGTCGGAGAGGCGGTCGGTGAGTCGGAGAGGCGGTCGGTGAGTCGGGGAGGCGGTCGGTGAGTCGGAGAGACGGTCGGTGAGTCGGAGAGGCGGTCGTTGAGTCGGAGAGGCGGTCGGTGAGTCGGAGAGATGGTCAGTGAGTCGGAGAGGCGGTCAGTGAGTCGGAGATGCGGTCGGTGAGTCGGAGAGGCGGTCGGTGAGTCCGAGAGGCGGTCGGTGAGTCGGAGAGACGGTCGGTGTGTCGGAGAGGTGGTCGGTGAGTCGGAGAGGCGGTCGGTGAGTCGGAGAGGCGGCCGGTGAGTCCGAGAGGCGGTCGGTGAGTCGGAGAGATGTTCGGTGAGGCGGTCGGTGAGTCGGAGAGGCGGTCCATGAGTCGGTGAGGTGGTCGGTGAGGCATTCGGTGAGTCAGAGAGACGGTCGGTGAGGCGGTCGGTGAGTCGGAGAGGCGGTCGGTGAGTCGGAGAGGCGATCGGTGAGTCGGAGAGGCGGTCGGGGAGTCCGAGAGGCTGTCGGAGAGGCGGTCAGTGAGTCGGAGAGGCAGTCAGAGAGGCGGTCGGAGAGGCGGTCGGTGAGTCGGAGAGGCGGTCGGTGAGTCAGAGAGGTGGTCGGTGAGTCGGAGAGACGGTCGGTGAGTTGGAGAGGCGGTCGGTGAGTCAGAGAGGTGGTCGGTGAGTCGGAGAGGCGGTCGGTGAGTCTGAGAGGCGGTCGGTGAGTCGGAGAGACGGTCCGTGAGTCGGAGAGGCGGTCGCTGAGTCGGAGAGGCGGTCGGTGAGTCGCAGAGGCGGTCGGAGAGGCGGTCGGAGAGTCAGAGAGGCGGTCGGTGATGGATTTGGTGGGTCGAAGAAGTGGTCGGTGAGTCGGTGAGGCGGTCGGTGAGTCGGAGAGGCGGTCGGTAAGTTGGAGAGGCGGTCGGTGAGTCGGAGAGGCGGTCGGTGTGTTGGAGAGGCGGTCGTTGAGTCGGAGAGGTGGTCGGTGAGTCGGAGAGGCGGTCGGTGAGTCGGAGAGGCGGTCGGTGAGTCGGAGAGAGGGTCGGTGAGTCGGAGAGGCGGTCGGTGAGTCGGAGAGGCGGTCGGTCAGTCGGAGAGGCGGTCCGTGAGTCGGAGAGGCGGTCGGTGAGTCGGAGAGGCAGTCGGTGAGTCGGAGAGGCGGTCGGTGAGTCCGAGAGGCGGTCGGTGAGTCGGAGAGACGGTCGGTGAGTCGGAGAGGCGATCGCTGAGTCGGAGAGGCTGTCGGTGAGTCGGAGAGGCGGTCGGAGAGGCGGTCGGAGAGTCGGTGAGGTGGTCAGTGAGGAATTTGTTGAGTCGGAGAGATGGTCGGTGAGGCGGTCGGTGAGTCGGAGAGGCGGTCGGTGAGTGGGAGAGTCGGTCGGTGAGTCGGAGAGACGGTCGGTGAGTCGGAGAGGCGGTCGGTGAGTCGGAGAGGTGGTCGGTGAGTCGGAGAGGCGGTCGTTGAGTCCGAGAGGCGGTCGGTGAGTCGGAGAGACGGTCGGTGAGTCGGAGATGCGGTCGCTGAGTCGGAGAGGCTGTCGGTGAGTCGGAGAGGCGGTCGGAGAGGCGGTCGGAGAGTCGGAGAGGTGATCGGTGAGGGATTTGGTGAGTCGGAGAGACGGTCGGTGAGGCGGTCGGTGAGTCGGAGAGGCGGTCGGTGAGTCGGAGAGGTGGTCGGTGAGTCGGAGATGCAGTCAGAAAGGCGGTCGGTGATTCGGAGAGGCGGTCGGTGAGTCGGACAGGCGGTCGGTGAGTCCAAGAGGCGGTCGGTGAGTCGGAGAGACGGTCGGTGTGTCGGAGAGGTGGTCGGTGAGTCGGAGAGGCGGTCGGTGAGTCGGAGATGCGGTCGGTGAGTCCGAGAGGCGGTCGGTGAGTCGGAGAGGCGGTCGGTGTGTCGGAGAGGTGGTCGGTGAGTCGGAGAGGCGGTCGGTGAGTCGGAGATGCGGTCGGTGAGTCCGAGAGGCGGTCGGTGAGTCGGAGAGGCGGTCGGTGAGGCAATCGGTGAGTCGGCGAGGCGGTCGGTGAGTCAGAGAGGCGGTCGGTGAGGCATTCGGTGAGTCGGAGAGACGGTCGGTGAGGCGGTCGGTGAGTCGGAGAGGCGGTCGGTGAGTCGGAGAGGCGATCGGTGAGTCGGAGAGGCGGTCAGTGAGTCGGAGAGGCAGTCGGAGAGGCGGTCGGAGAGGCGGTCGGTGAGTCGGAGAGGCGGTCGGTGAGTCAGAGAGGTGGTCGGTGAGTCGGAGAGACGGTCGGTGAGTTGGAGAGGCGGTCGGTGAGTCAGAGAGGTGGTCGGTGAGTCGGAGAGGTGGTCGGTGAGTCTGAGAGGCGGTCGGTGAGTCGGAGAGACGGTCCGTGAGTCGGAGAGGCGGTCGCTGAGTCGGAGAGGCGGTCGGTGAGTCGGAGAGGCGGTCGGAGAGGCGGTCGGAGAGTCAGAGAGGCGGTCGGTGAGGGATTTGGTGAGTCGGAGAAGTGGTCGGTGAGTCGGAGAGGCGGTCGGTGAGTCGGAGAGGCGGTCGGTAAGTCGGAGAGGCGGTCGGTGAGTCGGAGAGGCGGTCGGTGAGTCGGAGAGACGGTCGGTGAGTCGGAGAGGCGGTCGGTGAGTCGGAGAGGCGGTCGGTCAGTCGGCGAGGCGATCCGTGAGTCGGAGAGGCAGTCAGTGAGGCGGTCGGTGAGTCGGAGAGGCGGTCGGTGAGTGGGAGAGGCGGTCGGTGAGTCGGAGAGACGGTCGGTGAGTCGGAGAGGCGGTCGGTGAGTCGGAGAGGTGGTCGGTGAGTCGGAGAGGCGGTCGTTGAGTCCGAGAGGCGGTCGGTGAGTCGGAGAGACGGTCGGTGAGTCGGAGAGGCGGTCGGTAAGTCGGAGAGGCGGTCGGTGAGTCGGAGAGGCGGTCGGTGTGTCGGAGAGGCGGTCGTTGAGTCGGAGAGGCGGTCGGTGAGTCGGAGAGGCGGTCGGTGAGTCGGAGAGGCGGTCGGTGAGTCGGAGAGACGGTCGGTGAGTCGGAGAGGCGGTCGGTGAGTCGGAGAGGCGGTCGGTCAGTCGGAGAGGCGGTCCGTGAGTCGGAGAGGCGGTCAGTGAGGCGGTCGGTGAGTCGGAGAGGCGGTCGGTGAGTGGGAGAGGCGGTCGGTGAGTCGGAGAGACGGTCGGTGAGTCGGAGAGGCGGTCGGTGAGTCGGAGAGGTGGTCGGTGAGTCGGAGAGGCGGTCGTTGAGTCCGAGAGGCGGTCGGTGAGTCGGAGAGACGGTCGGTGAGTCGGAGATGCGGTCGCTGAGTCGGAGAGGCTGTCGGTGAGTCGGAGAGGCGGTCGGAGAGGCGGTCGGAGAGTCGGAGAGGTGGTCGGTGAGGGATTTGGTGAGTCGGAGAGACGGTCGGTGAGGCGGTCGGTGAGTCGGAGAGGCGGTCGGTGAGTCGGAGAGGTGGTCGGTGAGTCGGAGAGGCAGTCAGAAAGGCGGTCGGTGATTCGGAGAGGCGGTCGGTGAGTCGGACAGGCGGTCGGTGAGTCCAAGAGGCAGTCGGTGAGTCGGAGAGACGGTCGGTGTGTCGGAGAGGTGGTCGGTGAGTCGGAGAGGCGGTCGGTGAGTCGGAGATGCGGTCGGTGAGTCCGAGAGGCGGTCGGTGAGTCGGAGAGGCGGTCGGTGAGGCAATCGGTGAGTCGGCGAGGCGGTCGGTGAGTCAGAGAGGCGGTTGGTGAGTCGGAGAGACGGTCGGTGAGGCGGCCGGTGAGTCGGAGAGGCGGTCGATGAGTCGGAGAGGTGGTCGGTGAGGCATTCGGTGAGTCGGAGAGACAGTCGGTGAGGCGGTCGGTGAGTCGGCGAGGCGGTCGGTGAGTCGGAGAGGCAGTCGGAGAGGCGGTCAGAGAGGCGGTCGGTGAGTCGGAGAGACGGTCGGTGAGTCGGAGAGGCGGTCGGTGAGTCGGAGAGGCGGTCGGTGAGTCGGAGAGGCGGTCGGTGAGTCCGAGAGGCGGTCGGTGAGTCGGAGAGACGGTCAGTGAGTCGGAGATGCGGTCGGTGAGTCGGAGAGGCGGTCGGTGAGTCGGAGAGGCGGTCGGAGAGGCTGTCGGAGAGTCGGAGAGGCGGTCGGTGAGGCATTTGGTGAGTCGGAGAGGTTGTCGGTGAGTCGGAGAGGCGGTCGGTGAGTCGGAGAGGCGGTCGGTGAGTCGGATAGGCGGTCGGTGAGTCGGAGAGGCGGTCGGTGTGTCGGAGAGGCGGTCCGTGAGTCGGAGAGGCGGTCGGTGAGTCGGGGAGGCGGTCGGTGAGTCGGAGAGACGGTCTGTGAGTCGGAGAGGTGGTCCGTGAGTCGGAGAGGCAGTCCGTGAGTCGGAGAGACGGTCCGTGAGTCGGAGAGGCGGTCAGTGAGTCGGAGAGGCGGTCGGTGAGTCGGAGAGGCGGTCGGTGAGTCCGAGAGGTAGTCGGTGAGTCGGAGAGACGGTCGGTGTGTCGGAGAGGCGGTCGGTGAGTCGGAGAGGCGGCCGATGAGTCCGAGAGGCGGTCGGTGAGTCGGAGAGGCGGTCAGTGAGGCAATCGGTGAGTCGAAGAGGCGGTCGGTGAGTCGGAGAGGCGGTCGGTGAGTCGGAGAGATGGTCGGTGAGTCGGAGAGGCAGTCGGAGAGGTGGTCGCTGAGTCGGAGAGGCGGTCGGTGAGTCGGAGAGGCGGTCGGAGAGGCGGTCGGAGAGTCAGAGAGGCGGTCGGTGAGGGATTTGGTGAGTCGGAGAAGTGGTCGGTGAGTCGGAGAGGCGGTCGGTGAGTCGGAGAGGCGGTCGGTAAGTCGGAGAGGCGGTCGGTGAGTCGGAGAGGCGGTCGGTGAGTCGGAGAGACGGTCGGTGAGTCGGAGAGGCGGTCGGTGAGTCGGAGAGGCGGTCGGTCAGTCGGCGAGGCGATCCGTGAGTCGGAGAGGCAGTCAGTGAGGCGGTCGGTGAGTCGGAGAGGCGGTCGGTGAGTGGGAGAGGCGGTCGGTGAGTCGGAGAGACGGTCGGTGAGTCGGAGAGGCGGTCGGTGAGTCGGAGAGGTGGTCGGTGAGTCGGAGAGGCGGTCGTTGAGTCCGAGAGGCGGTCGGTGAGTCGGAGAGGCGGTCGGTGAGTCGGAGAGGCGGTCGGTGAGTCGGAGAGACGGTCGGTGAGTCGGAGAGGCGGTCGGTGAGTCGGAGAGGCGGTCGGTCAGTCGGAGAGGCGGTCCGTGAGTCGGAGAGGCGGTCAGTGAGGCGGTCGGTGAGTCGGAGAGGCGGTCGGTGAGTGGGAGAGGCGGTCGGTGAGTCGGAGAGACGGTCGGTGAGTCGGAGAGGCGGTCGGTGAGTCGGAGAGGTGGTCGGTGAGTCGGAGAGGCGGTCGTTGAGTCCGAGAGGCGGTCGGTGAGTCGGAGAGACGGTCGGTGAGTCGGAGAGGCGGTCGGTAAGTCGGAGAGGCGGTCGGTGAGTCGGAGAGGCGGTCGGTGTGTCGGAGAGGCGGTCGTTGAGTCGGAGAGGCGGTCGGTGAGTCGGAGAGGCGGTCGGTGAGTCGGAGAGGCGGTCGGTGAGTCGGAGAGACGGTCGGTGAGTCGGAGAGGCGGTCGGTGAGTCGGAGAGGCGGTCGGTCAGTCGGAGAGGCGGTCCGTGAGTCGGAGAGGCGGTCAGTGAGGCGGTCGGTGAGTCGGAGAGGCGGTCGGTGAGTGGGAGAGGCGGTCGGTGAGTCGGAGAGACGGTCGGTGAGTCGGAGAGGCGGTCGGTGAGTCGGAGAGGTGGTCGGTGAGTCGGAGAGGCGGTCGTTGAGTCCGAGAGGCGGTCGGTGAGTCGGAGAGACGGTCGGTGAGTCGGAGATGCGGTCGCTGAGTCGGAGAGGCTGTCGGTGAGTCGGAGAGGCGGTCGGAGAGGCGGTCGGAGAGTCGGAGAGGTGGTCGGTGAGGGATTTGGTGAGTCGGAGAGACGGTCGGTGAGGCGGTCGGTGAGTCGGAGAGGCGGTCGGTGAGTCGGAGAGGTGGTCGGTGAGTCGGAGAGGCAGTCAGAAAGGCGGTCGGTGATTCGGAGAGGCGGTCGGTGAGTCGGACAGGCGGTCGGTGAGTCCAAGAGGCAGTCGGTGAGTCGGAGAGACGGTCGGTGTGTCGGAGAGGTGGTCGGTGAGTCGGAGAGGCGGTCGGTGAGTCGGAGATGCGGTCGGTGAGTCCAAGAGGCGGTCGGTGAGTCGGAGAGGCGGTCGGTGAGGCAATCGGTGAGTCGGCGAGGCGGTCGGTGAGTCAGAGAGGCGGTTGGTGAGTCGGAGAGACGGTCGGTGAGGCGGCCGGTGAGTCGGAGAGGCGGTCGATGAGTCGGAGAGATGGTCGGTGAGGCATTCGGTGAGTCGGAGAGACAGTCGGTGAGGCGGTCGGTGAGTCGGCGAGGCGGTCGGTGATTCGGAGAGGCAGTCGGAGAGGCGGTCAGAGAGGCGGTCGGTGAGTCGGAGAGACGGTCGGTGAGTCGGAGAGGCGGTCGGTGAGTCGGAGAGGCGGTCGGTGAGTCGGAGAGGCGGTCGGTGAGTCCGAGAGGCGGTCGGTGAGTCGGAGAGACGGTCAGTGAGTCGGAGATGCGGTCGGTGAGTCGGAGAGGCGGTCGGTGAGTCGGAGAGGCGGTCGGAGAGGCTGTCGGAGAGTCGGAGAGGCGGTCGGTGAGGCATTTGGTGAGTCGGAGAGGTTGTCGGTGAGTCGGAGAGGCGGTCGGTGAGTCGGAGAGGCGGTCGGTGAGTCGGATAGGCGGTCGGTGAGTCGGAGAGGCGGTCGGTGTGTCGGAGAGGCGGTCCGTGAGTCGGAGAGGCGGTCGGTGAGTCGGGGAGGCGGTCGGTGAGTCGGAGAGACGGTCTGTGAGTCGGAGAGGTGGTCCGTGAGTCGGAGAGGCAGTCCGTGAGTCGGAGAGACGGTCCGTGAGTCGGAGAGGCGGTCAGTGAGTCGGAGAGGCGGTCGGTGAGTCGGAGAGGCGGTCGGTGAGTCCGAGAGGTAGTCGGTGAGTCGGAGAGACGGTCGGTGTGTCGGAGAGGCGGTCGGTGAGTCGGAGAGGCGGCCGGTGAGTCCGAGAGGCGGTCGGTGAGTCGGAGAGGCGGTCAGTGAGGCAATCGGTGAGTCGAAGAGGCGGTCGGTGAGTCGGAGAGGCGGTCGGTGAGTCGGAGAGATGGTCGGTGAGTCGGAGAGGCAGTCGGAGAGGTGGTCAGTGAGTCGGAGAGGCGGTCCATGAGTCGGTGAGGTGGTCGGTGAGGCATTCGGTGAGTCAGAGAGACGGTCGGTGAGGCGGTCGGTGAGGCGGTCGGTGAGTCAGAGAGGCGGCCCATGAGTCGGTGAGGTGGTCGGTGAGGCATTCGGTGAGTCAGAGAGACGGTCGGTGAGGCGGTCAGTGAGTCGGAGAGGCGGTCGGTGAGTCGGAGAGGCGGTCAGTGAGGCAATCGGTGAGTCGAAGAGGCGGTCGGTGAGTCGGAGAGGCGGTCGGTGAGTCGGAGAGATGGTCGGTGAGTCGGAGAGGCAGTCGGAGAGGCGGTCAGTGAGTCGGAGAGGCGGTCCATGAGTCGGTGAGGTGGTCGGTGAGGCATTCGGTGAGTCAGAGAGACGGTCAGTGAGGCGGTCGGTGAGGCGGTCGGTGAGTCGGAGAGGCGGCCCATGAGTCGGTGAGGTGGTCGGTGAGGCATTCGGTGAGTCAGAGAGATGGTCGGTGAGGCGGTCAGTGAGTCGGAGAGGCGGTCGGTGAGTCGGAGAGGCGATCGGTGAGTCGGAGAGGCGGTCGGTGAGTCGGAGAGGCAGTCGGAGAGGCGGTCAGTGAGTCGGAGAGGCAGTCAGAGAGGCGGTCGGAGAGGCGGTCGGTGAGTCGGAGAGGCGGTCGGTGAGTCGGAGAGGCGGTCGGTGAGTCGGAGAGACGGTCGGTGAGTCGGAGAGGCGGTCGGTGAGTCGGAGAGGTGGTCGGTGAGTCGGAGAGGCGGTCGGTGAGTCTGAGAGGCGGTCAGTGAGTCGGAGAGACGATCGGTGAGTAGGAGAGGCGGTCGCTGAGTCGGAGAGGCGGTCGGTGAGTCGGAGAGGCGGTCGGAGAGGCGGTCGGAAAGTCGGAGAGGCGGTCGGTGAGGGATTTGGTGAGTCGGAGAAGTGGTCGGTGAGTCGGAGAGGCGGTCGGTGAGTCGGAGAGGCGGTCGGTAATTCGGAGAGGCGGTCGGTGAGTCGGAGAGGCGGTCGGTGTGTCAGAGAGGCGGTCGTTGAGTCGGAGAGGCGGTCGGTCAGTCGGAGAGGCGGTCGGTGAGTCGGAGAGGCGGTCGGTGAGCCGGGGAGACGGTCGGTGAGTCGGAGAGACGGTCAGTGAGGCGGTCGGTGAGTCGGAGAGACGGTCGGTGAGGTGGTCGGTGAGTCGGAGAGACGGTCGGTGAGTCGGACAGACGGTCGGTGAGTCGGAGAGATGGTCGGTGAGTCGAAGAGACGGTCGGTGAGTCGGAGAGACGGTCGCTGAGTGAGAGAGATGGTCGGTGAGTCGGAGAGACAGTCGGTGAGTCGGAGAGACGGTCGGTGAGTCGAAGAGACGGTCGGTGAGTCGGAGAGACGGTCGCTGAGTCAGAGAGATGGTCGGTGAGTCGGAGAGACGGTCGGTGAGTCGGAGAGACAGTCGGTGAGGCGGTTGGTGAGTCGGAGAGATGGTCGGGGAGTTGAGGAGGCAGTCGGTGAGTTGGAGAGATGGCCGGTGAGGCAGTCGGTGAGTCGGTGAGTCGGAGAAACGGTCGGTGAGTCGGAGAGACGGTCGGTGAGTCGGAGAGATGGTCGGTGAGTCGGAGAGATGGTCGTGGAGTCGGAGAGATGGTCGGTGAGTCAGAGAGGCGGTCGGTGAGTCGGTGAGGAGGTCGGTGAGTCGGGGAGGCGGTCGGTGAGTCGGAGAGACGGTCGGTGAGTCGGAGAGACGGTCGGTGAGTCGGAGAGATGGTCGGTGAGTCGGAGAGACGGTCGGTGAGTCGGAGAGACGGTCGGGGAGACGGTCGGTGAGTCGGAGAAACGGTCAGTGAGGCGGTCGGTGAGTCGGAGAGACGGTCGGTGAGGCAGTCGGTGAGTCGGAGAGATGGTCGGTGAGTCGGAGAGACGGTCGGTGAGTCGGGGAGACTGTCGATGAGTCGGAGAGATAGTTGGTGAGTCGGAGAGACGGTCGGTGAGGCGGTCGGTGAGTCGGGGATTCGGTCGGTGAGTCGGAGAGACGGTCGGTGAGTCGCAGAGATGGTCGGTGAGTCGGAGAGACGGTCGGTGAGTCGGAGAGACGGTCGGGGAGACGGTCGGTGAGTCGGAGAGACGGTCAGTGAGGCGGTCGGTGAGTCGGAGAGACGGTCGGTGAGGCGGTCGGTGAGTCGGAGAGATGGTCGGTGAGTCGGAGAGACGGTCGGTGAGTCGGGGAGACTGTCGATGAGTCGGAGAGATGGTCGGTGAGTCGGAGAGATGGTCGGTGAGTCGGAGAGACAGTCGGTGAGTCGGTTGGATGCTCGGTGAGTCGGAGAGACAGTCGGTGAGTCGGAGAGACGGTCGGTGAGGCGGTCGGTGAGTCGGGGATTCGGTCGGTGAGTCGGAGAGACGGTTGGTGAGTCGGAGAGACAGTCGGAGATCGGAGACGCGGTCGGAGAGTCGGAGAGGCGGTCGGTGAGTCGGAGAAGCGGTCGGTGAGTTGGACAGGCGGTCGGTGAGTTGGAGAGGCAGTCGGTGAGTCGGAGAGACGGTCGCTGAGTCAGAGAGATGGTCGGTGAGTCGGAGAGACAGTCGGTGAGTCGGAGAGACAGTCGGTGAGGCGGTTGGTGAGTCGGAGAGATGGTCGGGGAGTTGAAGAGGCAGTCGGTGAGTTGGAGAGACGGCCGGTGAGGCAGTCGGTGAGTCGGTGAGTCGGAGAAACGGTCGGTGAGTCGGAGAGACGGTCGGTGAGTCGGAGAGATGGTCGGTGAGTCGGAGAGATGGTCGTGGAGTCGGAGAGATGGTCGGTGAGTCAGAGAGGCGGTCGGTGAGTCGGTGAGGAGGTCGGTGAGTCGGGGAGGCGGTCGGTGAGTCGGAGAGACGGTCGGTGAGTCGGAGAGACGGTCGGTGAGTCAAAGAGATGGTCGGTGAGTCGGATAGACGGTCGGTGAGTCGGAGAGACGGTCGGGGAGACGGTCGGTGAGTCGGAGAGACGGTTAGTGAGGCGGTCGGTGAGTCGGAGAGACGGTCGGTGAGGCAGTCGGTGAGTCGGAGAGATGGTCGGTGAGTCGGAGAGACGGTCGGTGAGTCGGGGAGACTGTCGATGAGTCGGAGAGACAGTTGGTGAGTCGGAGAGACGGTCGGTGAGGCGGTCGGTGAGTCGGGGATTCGGTCGGTGAGTCGGAGAGACGGTCGGTGAGTCGCAGAGATGGTCGGTGAGTCGGAGAGACGGTCGGGGAGACGGTCGGTGAGTCGGAGAGACGGTCAGTGAGGCGGTCGGTGAGTCGGAGAGACGGTCGGTGAGGCGGTCGGTGAGTCGGAGAGATGGTCGGTGAGTCGGAGAGACGGTCGGTGAGTCGGGGAGACTGTCGATGAGTCGGAGAGACGGTCGGTGAGTCGGAGAGATGGTCGGTGAGTCGGAGAGACAGTCGGTGAGTCGGTTGGATGCTCGGTGAGTCGGAGAGACAGTCGGTGAGTCGGAGAGACGGTCGGTGAGGCGGTCGGTGAGTCGGGGATTCGGTCGGTGAGTCGGAGAGACGGTTGGTGAGTCGGAGAGACAGTCGGAGATCGGAGACGCGGTCGGAGAGTCGGAGAGGCGGTCGGTGAGTCGGAGAAGCGGTCGGTGAGTTGGACAGGCGGTCGGTGAGTTGGAGAGGCAGTCGGTGAGTTGGAGAGGCAGTCGGTGAGTCGGAGAGACGGCCGGTGAGGCAGTCGGTGAGTTGGTGAGTCGGAGAAACGGTCGGTGAGTCGGAGAGACGGTCGGTGAGTCGGAGAGATGGTCGGTGAGTCGGAGAGACGGTCGTTGAGTCGGAGAGATGGTCGGTGAGTCAGAGAGGTGGTCGTTGAGTCGGTGAGGAGGTCGGTGAGTCGGGGAGGCGGTCGGTGAGTCGGAGAGGCGGTCGGTGAGTCGGAGAGACGGTCGGTGAGTCGGAGAGACGGTCGGTGAGTCGGAGAGACAGTCGGGGAGACGGTCGGTGAGTCGGAGAGACAGTCAGTGAGGTGGTCGGTGAGTCAGAGAGACGGTCGGTGAGGCGGTCGGTGAGTCGGAGAGACGGTCGGTGAGGCGGTCGGTGAGTCGGAGAGATGGTCGGTGAGTCGGAGAGACGGTCGGTGAGTCGGGGAGACTGTCGATGAGTCGGAGAGACGGTCGGTGAGTCGGAGAGATGGTCGGTGAGTCGGAGAGACAGTCGGTGAGTCGGTTGGATGCTCGGTGAGTCGGAGAGACAGTCGGTGAGTCGGAGAGACGGTCGGTGAGGCGGTCGGTGAGTCGGGGATTCGGTCGGTGAGTCGGAGAGACGGTTGGTGAGTCGGAGAGACAGTCGGAGATCGGAGACGCGGTCGGAGAGTCGGAGAGGCGGTCGGTGAGTCGGAGAAGCGGTCGGTGAGTTGGACAGGCGGTCGGTGAGTTGGAGAGGCAGTCGGTGAGTTGGAGAGGCAGTCGGTGAGTCGGAGAGACGGCCGGTGAGGCAGTCGGTGAGTTGGTGAGTCGGAGAAACGGTCGGTGAGTCGGAGAGACGGTCGGTGAGTCGGAGAGATGGTCGGTGAGTCGGAGAGACGGTCGTTGAGTCGGAGAGATGGTCGGTGAGTCAGAGAGGTGGTCGTTGAGTCGGTGAGGAGGTCGGTGAGTCGGGGAGGCGGTCGGTGAGTCGGAGAGGCGGTCGGTGAGTCGGAGAGACGGTCGGTAAGTCGGAGAGACGGTCGGTGAGTCGGAGAGACAGTCGGGGAGACGGTCGGTGAGTCGGAGAGACAGTCAGTGAGGTGGTCGGTGAGTCAGAGAGACGGTCGGTGAGGCGGTCGGTGAGTCGGAGAGACGGTCGGTGAGTCAGAGAGACGGTCGGTGAGTCGGAGAGACGGTCGCTGAGTCGGAGAGATGGTCGGTGAGTCGGAGAGACGGTCGGTGAGTTGGAGAGACGGTCGGTGAGACGGTTGGTGAGTCGGGGAGATGGTCGGTGAGTCGGAGAGGCGGTCGGTGAGTCGGTGAGGCAGTCGGTGAGTCGGAGAGATGGTCGGTGAGTCGGAGAGACGGTCGGTGAGTCGGGGAGACTGTCGATGAGTCGGAGAGATAGTTGGTGAGTCGGAGAGACGGTCGGTGAGGCGGTCGGTGAGTCGGGGATTCGGTCGGTGAGTCGGAGAGACGGTCGGTGAGTCGCAGAGATGGTCGGTGAGTCGGAGAGACGGTCGGTGAGTCGGAGAGACGGTCGGGGAGACGGTCGGTGAGTCGGAGAGACGGTCAGTGAGGCGGTCGGTGAGTCGGAGAGACGGTCGGTGAGGCGGTCGGTGAGTCGGAGAGATGGTCGGTGAGTCGGAGAGACGGTCGGTGAGTCGGGGAGACTGTCGATGAGTCGGAGAGATGGTCGGTGAGTCGGAGAGATGGTCGGTGAGTCGGAGAGACAGTCGGTGAGTCGGTTGGATGCTCGGTGAGTCGGAGAGACAGTCGGTGAGTCGGAGAGACGGTCGGTGAGGCGGTCGGTGAGTCGGGGATTCGGTCGGTGAGTCGGAGAGACGGTTGGTGAGTCGGAGAGACAGTCGGAGATCGGAGACGCGGTCGGAGAGTCGGAGAGGCGGTCGGTGAGTCGGAGAAGCGGTCGGTGAGTTGGACAGGCGGTCGGTGAGTTGGAGAGGCAGTCGGTGAGTCGGAGAGACGGTCGCTGAGTCAGAGAGATGGTCGGTGAGTCGGAGAGACAGTCGGTGAGTCGGAGAGACAGTCGGTGAGGCGGTTGGTGAGTCGGAGAGATGGTCGGGGAGTTGAAGAGGCAGTCGGTGAGTTGGAGAGACGGCCGGTGAGGCAGTCGGTGAGTCGGTGAGTCGGAGAAACGGTCGGTGAGTCGGAGAGACGGTCGGTGAGTCGGAGAGATGGTCGGTGAGTCGGAGAGATGGTCGTGGAGTCGGAGAGATGGTCGGTGAGTCAGAGAGGCGGTCGGTGAGTCGGTGAGGAGGTCGGTGAGTCGGGGAGGCGGTCGGTGAGTCGGAGAGACGGTCGGTGAGTCGGAGAGACGGTCGGTGAGTCAAAGAGATGGTCGGTGAGTCGGATAGACGGTCGGTGAGTCGGAGAGACGGTCGGGGAGACGGTCGGTGAGTCGGAGAGACGGTTAGTGAGGCGGTCGGTGAGTCGGAGAGACGGTCGGTGAGGCAGTCGGTGAGTCGGAGAGATGGTCGGTGAGTCGGAGAGACGGTCGGTGAGTCGGGGAGACTGTCGATGAGTCGGAGAGACAGTTGGTGAGTCGGAGAGACGGTCGGTGAGGCGGTCGGTGAGTCGGGGATTCGGTCGGTGAGTCGGAGAGACGGTCGGTGAGTCGCAGAGATGGTCGGTGAGTCGGAGAGACGGTCGGGGAGACGGTCGGTGAGTCGGAGAGACGGTCAGTGAGGCGGTCGGTGAGTCGGAGAGACGGTCGGTGAGGCGGTCGGTGAGTCGGAGAGATGGTCGGTGAGTCGGAGAGACGGTCGGTGAGTCGGGGAGACTGTCGATGAGTCGGAGAGACGGTCGGTGAGTCGGAGAGATGGTCGGTGAGTCGGAGAGACAGTCGGTGAGTCGGTTGGATGCTCGGTGAGTCGGAGAGACAGTCGGTGAGTCGGAGAGACGGTCGGTGAGGCGGTCGGTGAGTCGGGGATTCGGTCGGTGAGTCGGAGAGACGGTTGGTGAGTCGGAGAGACAGTCGGAGATCGGAGACGCGGTCGGAGAGTCGGAGAGGCGGTCGGTGAGTCGGAGAAGCGGTCGGTGAGTTGGACAGGCGGTCGGTGAGTTGGAGAGGCAGTCGGTGAGTTGGAGAGGCAGTCGGTGAGTCGGAGAGACGGCCGGTGAGGCAGTCGGTGAGTTGGTGAGTCGGAGAAACGGTCGGTGAGTCGGAGAGACGGTCGGTGAGTCGGAGAGATGGTCGGTGAGTCGGAGAGACGGTCGTTGAGTCGGAGAGATGGTCGGTGAGTCAGAGAGGTGGTCGTTGAGTCGGTGAGGAGGTCGGTGAGTCGGGGAGGCGGTCGGTGAGTCGGAGAGGCGGTCGGTGAGTCGGAGAGACGGTCGGTGAGTCGGAGAGACGGTCGGTGAGTCGGAGAGACAGTCGGGGAGACGGTCGGTGAGTCGGAGAGACAGTCAGTGAGGTGGTCGGTGAGTCAGAGAGACGGTCGGTGAGGCGGTCGGTGAGTCGGAGAGACGGTCGGTGAGGCGGTCGGTGAGTCGGAGAGATGGTCGGTGAGTCGGAGAGACGGTCGGTGAGTCGGGGAGACTGTCGATGAGTCGGAGAGACGGTCGGTGAGTCGGAGAGATGGTCGGTGAGTCGGAGAGACAGTCGGTGAGTCGGTTGGATGCTCGGTGAGTCGGAGAGACAGTCGGTGAGTCGGAGAGACGGTCGGTGAGGCGGTCGGTGAGTCGGGGATTCGGTCGGTGAGTCGGAGAGACGGTTGGTGAGTCGGAGAGACAGTCGGAGATCGGAGACGCGGTCGGAGAGTCGGAGAGGCGGTCGGTGAGTCGGAGAAGCGGTCGGTGAGTTGGACAGGCGGTCGGTGAGTTGGAGAGGCAGTCGGTGAGTTGGAGAGGCAGTCGGTGAGTCGGAGAGACGGCCGGTGAGGCAGTCGGTGAGTTGGTGAGTCGGAGAAACGGTCGGTGAGTCGGAGAGACGGTCGGTGAGTCGGAGAGATGGTCGGTGAGTCGGAGAGACGGTCGTTGAGTCGGAGAGATGGTCGGTGAGTCAGAGAGGTGGTCGTTGAGTCGGTGAGGAGGTCGGTGAGTCGGGGAGGCGGTCGGTGAGTCGGAGAGGCGGTCGGTGAGTCGGAGAGACGGTCGGTAAGTCGGAGAGACGGTCGGTGAGTCGGAGAGACAGTCGGGGAGACGGTCGGTGAGTCGGAGAGACAGTCAGTGAGGTGGTCGGTGAGTCAGAGAGACGGTCGGTGAGGCGGTCGGTGAGTCGGAGAGACGGTCGGTGAGTCAGAGAGACGGTCGGTGAGTCGGAGAGACGGTCGCTGAGTCGGAGAGATGGTCGGTGAGTCGGAGAGACGGTCGGTGAGTTGGAGAGACGGTCGGTGAGACGGTTGGTGAGTCGGGGAGATGGTCGGTGAGTCGGAGAGGCGGTCGGTGAGTCGGAGAGACGGTCGGGGAGACGGTCGGTGAGTCCGAGAGGCGGTCGGTGAGTCGGAGAGACTATCGGTGAGTCGGAGAGACGGTCGGTGAGTCAGAGAGACGGTCGGTGAGTCGAAGAGACGGTCGGTGAGTCGGAGAGATGGTCGCTGAGTCGGAGAGATGGTCGGTGAGTCGGAGAGACAGTCGGTGAGTTGGAGAGACGGTCGGTGAGGCGGTTGGTGAGTCGGAGAGATGGTCGGTGAGTCGGAGAGGCGGTCGGTGAGTCAGAGAGACGGTCGGGGAGACGGTCGGTGAGTCGGAGAGGCGGTCGGTGAGTCGGAGAGGCGGTCGGTGAGTCGGAGAGGCGGTCGGTGAGTCGGTCGGTGATTCGGAGAGGCGGTCAGTGAGTCGGAGAGGCAGTCGGTGAGTCGGAGAGGCGGTCGGTGAGTCAGAGAGACGGTCGTTGTGTCGGAGAGGCTGTCGGTGAGTCGGTGAGGCGGTCGGTGAGCCGGAGAGGCAGTCGTTGAGTCGGAGAGGCGGTCGGAGAGTCGGAGAGGCGGTCGGTGAGTCGGAGAAGCGGTCGGTGAGTTGGAGAAGCGGTCAGTGAGTCGGTCCGTGAGTCGGAGAGGCGGTCAGTGAGTCGGAGAGGCGGTCGGTGAGTCGGAGAGCCGGTCGGTGAGTCAGAGAGACGGTCGGGGAGTTGAAGAGGCAGTCGGTGAGTCGGAGAGATGGCCGGTGAGGCAGTCGGTGAGTCGGTGAGTCGGAGAAACGTTCGGTGAGTCGGAGAGACGGTCGGTGAGTCGGAGAGATGGTCGGTGAGTCGGAGAGACGTTCGTGGAGTCGGAGAGATGGTCGGTGAGTCAGAGAGGCGGTCGGTGAGTCGGTGAGGAGGTCGGTGAGTCGGGGAGGCGGTCGGTGAATCGGAGAGACGGTCGGTGAGTCGGAGAGACGGTCGGTGAGTCGGAGAGATGGTCGGTGAGTCGGAGATACGGTCGGTGAGTCGGAGAGACGGTCGGGGAGACGGTCGGTGAGTCGGTGAGACGGTCAGTGAGGCGGTCGGTGAGTCGGAGAGATGGTCGGTGAGGCGGTCGGTGAGTCGGAGAGCTGGTCGGTGAGTCGGAGAGACGGTCGGTGAGTCGGGGAGACTGTCGATGAGTCGGAGAGGCGGTCGGTGAGTCGGAGAGACGCTCGGTGAGTCGGAGAGACGATCGGTCAGTCGGATAGATGCTCGGTGAGTCGGAGAGATGGTCGGTGAGTCGGAGAGATGGTCGGTGAGTCAGAGAGACGGTCGGTGAGGCGGTCGGTGAGTCGGGGATTCGATCGGTGAGTCGGAGAGACGGTCGGTGAGTCGGAGAGACAGTCGGAGATCGGAGACGCGGTCGGAGAGTCGGAGATGCGGTCGGTGAGTCGGAGAAGTGGTCAGTGAGTTGGACAGGCGGTCGGTGAGTTGGAGAGGCAGTCGGTGAGTTGGAGAGGCAGTCGGTGAGTCGGAGAGATGGCCGGTGAGGCAGTCGGTGAGTTGGTGAGTCGGAGAAACGGTCGGTGAGTCGGAGAAACGGTCGGTGATTCGGAGAGATGGTCGGTGAGTCGGAGAGACGGTCGTTGAGTCGGAGAGATGGTCGGTGAGTCAGAGAGGCGGTCGGTGAGTCGGTGAGGAGGTCGGTGAGTCGGGGAGGCGGTCGGTGAGTCGGAGAGACGGTCGGTGAGTCGGAGAGACGGTCGGTGAGTCGGAGAGACGGTCGGTGAGTCGGAGAGACAGTCGGGGAGACGGTCGGTGAGTCGGAGAGACGGTCAGTGAGGCGGTCGGTGAGTCAGAGAGACGGTTGGTGAGGCGGTCGGTGAGTCGGAGAGACAGTCGGTGAGTCGGAGAGACGGTCGGTGAGTCAGAGAGACGGTCGGTGAGTCGAAGAGACGGTCGGTGAGTCGGAGAGACGGTCGCTGAGTCGGAGAGATGGTCGGTGAGTCGGAGAGACGGTCGGTGAGTCAGAGAGATGGTCGGTGAGTCGGAGAGGCGGTCGGTGAGTCGGAGAGACGGTCGGGGAGACGGTCGGTGAGTCGGAAAGGCGGTCGGTGAGTCGGAGAGGCGGTCGGTGAGTCGGAGAGGCGGTCGGTGAGTCGGAGAGGCGGTCGGTGAGTCGGTCGGTGAGTCGGAGAGGCGGTCAGTGTGTCGGAGAGGCAGTCGGTGAGTCGGAGAGGCGGTCGGTGAGTCAGAGAGATGGTCGTTGTGTCGGAGAGGCAGTCGGTGAGTCGGTGAGGCGGTCGGTGAGCCGGAGAGGCAGTCGTTGAGTCGGAGAGACGGTCGGTGAGTCAGAGAGGTGGTCGGTGAGTCGGAGAAGCGGTCAGTGAGTTGGACAGGCAGTCGGTGATTTGGAGAGGCAGTCGGTGAGTTGGAGAGGCAGTCGGTGAGTCGGAGAGACGGCCGGTGAGGCAGTCGGTGAGTCGGTGAGTCGGAGAAACGGTCGGCGAGTCGGAGAGACGGTCGGTGAGTCGGAGAGATGGTCGGTGAGTCGGAGAGACGGTCGGTGAGTCGGAGAGACGGTCGGTGAGTCGAAGAGACGGTCGGTGAGTCGGAGAGACGGTCGCTGAGTCGGAGAGATGGTCGGTGAGTCGGAGAGATGGTCGGTGAGTCAGAGAGATGGTCGGTGAGTCGGAGAGACGTTCGGTGAGTCGGAGAGACGGTCGGTGAGTCGGAGAGATGGTCGGGGAGGCGGTCGGTGAGTCGGAGAGACGGTCAGTGAGGTGGTCGGTGAGTCGGAGAGACGGTCGGTGAGGCGGTCGGTGAGTCGGAGAGACGGTCGGTGAGTCAGAGATACGGTCGGTGAGTCGGAGAGACGGTCGTTGAGTCGGAGAGATGGTCGGTGAGTCAGAGAGGCGGTCGGTGAGTCGGTGAGGAGGTCGGTGAGTCGGGGAGGCGGTCGGTGAGTCGGAGAGACAGTCGGTGAGTCGGAGAAATGGTCGATGAGTCGGAGAGATGGTCGGTGAGTCGGAGAGACGGTCGTTGAGTCGGAGAGATGGTCGGTGAGTCAGAGAGGCGGTCGGTGAGTCGGTGAGGAGGTCGGTGAGTCGGTGAGGCGGTCGGTGAGTCGGAGAGACGGTCGGTGAGTCGGAGAGATGGTCGGTGAGTCGGTGAGGAGGTCGGTGAGTCGGGGAGGCGGTCGGTGAGTCGGAGAGACGGTCAGTGAGTCGGAGAGATGGTCGATGAGTCGGAGAGACGATCGTTGAGTCGGAGAGCTGGTCGGTGAGTCAGAGAGGCGGTCGGTGAGTCGGTGAGGAGGTCGGTGAGTCGGGGAGGCGGTCGGTGAGTCGGAGAGATGGTCGGTGAGTCGGAGAGACGGTCGGTGAGTCGGAGAGATGGTCGGTGAGTTGGAGAGACGGTCGGTGAGGCGGTCGGTGAGTCGGAGAGACGGTCGGTGAGTCGGAGAGACGGTCGGTGAGTCGGAGAGACGGTCGGTGAGTCGAAGAGACGGTCGGTGAGTCGGAGAGACAGTCGCTGGGTCAGAGAGATGGTCGGTGAGTCGGAGAGATGGTCGGTGAGTCAGAGAGACGGTCGGTGAGTCGGAGAGACGGTCGGGGAGACGGTCGGTGAGTCGGAGAGACGGTCAGTGAGGCGGTCGGTAAGTCGGAGAGACGGTCGGTGAGGCGATCGGTGAGTCGGAGAGATGGTCGGTGAGTCGGAGAGACGGTCGGTGAGTCGGGGAGACTGTCGATGAGTCAGAGAGACGGTCGGTGAGTCGGAGAGACGCTCGGTGAGTCGGAGAGACGGTAGGTGAGTCGGATAGATGCTCGGTGAGTCGGAGAGACAGTCGGTGAGTCGGAGAGACGGTCGGTGAGGCAGTCGGTGAGTCGGGGATTCGGTCGGTGAGTCGGAGAGACGGTCGGTGAGTCGGAGAGACAGTCGGAGATCGGAGACGCGGTCGGAGAGTCGGAGAGGCGGTCGGTGAGTCGGAGAAGTGGTCGGTGAGTTGGACAGGCGGTCGGTGAGTTGGAGAGGCAATCGGTGAGTTGGAGAGGCAGTCGGTGAGTCGGAGAGACGGCCGGTGAGGCAGTCGGTGAGTTGGTGAGTCGGAGAAACGGTCGGTGAGTCGGCGAGACGGTCGGGGAGTTGAAGAGGCAGTCGGTGAGTCGGAGAGATGGCCGGTGAGGCAGACGGTGAGTCGGTGAGTCGGAGAAACGGTCGGTGAGTCGGTGAGGAGGTTGGTGAGTCGGGGAGGCGGTCGGTGAGTTGGAGAGACGGTCGGTGAGTCGGAGAGACGGTCGGTGAGTCGCAGAGACGGTCGGTGAGTCGGAGAGACGGTCGGGGAGTTGAAGAGGCAGTCGGTGAGTCTGAGAGACGGCCGGTGAGGCAGTCGGTGAGTCGGTGAGTCGGAGAAACGGTCGGTGAGTCGGAGAGACGGTCGGTGAGTCGGAGAGATGGTCGGTGAGTCGGAGAGACGGTCGTGGAGTCGGAGAGATGGTCGGTGAGTCAGAGAGGCGGTCGGTGAGTCGGTGAGGAGGTCGGTGAGTCGGGGAGGTGGTCGGTGAGTCGGAGAGACGTTCGGTGAGTCGGAGAGATGGTCGGTGAGTCGGAGAGATGGTCGGTGAGTCGGAGAGACGGTCGGTGAGTCGGAGAGACAGTCGGGGAGACGGTCGGTGAGTCGGACAGACGGTCAGTGAGGCGGTCGGTGAGTCGGAGAGACGGTCGGTGAGGCAGTCGGTGAGTCGGAGAGACGGTCGGTGAGTCGGAGAGACGGTCGCTGAGTCGGAGAGATGGTCGGTGAGTCGGAGAGACGGTCGGTGAGTTGGGGAGACGGTCGGTGAGGCAGTTGGTGAGTCGGAGAGATGGTCGGTGAGTCGGAGAGGCAGTCGGTGAGTCGGAGAGACGGTCGGGGAGACGGTCGGTGAGTCGGAGAGGTGGTCGGTGAGTCGGAGAGGCGGTCGGTGAGTCGGAGAGGCGGTCGGTGAGTCGGAGAAGTGGTCGGTGAGTCGGTCGATGAGTCGGAGAGGCGGTCAGTGAGTCGGAGAGGCGGTCGGTGAGTTGGAGAGACGGTCGGGGAGTTGAAGAGGCAGTCGGTGAGTCGGAGAGACGGCCGGTGAGGCAGTCGGTGAGTCGGTGAGTCGGAGAAACGGTCGGTGAGTCGGAGAGACGGTTGGTGAGTCGGAGAGATGGTCGGTGAGTCGGAGAGACGGTCGTAGAGTCGGAGAGATGGTCGGTGCGTCAGAGAGGCGGTCGGTGAGTCGGTGAGGAGGTCGGTGAGTCGGGGAGGCGGTCGGTGAGTCGGAGAGACGGTCGGTGAGTCGGAGAGACGGTCGGTGAGTCGGAGAGATGGTCGGTGATTCGGAGAGACGGTCGGTGAGTCGAAGAGACGGTCAGTGAGGCGGTCGGTGAGTCGGAAAGACGGTCGGTGAGGCGGTCGGTGAGTCGGAGAGATGGTCGGTGAGTCGGAGAGATGGTCGGTGAGTCGGGGAGACTGTCGATGAGTCGGAGAGACGGTCGGTGAGTCGGAGAGACGCTCGGTGAGTCGGAGAGACGATCGGTGAGTCGGATAGATGCTCGGTGAGTCGGAGAGACAGTCTGTGAGTCGGAGAGATGGTCGGTGAGGCGGTCGGTGAGTCGGGGATTCGGTCGGTGAGTCGGAGAGACGGTCGGTGAGTCGGAGAGACAGTCGGAGATCGGAGACGCGGTCGGAGAGTCGGAGAGGCGGTCGGTGAGTCGGAGAAGCGGTCAGTGAGTTGGACAGGCGGTCGGTGAGTTGGAGAGGCAGTGGTGAGTTGGAGAGGCAGTCGGTGATTCGGCGAGACGGCCGGTGAGGCAGTCGGTGAGTTGGTGAGTCAGAGAGATGGTCGGTGAGTCAGAGAGACGGTCGGTGAGTCGGAGAGATGGTCGGTGAGTCGGAGAGACGGTCGTTGAGTCGGAGAGATGGTCGGTGAGTCAGAGAGGCGGTCGGTGAGTCGGTGAGGAGGTCGGTGAGTCGGGGAGGCAGTCGGTGAGTCGGAGAGACGGTCGGTGAGTCGGAGAGACGGTCGGTGAGTCGGAGAGATGGTCGGTGAGTCGGAGAGACGGTCGGTGAGTCGGAGAGACAGTCGGGGAGACGGTCGGTGAGTCAGAGAGACGGTCAGTGCGGCGGTCGGTGAGTCAGAGAGACGGTCGGTGAGGCGGTCGGTGAGTCGGAGAGACGGTCGGTGAGTCGGAGAGACGGTCGGTGAGTCGGAGAGATGGTCGGTGAGTCGAAGAGACGGTCGGTGAGTCGGAGAGACGGTCGCTGAGTCGGAGAGATGGTCGGTGAGTCGGAGAGATGGTCGGTAAGTTGGAGAGACGGTCGGTGAGGCGGTTGGTGAGTCGGAGAGATGGTCGGTGAGTCGGAGAGGCGGTCGGTGAGTCGGAGAGACGGTCGGGGAGACGGTCGGTGAGTCGGAGAGGCGGTCGGTGAGTCGGAGAGGCGGTCGGTGAGTCGGAGAGGCGGTCGGTGAGTTGGGCGGTGAGTCGGAGAGGCGGTCAGTGAGTCGGAGAGGCGGTCGGTGAGTCGGAGAGGTGGTCGGTGAGTCAGAGAGACGGTCGTTGTGTCGGAGAGGCAGTCGGTGAGTCGGTGAGGCGGTCGGTGAGTCGGAGAAGCAGTCGTTGAGTCGGAGAGGCGGTCGGAGAGTCGGAGAGGCGGTCGGTGAGTCGGAGAAGCGGTCGGTGAGTTGGACAGGCAGTCGGTGAGTTGGAGAGGCAGTCGGTGAGTTGGAGAGGCAGTCGATGAGTCGGAGAGACGGCCGGTGAGGCAGTCGGTGAGTCGGTGAGTCGGAGAAACGGTCGGTGAGTCGGAGAGACGGTCGGTGAGTCGGAGAGATGGTCGGTGAGTCGGAGAGACGGTCGTTGCGTCGGAGAGATGTTCGGTGAGTCGGAGAGGCGGTCGGTGAGTCGGTGAGGAGGTCGGTGAGTCGGGGAGGCGGTCGGTGAGTCGGAGAGACGGTCGGTGAGTCGGAGAGATGGTCGGTGAGTCGGAGAGATGGTCGGTGAGTCGGAGAGACGGTCGGTGAGTCGGAGAGACGGTCGGGGAAACGGTCGGTGAGTCGGAGAGACGGTCAGTGAGGTGGTCGGTGAGTCGGAGAGGCGGTCGGTGAGGCGGTCGGTGAGTCGGAGAGACGGTCGGTGAGTCGGAGAGACGGTCGGTAAGTTGGAGAGACGGTCGTTGAGTCGGAGAGATGGTCGGTGAGTCACAGAGGCGGTCGGTGAGTCGGTGAGGAGGTCGGTGAGTCGGTGAGGTGGTTGGTGAGTCGGAGAGACGGTCGGTGAGTCGGAGAGACGGTCAGTGAGTCGGAGAGATGGTCGGTGAGTCGGAGAGACGGTCGGTGAGTCGGAGAGATGGTCGGGGAGTTGGAGAGGCAGTCGGTGAGTCGGAGAGACGGCCGGTGAGGCAGTCGGTGAGTCGGTGAGTCAGAGAAACGGTCGGTGAGTCGGAGAGACGGTCGATGAGTTGGAGAGATGGTCGGTGAGTCGGAGAGACGGTCGTTGAGTCGGAGAGATGGTCGGTGAGTCAGAGAGGCGGTCGGTGAGTCGGTGATGAGGTCGGTGAGTCGGGGAGGCGGTCGGTGAGTCGGAGAGACGATCGGTGAGTCGGAGAGATGGTCGGTGAGTCGGAGAGACGGTCGTTGAGTCGGAGAGATGGTCGGTGAGTCAGAGAGGCGGTCGGTGAGTCGGTGAGGAGGTCGGTGAGTCGGGGAGGCGGTCGGTGAGTCGGAGAGATGGTCGGTGAGTCAGAAAGACGGTCGGTGAGTCGGAGAGATGGTCGGTGAGTCGGAGAGACGGTCGGTGAGTCGGAGAGACGGTCGGGGAGACGGTCGGTGAGTCGGAGAGACGGTCAGTGAGGCGGTCGGTGAGTCGGAGAGACGGTCGGTGAGGCGATCGGTGAGTCGGAGAGACGGTCGGTGAGTCGGAGAGATGGTCGGTGAGTCGGAGAGACGGTCGTTGAGTCGGAGAGATGGTCGGTGAGTCGGAGAGATGGTCGGTGAGTCGGAGAGATGGTCGGTGAGTCGGAGAGACGGTCGGGGAGACGGTCGGTGAGTCAGAGAGGCGGTCGGTGAGTCGGAGAGGCGGTCGGTGAGTCGGAGAGGCGGTCGGTGAGTCGGTCGTTGAGTCGGAGAGGTGGTCAGTGAGTCGGAGAGGCGGTTGGTGAGTCGGAGAGGCGGTCGGTGAGTCAGAGAGACGGTCGGTGAGCCAGAAAGACGGTCGGTGTGTCGGAGAGATGGTCGGTGAGTCGGAGAGACGGTCGGTGAGTCGGAGAGACGGTCGGGGAGACGGTCGGTGAGTCGGAGAGATGGTCAGTGAGGCGGTCGGTGAGTCGGAGAGACGGTCGGTGAGGCGATCGGTGAGTCGGAGAGACGGTCGGTGAGTCGGAGAGATGGTCGGTGAGTCGGAGAGACGGTCGTTGAGTCGGAGAGATGGTCGGTGAGTCGGAGAGATGGTCGGTGAGTCGGAGAGATGGTCGGTGAGTCGGAGAGACGGTCGTTGAGTCGGAGAGATGGTCGGTGAGTCAGAGAGGCGGTCGGTGAGTCGGTGAGGAGGTCGGTGAGTCGGGGAGGCGGTCGGTGAGTCGGAGAGATGGTCGGTGAGTCGGAGAGACGGTCGGTCAGTCGGAGAGACGGTCGGTGAGTCGGAGAGACAGTCAGTGAGGCGGTCGGTGAGTCGGAGAGACGGTCGGTGAGGCGATCGGTGGGTCGGAGAGACGGTCGGTGAGTCGGAGAGATGGTCGGTGAGTCGGAGAGACGGTCGTTGAGTCGGAGAGATGGTCGGTGAGTCGGAGAGATGGTCGGTGAGTCGGAGAGATGGTCGGTGAGTCGGAGAGACGGTCGGGGAGACGGTCGGTGAGTCAGAGAGGCAGTCGGTGAGTCGGAGAGGCGGTCGGTGAGTCGGAGAGGCGGTCGGTGAGTCGGTCGGTGAGTCGGAGAGGCGGTCGGTGAGTCGGAGAGGCGGTTGGTGAGTCGGAGAGGCGGTCGGTGAGTCAGAGAGACGGTCGGTGAGTCAGAGAGGCGGTCGGTGTGTCGGTGAGGCGGTCGGTGAGTCGGAGAGGCAGTCGTTGAGTCGGAGAGGCGGTCGGAGAGTCGGAGAGGCGGTCGGTGAGTCGGAGAAGCGGTCGGTGAGTTGGACAGGCGGTCGGTGAGTTGGAGAGGCAGTCGGTGACTTGGAGAGGCAGTCGGTGAGTCAGAGAGACGGCCGGTGAGGCAGTCGGTGAGTCGGTGAGTCGGAGAAACGGTCGGCGAGTCGGAGAGACGGTCGGTGAGTCGGTGAGATGGTCGGTGAGTCGGAGAGACGTTCGGTGAGTCGGAGAGACGGTCGTTGAGTCGGAGAGACGGTCGGTGAGTCGGAGAGACGGTCGTTGAGTCGGAGAGATGGTCGGTGAGTCAAAGAGGCGGTCGGTGTGTCGGTGAGGAGGTCGGTGAGTCGGGGAGACGGTCGGTGAGTCGGAGAGATGGTCGGTGAGTCAGAGAGACGGTCGGTGAGTCAGAGAGACGGTCGGGGAGTTGGAGAGGCTGTCGGTGAGTCGGAGAGACGGCCGGTGAGGCAGTCGGTGAGTCGGTGAGTCGGAGAAACGGTCGGTGAGTCGGAGAGACGGTCGGTGAGTCGGAGAGATGGTCGGTGAGTCGGAGAGACGGTCGTTGAGTCGGAGAGATGGTCGGTGAGTCAGAGAGGTGGTCGGTGAGTCGGTGAGGAGGTCGGTGAGTCGGGGAGGCGGTCGGTGAGTCGGAGAGACGGTCGGTGAGTCGGAGAGACGGTCGGTGAGTCGGAGAGATGGTCGGTGAGTCGGAGAGACGGTCGGTGAGTCGAAGAGACGGTCGGTGAGTCGGAGAGGCGGTCGGTGAGGTGGTCGGTGAGTCGGAGAGACGGTCGGTGAGTCGGAGAGACGCTCGGTGAGTCGGAGAGACGGTCGGTGAGTCGGATAGATGCTCGGTGAGTCGGAGAGACAGTCGGTGAGTCGGAGAGACGGTCAGTCAGGTGGTCGGTGAGTCAGGGATTCGGTCGGTGAGTTGGAGAGACGGTCGGTGAGTCGGAGAGACAGTCGGAGATCGGAGAGGCGGTCGGAGAGTCGGAGAGGCGGTCGGTGAGTCGGAGAAGCGGTCGGTGAGTTGGAGAGGCAGTCGGTGAGTTGCAGAGGCAGTCAGTGAGTCGCAGAGACGGCCGGTGAGGCAGTCGGTGAGTCGGTGAGTCGGAGAAACGGTCGGTGAGTCGGAGAGACCGTCGGTGAGTCGGAGAGATGGTCGGTGAGTCGGAGAGACGGTCGTTGAGTCGGAGAGATGGTCGGTGAGTCAGAGAGGCGGTCGGTGAGTCGGTGAGGAGGTCGGTGAGTCGGGGAGGCGGTCGGTGAGTCGGAGCGACGGTCGGTGAGTCAGAGAGACGGTCGGGGAGACGGTCGGTGAGTCGGAGAGACGGTCAGTGAGGCGGTCGGTGAGTCAGAGAGACGGTCGGTGAGGCGGTCGGTGAGTCGGAGAGACGGTCGGTGAGTCGGAGAGACGGTCAGTGAGTTGGAGAGACGGTCGGTGAGTCGAAGAGACGGTCGGTGAGTCGGAGAGACGGTCGCTGAGTCGGAGAGATGGTCGGTGAGTCGCAGAGACGGTCGGTGAGTCGGAGAGACAGTCGGTGAGGCGGTTGGCGAGTCGGAGAGATGGTCGGTGAGTCGGAGAGGCGGTCGGTGAGTCGGAGAGACGGTCGGGGAGATGGTCGGTGAGTCGGAGAGGCGGTCGGTGAGTCGGAGAGGCGGTCGGTGAGTCGGAGAGGCGGTCGGTGAGTCGGAGAGGCGGCCGGTGAGTCGGTCGGTGAGTCGGAGAGGCGGTCAGTGAGTCGGAGAGGCGGTTGGTGAGTCGGAGAGGCGGTCGGTGAGTCAGAGAGACGGTCGTTGTGTCGGAGAGGCAGTCGGTGAGTCGGTGTGGCGGTCGGTGAGTCGGAGAGGCAGTCGTTGAGTCGGAGAGGCGGTCGGAGAGTCGGATAGGCGGTCGGTGAGTCGGAGAAGCGGTCGGTGAGTTGGACAGGCGGTCGGTGAGTTGGAGAGGCAGTCGGTGAGTTGGAGAGGCAGTCGGTGAGTCGGAGAGATGGCCGGTGAGGCAGTCGGTGAGTCGGTGAGTCGGAGAAATGGTCGGTGAGTCGGAGAGACGGTCGGTGAGTCGGAGAGGCGGTCGGTGAGTCGGAGAGACGGTCGTTGAGTCGGAGAGATGGTCGGTGAGTCAGAGAGGCGGTCGGTGAGTCGGTGAGGAGGTCGGTGAGTCGGGGAGGCGGTCGGTGAGTCGGAGAGACGGTCGGTGAGTCGGAGAGATGGTCGGTGAGTCGGAGAGATGGTCGGTGAGTCGGAGAGACGGTCGGTGAGTCGGAGAGACGATCGGGGAGACGGTCGGTGAGTCGGAGAGACGGTCAGTGAGGAGTTCGGTGAGTCGGAGAGACGGTCGGTGAGTCGGAGAGACGGTCGGTGAGTCGGAGAGATGGTCGGTGAGTCGGAGAGACGGTCGTTGAGTCGGAGAGATGGTCGGTGAGTCAGAGAGGTGGTCGGTGAGTCGGTGAGGAGGTCGGTGAGTCGGGGAGGCGGTCGGTGAGTCGGAGAGACGGTCGGTGAGTCGGAGAGACGGTCGGTGAGTCGGAGAGATGGTCGGTGAGGCAGTCGGTGAGTCGGTGAGTCGCAGAAATGGTCGGTGAGTCGGAGAGACGGTCGTTGAGTTGGAGAGATGGTCGGTGATTCGGAGAGACGGTCGGTGAGTCGAAGAGACGGTCGGGGAGACGGTCGGTGAGTCGGAGAGACGGTCAGTGAGGCGGTCGGTGAGTCAGAGAGACGGTTGGTGAGGCGGTCGGTGAGTCGGAGAGATGGTCGGTGAGTCGGAGAGACGGTCGGTGAGTCGGGGAGACTGTCGATGAGTCGGAGAGATGGTCGGTGAGACGGTCGGTGAGTCGGAGAGACGGTCAGTGAGGCGGTCGGTGAGTCAGAGAGACGGTCGGTGAGGCGGTCGGTGAGTCGGAGAGACGGTCGGTGAGTCGGAGAGACGGTCAGTGAGTTGGAGAGACGGTCGGTGAGTCGCAGAGACGGTCGGTGAGTCGGAGAGACAGTCGGTGAGGCGGTTGGCGAGTCGGAGAGATGGTCGGTGAGTCGGAGAGGCGGTCGGTGAGTCGGAGAGACGGTCGGGGAGATGGTCGGTGAGTCGCAGAGGCGGTCGGTGAGTCGGAGAGGCGGTCGGTGAGTCGGAGAGGCGGTCGGTGAGTCGGAGAGGCGGCCGGTGAGTCGGTCGGTGAGTCGGAGAGGCGGTCAGTGAGTCGGAGAGGCGGTTGGTGAGTCGGAGAGGCGGTCGGTGAGTCAGAGAGACGGTCGTTGTGTCGGAGAGGCAGTCGGTGAGTCGGTGTGGCGGTCGGTGAGTCGGAGAGGCAGTCGTTGAGTCGGAGAGGCGGTCGGAGAGTCGGATAGGCGGTCGGTGAGTCGGAGAAGCGGTCGGTGAGTTGGACAGGCGGTCGGTGAGTTGGAGAGGCAGTCGGTGAGTTGGAGAGGCAGTCGGTGAGTCGGAGAGATGGCCGGTGAGGCAGTCGGTGAGTCGGTGAGTCGGAGAAACGGTCGGTGAGTCGGAGAGACGGTCGGTGAGTCGGAGAGGCGGTCGGTGAGTCGGAGAGACGGTCGTTGAGTCGGAGAGATGGTCGGTGAGTCAGAGAGGCGGTCGGTGAGTCGGTGAGGAGGTCGGTGAGTCGGGGAGGCGGTCGGTGAGTCGGAGAGACGGTCGGTGAGTCGGAGAGATGGTCGGTGAGTCGGAGAGATGGTCGGTGAGTCGGAGAGACGGTCGGTGAGTCGGAGAGACGATCGGGGAGACGGTCGGTGAGTCGGAGAGACGGTCAGTGAGGAGTTCGGTGAGTCGGAGAGACGGTCGGTGAGTCGGAGAGACGGTCGGTGAGTCGGAGAGATGGTCGGTGAGTCGGAGAGACGGTCGTTGAGTCGGAGAGATGGTCGGTGAGTCAGAGAGGTGGTCGGTGAGTCGGTGAGGAGGTCGGTGAGTCGGGGAGGCGGTCGGTGAGTCGGAGAGACGGTCGGTGAGTCGGAGAGACGGTCGGTGAGTCGGAGAGATGGTCGGTGAGGCAGTCGGTGAGTCGGTGAGTCGCAGAAATGGTCGGTGAGTCGGAGAGACGGTCGTTGAGTTGGAGAGATGGTCGGTGATTCGGAGAGACGGTCGGTGAGTCGAAGAGACGGTCGGGGAGACGGTCGGTGAGTCGGAGAGACGGTCAGTGAGGCGGTCGGTGAGTCGGAGAGACGGTTGGTGAGGCGGTCGGTGAGTCGGAGAGATGGTCGGTGAGTCGGAGAGACGGTCGGTGAGTCGGGGAGACTGTCGATGAGTCGGAGAGACGGTCGGTGAGTCGGAGAGACGCTCGGTGAGTCGGAGAGACGATCGGTGAGTCGGATAGATGCTCGGTGAGTCGGAGAGACAGTCTGTGAGTCGGAGAGATGGTCGGTGAGGCGGTCGGTGAGTCGGGGATTCGATCGGTGAGTCGGAGAGACGGTCGGTGAGTCGGAGAGACAGTCGGAGATCGGAGACGCAGTCGGAGAGTCGGAGAGGCGGTCGGTGAGTCGGAGAAGCGGTCAGTGAGTTGGACAGGCGGTCGGTGAGTTGGAGAGGCAGTGGTCAGTTGGAGAGGCAGTCGGTGATTCAGCGAGACGGCCGGTGAGGCAGTCGGTGAGTTGGTGAGTCAGAGAGATGGTCGGTGAGTCAGAGAGACGGTCGGTGAGTCGGAGAGATGGTCGGTGAGTCGGAGAGACGGTCGTTGAGTCGGAGAGATGGTCGGTGAGTCAGAGAGGCGGTCGGTGAGTCGGTGAGTAGGTCGGTGAGTCGGGGAGGCGGTCGGTGAGTCGGAGAGACGGTCGGTGAGTCGGAGAGATGGTCGGTCAGTCGGAAAGACGGTCGGGGAGACGGTCGGTGAGTCAGAGAGGCGGTCGGTGAGTCGGAGAGGCGGTCGGTGAGTCGGAGAGGCGGTCGGTGAGTCGGTCGGTGAGTCGGAGAGGCGGTCAGTGAGTCGGAGAGGCGGTTGGTGAGTCGGAGAGGCGGTCGGTGAGTCAGAGAGACGGTCGGTGAGTCAGAGAGGCGGTCGGTGTGTCGGTGAGGCGGTCGGTGAGTCGGAGAGGCAGTCGTTGAGTCGGAGAGGCGGTCGGAGAGTCGGAGAGGCGGTCGGTGAGTCGGAGAAGCGGTCGGTGAGTTGGACAGGCGGTCGGTGAGTTGGAGAGGCAGTCGGTGACTTGGAGAGGCAGTCGGTGAGTCAGAGAGACGGCCGGTGAGGCAGTCGGTGAGTCGGTGAGTCGGAGAAACGGTCGGCGAGTCGGAGAGACGGTCGGTGAGTCGGTGAGATGGTCGGTGAGTCGGAGAGACGTTCGGTGAGTCGGAGAGACGGTCGTTGAGTCGGAGAGACGGTCGGTGAGTCGGAGAGACGGTCGTTGAGTCGGAGAGATGGTCGGTGAGTCAAAGAGGCGGTCGGTGTGTCGGTGAGGAGGTCGGTGAGTCGGGGAGACGGTCGGTGAGTCGGAGAGACGGTCGGTGAGTCGGAGAGATGGTCGGTGAGTCAGAGAGACGGTCGGTGAGTCAGAGAGATGGTCGGGGAGTTGGAGAGGCTGTCGGTGAGTCGGAGAGACGGCCGGTGAGGCAGTCGGTGAGTCGGTGAGTCGGAGAAACGGTCGGTGAGTCGGAGAGACGGTCGGTGAGTCGGAGAGATGGTCGGTGAGTCGGAGAGACGGTCGTTGAGTCGGAGAGATGGTCGGTGAGTCAGAGAGGTGGTCGGTGAGTCGGTGAGGAGGTCGGTGAGTCGGGGAGGCGGTCGGTGAGTCGGAGAGACGGTCGGTGAGTCGGAGAGACGGTCGGTGAGTCGGAGAGATGGTCGGTGAGTCGGAGAGACGGTCGGTGAGTCGAAGAGACGGTCGGTGAGTCGGAGAGGCGGTCGGTGAGGCGGTCGGTGAGTCGGAGAGATGGTCGGTGAGTCGGAGAGACGCTCGGTGAGTCGGAGAGACGGTCGGTGAGTCGGATAGATGCTCGGTGAGTCGGAGAGACAGTCGGTGAGTCGGAGAGACGGTCAGTCAGGCGGTCGGTGAGTCAGGGATTCGGTCGGTGAGTTGGAGAGACGGTCGGTGAGTCGGAGAGACAGTCGGAGATCGGAGAGGCGGTCGGAGAGTCGGAGAGGCGGTCGGTGAGTCGGAGAAGCGGTCGGTGAGTTGGAGAGGCAGTCGGTGAGTTGCAGAGGCAGTCAGTGAGTCGCAGAGACGGCCGGTGAGGCAGTCGGTGAGTCGGTGAGTCGGAGAAACGGTCGGTGAGTCGGAGAGACCGTCGGTGAGTCGGAGAGATGGTCGGTGAGTCGGAGAGACGGTCGTTGAGTCGGAGAGATGGTCGGTGAGGAGGTCGGTGAGTCGGGGAGGCGGTCGGTGAGTCGGAGCAACGGTCGGTGAGTCAGAGAGACGGTCGGGGAGACGGTCGGTGAGTCGGAGAGACGGTCAGTGAGGCGGTCGGTGAGTCAGAGAGACGGTCGGTGAGGCGGTCGGTGAGTCGGAGAGACGGTCGGTGAGTCGGAGAGACGGTCAGTGAGTTGGAGAGACGGTCGGTGAGTCGAAGAGACGGTCGGTGAGTCGGAGAGACGGTCGCTGAGTCGGAGAGATGGTCGGTGAGTCGGAGAGACGGTCGGTGAGTCGGAGAGACAGTCGGTGAGGCGGTTGGTGAGTCGGAGAGATGGTCGGTGAGTCGGAGAGGCGGTCGGTGAGTCGGAGAGACGGTCGGGGAGATGGTCGGTGAGTCGGAGAGGCGGTCGGTGAGTCGGAGAGGCGGTCGGTGAGTCGGAGAGGCGGCCGGTGAGTCGGTCGGTGAGTCGGAGAGGCGGTCAGTGAGGCGGTCGGTGAGTCGGAGAGACGGTTGGTGAGGCCGTCGGTGAGTCGGAGAGATGGTCGGTGAGTCGGAGAGACGGTCGGTGAGTCGGGGAGACTGTCGATGAGTTGGAGAGACGGTCGGTGAGTCGGAGAGACGCTCGGTGAGTCGGAGAGACGATCGGTGAGTCGGATAGATGCTCGGTGAGTCGGAGAGACAGTCTGTGAGTCGGAGAGATGGTCGGTGAGGCGGTCGGTGAGTCGGGGATTCGGTCGGTGAGTCGGAGAGACGGTCGGTGAGTCGGAGAGACAGTCGGAGATCAGAGACGCAGTCGGAGAGTCGGAGAGGCGGTCGGTGAGTCGGAGAAGCGGTCAGTGAGTTGGACAGGCGGTCGGTGAGTTGGAGAGGCAGTGGTCAGTTGGAGAGGCAGTCGGTGATTCAGCGAGACGGCCGGTGAGGCAGTCGGTGAGTTGGTGAGTCAGAGAGATGGTCGGTGAGTCAGAGAGACGGTCGGTGAGTCGGAGAGATGGTCGGTGAGTCGGAGAGACGGTCGTTGAGTCGGAGAGATGGTCGGTGAGTCAGAGAGGCGGTCGGTGAGTCGGTGAGTAGGTCGGTGAGTCGGGGAGGCGGTCGGTGAGTCGGAGAGACGGTCGGTGAGTCGGAGAGATGGTCGGTCAGTCGGAAAGACGGTCGGGGAGACGGTCGGTGAGTCAGAGAGGCGGTCGGTGAGTCGGAGAGGCGGTCGGTGAGTCGGAGAGGCGGTCGGTGAGTCGGTCGGTGAGTCGGAGAGGCGGTCAGTGAGTCGGAGAGGCGGTTGGTGAGTCGGAGAGGCGGTCGGTGAGTCAGAGAGACGGTCGGTGAGTCAGAGAGGCGGTCGGTGTGTCGGTGAGGCGGTCGGTGAGTCGGAGAGGCAGTCGTTGAGTCGGAGAGGCGGTCGGAGAGTCGGAGAGGCGGTCGGTGAGTCGGAGAAGCGGTCGGTGAGTTGGACAGGCGGTCGGTGAGTTGGAGAGGCAGTCGGTGACTTGGAGAGGCAGTCGGTGAGTCAGAGAGACGGTCGGTGAGGCAGTCGGTGAGTCGGTGAGTCGGAGAAACGGTCGGCGAGTCGGAGAGACGGTCGGTGAGTCGGTGAGATGGTCGGTGAGTCGGAGAGACGTTCGGTGAGTCGGAGAGACGGTCGTTGAGTCGGAGAGACGGTCGGTGAGTCGGAGAGACGGTCGTTGAGTCGGAGAGATGGTCGGTGAGTCAAAGAGGCGGTCGGTGTGTCGGTGAGGAGGTCGGTGAGTCGGGGAGACGGTCGGTGAGTCGGAGAGACGGTCGGTGAGTCGGAGAGATGGTCGGTGAGTCAGAGAGACGGTCGGTGAGTCAGAGAGACGGTCGGGGAGTTGGAGAGGCTGTCGGTGAGTCGGAGAGACGGCCGGTGAGGCAGTCGGTGAGTCGGTGAGTCGGAGAAACGGTCGGTGAGTCGGAGAGACGGTCGGTGAGTCGGAGAGATGGTCGGTGAGTCGGAGAGACGGTCGTTGAGTCGGAGAGATGGTCGGTGAGTCAGAGAGGTGGTCGGTGAGTCGGTGAGGAGGTCGGTGAGTCGGGGAGGCGGTCGGTGAGTCGGAGAGACGGTCGGTGAGTCGGAGAGACGGTCGGTGAGTCGGAGAGATGGTCGGTGAGTCGGAGAGACGGTCGGTGAGTCGAAGAGACGGTCGGTGAGTCGTAGAGGCGGTCGGTGAGGCGGTCGGTGAGTCGGAGAGATGGTCGGTGAGTCGGAGAGACGCTCGGTGAGTCGGAGAGACGGTCGGTGAGTCGGATAGATGCTCGGTGAGTCGGAGAGACAGTCGGTGAGTCGGAGAGACGGTCAGTCAGGCGGTCGGTGAGTCAGGGATTCGGTCGGTGAGTTGGAGAGACGGTCGGTGAGTCGGAGAGACAGTCGGAGATCGGAGAGGCGGTCGGAGAGTCGGAGAGGCGGTCGGTGAGTCGGAGAAGCGGTCGGTGAGTTGGAGAGGCAGTCGGTGAGTTGCAGAGGCAGTCAGTGAGTCGCAGAGACGGCCGGTGAGGCAGTCGGTGAGTCGGTGAGTCGGAGAAACGGTCGGTGAGTCGGAGAGACCGTCGGTGAGTCGGAGAGATGGTCGGTGAGTCGGAGAGACGGTCGTTGAGTCGGAGAGATGGTCGGTGAGTCAGAGAGGCGGTCGGTGAGTCGGTGAGGAGGTCGGTGAGTCGGGGAGGCGGTCGGTGAGTCGGAGCGACGGTCGGTGAGTCAGAGAGACGGTCGGGGAGACGGTCGGTGAGTCGGAGAGACGGTCAGTGAGGCGGTCGGTGAGTCAGAGAGACGGTCGGTGAGGCGGTCGGTGAGTCGGAGAGACGGTCGGTGAGTCGGAGAGACGGTCAGTGAGTTGGAGAGACGGTCGGTGAGTCGAAGAGACGGTCGGTGAGTCGGAGAGACGGTCGCTGAGTCGGAGAGATGGTCGGTGAGTCGGAGAGACGGTCGGTGAGTCGGAGAGACAGTCGGTGAGGCGGTTGGTGAGTCGGAGAGATGGTCGGTGAGTCGGAGAGGCGGTCGGTGAGTCGGAGAGACGGTCGGGGAGATGGTCGGTGAGTCGGAGAGGCGGTCGGTGAGTCGGAGAGGCGGTCGGTGAGTCGGAGAGGCGGTCGGTGAGTCGGAGAGGCGGCCGGTGAGTCGGTCGGTGAGTCGGAGAGGCGGTCAGTGAGTCGGAGAGGCGGTTGGTGAGTCGGAGAGGCGGTCGGTGAGTCAGAGAGACGGTCGTTGTGTCGGAGAGGCAGTCGGTGAGTCGGTGTGGCGGTCGGTGAGTCGGAGAGGCAGTCGTTGAGTCGGAGAGGCGGTCGGAGAGTCGGATAGGCGGTCGGTGAGTCGGAGAAGCGGTCGGTGAGTTGGACAGGCGGTCGGTGAGTTGGAGAGGCAGTCGGTGAGTTGGAGAGGCAGTCGGTGAGTCGGAGAGATGGCCGGTGAGGCAGTCGGTGAGTCGGTGAGTCGGAGAAACGGTCGGTGAGTCGGAGAGACGGTCGGTGAGTCGGAGAGACGGTCGGTGAGTCGGAGAGACGGTCGTTGAGTCGGAGAGATGGTCGGTGAGTCAGAGAGGCGGTCGGTGAGTCGGTGAGGAGGTCGGTGAGTTGGGGAGGCGGTCGGTGAGTCGGAGAGACGGTCGGTGAGTCGGAGAGATGGTCGGTGAGTCGGAGAGATGGTCGGTGAGTCGGAGAGATGGTCGGTGAGTCGGAGAGACGATCGGGGAGACGGTCGGTGAGTCGGAGAGACGGTCAGTGAGGAGTTCGGTGAGTCGGAGAGACGGTCGGTGAGTCGGAGAGATGGTCGGTGAGTCGGAGAGACGGTCGTTGAGTCGGAGAGATGGTCGGTGAGTCAGAGAGGTGGTCGGTGAGTCGGTGAGGAGGTCGGTGAGTCGGGGAGGCGGTCGGTGAGTCGGAGAGACGGTCGGTGAGTCGGAGAGACGGTCGGTGAGTCGGAGAGATGGTCGGTGAGGCAGTCGGTGAGTCGGTGAGTCGGAGAAACGGTCGGTGAGTCGGAGAGACGGTCGGTGAGTCGGAGAGATGGTCGGTGAGTCGGAGAGACGGTCGTGGAGTCGGAGAGATGGTCGGTGCGTCAGAGAGGCAGTCGGTGAGTCGGTGAGGAGGTCGGTGAGTCGGGGAGGCGGTCGGTGAGTCGGAGAGACGGTCGGTGAGTCGGAGAGACGGTCGGTGAGTCGGAGAGATGGTCGGTGAGGCAGTCGGTGAGTCGGTGAGTCGGAGAAACGGTCGGTGAGTCGGAGAGACGGTCGGTGATTCGGAGAGATGGTCGGTGATTCGGAGAGACGGTCGGTGAGTCGAAGAGACGGTCGGGGAGACGGTCGGTGAGTCGGAGAGACGTTCAGTGAGGCGGTCGGTGAGTCGGAGAGACGGTCGGTGAGGCGGTCGGTGAGTCGGAGAGATGGTCGGTGAGTCGGAGAGACGGTCGGTGAGTCGGGGAGACTGTCGATGAGTCGGAGAGACGGTCGGTGAGTCGGAGAGACGCTCGGTGAGTCGGAGAGATGATCGGTGAGTCGGAGAGATGCTCGGTGAGTCGGAGAGACAGTCTGTGAGTCGGAGAGATGGTCGGTGAGGCGGTCGGTGAGTCGGGGATTCGGTCGCGAAGTCGGAGAGACGGTCGGTGAGTCGGAGAGACAGTCGGAGATCGGAGACGCGGTCGGAGAGTCCGAGAGGCGGTCGGTGAGTCGGAGAAGCGGTCAGTGAGTTGGACAGGCGGTCGGTGAGTTGGAGAGGCAGTGGTGAGTTGGAGAGGCAGTCGGTGATTCGGCGAGACGGCCGGTGAGGCAGTCGGTGAGTTGGTGAGTCAGAGAGATGGTCGGTGAGTCAGAGAGACGGTCGGTGAGTCGGAGAGATGGTCGGTGAGTCGGAGAAACGGTCGTTGAGTCGGAGAGATGGTCGGTGAGTCAGAGAGGCGGTCGGTGAGTCGGTGAGTAGGTCGGTGAGTCGGGGAGGCGGTCGGTGAGTCGGAGAGACGGTCGGTGAGTCGGAGAGATGGTCGGTGAGTCGGAGAGACGGTCGGTGAGTCGGAGAGACAGACGGGGAGACGGTCGGTGAGTCAGAGAGACGGTCAGTGCGGCGGTCAGTGAGTCAGAGAGACGGTCGGTGAGGCGGTCGGTGAGTCGGAGAGACGGTCGGTGAGTCGGAGAGACGGTCGGTGAGTCGGAGAGACGGTCGGTGAGTCGAAGAGACGGTCGGTGAGTCGGAGAGACGGTCGCTGAGTCGGAGAGATGGTCGGTGAGTCGGAGAGACGGTCGGTGAGTTGGAGAGACGGTCGGTGAGGCGGTTGGTGAGTCGGAGAGATGGTCGGTGAGTCAGAGAGGCGGTCGGTGAGTCGGAGAGACGGTCGGGGAGACGGTCGGTGAGTCGGAGAGGCGGTCGGTGAGTCGGAGAGGCGGTCGGTGAGTCGGAGAGGCGGTCGGTGAGTTGGGCGGTGAGTCGGAGAGGCGGTCAGTGAGTCGGAGAGGCGGTCGGTGAGTCGGAGAGGTGGTCGGTGAGTCAGAGAGACGGTCGTTGTGTCAGAGAGGCAGTCGGTGAGTCGGTGAGGCGGTCGGTGAGTCGGAGAGGCAGTCGTTGAGTCGGAGAGGCGGTCGGAGAGTCGGAGAGGCGGTCGGTGAGTCGGAGAAGCAGTCGGTGAGTTGGAGAGGCAGTCGATGAGTCGGATGAGACGGCCGGTGAGGCAGTCGGTGAGTCGGTGAGTCGGAGAAACGGTCGGTGAGTCAGAGAGACGGTCGGTGAGTCGGAGAGATGGTCGGTGAGTCGGAGAGACGGTCGTTGAGTCGGAGAGATGGTCGGTGAGTCGGAGAGACGGTCGGTGAGTCGGAGAGATGGTCGGTGAGTCGGAGAGACGGTCGTTGAGTCGGAGAGATGGTCGGTGAGTCGGAGAGACGGTCGGTGAGTCGGAGAGATGGTCGGTGAGTCGGAGAGGCGGTCGGTGAGTCGGAGAAACGGTCGGCGAGTCGGAGAGACGGTCGGTGAGTCGGTGAGATGGTCGGTGAGTCGGAGAGACGTTCGGTGAGTCGGAGAGACGGTCGTTGAGTCGGAGAGACGGTCGGTGAGTCGGAGAGACGGTCGGTGAGTCGGAGAGATGGTCGGTGAGTCAGAGAGACGGTCGGTGAGTCAGAGAGACGGTCGGGGAGTTGGAGAGGCTGTCGGTGAGTCGGAGAGACGGCCGGTGAGGCAGTCGGTGAGTCGGTGAGTCGGAGAAACGGTCGGTGAGTCGGAGAGACGGTCGGTGAGTCGGAGAGATGGTCGGTGAGTCGGAGAGACGGTCGTTGAGTCGGAGAGATGGTCGGTGAGTCAGAGAGGTGGTCGGTGAGTCGGTGAGGAGGTCGGTGAGTCGGGGAGGCGGTCGGTGAGTCGGAGAGACGGTCGGTGAGTCGGAGAGACGGTCGGTGAGTCGGAGAGATGGTCGGTGAGTCGGAGAGACGGTCGGTGAGTCGAAGAGACGGTCGGTGAGTCGGAGAGGCGGTCGGTGAGGCGGTCGGTGAGTCGGAGAGACGGTCGGTGAGTCGGAGAGACGCTCGGTGAGTCGGATAGATGCTCGGTGAGTCGGAGAGACAGTCGGTGAGTCGGAGAGACGGTCAGTCAGGCGGTCGGTGAGTCAGGGATTCGGTCGGTGAGTTGGAGAGACGGTCGGTGAGTCGGAGAGACAGTCGGAGATCGGAGAGGCGGTCGGAGAGTCGGAGAGGCGGTCGGTGAGTCGGAGAAGCGGTCGGTGAGTTGGAGAGGCAGTCGGTGAGTTGCAGAGGCAGTCAGTGAGTCGCAGAGACGGCCGGTGAGGCAGTCGGTGAGTCGGTGAGTCGGAGAAACGGTCGGTGAGTCGGAGAGACCGTCGGTGAGTCAGAGAGATGGTCGGTGAGTCGGAGAGACGGTCGTTGAGTCGGAGAGATGGTCGGTGAGTCAGAGAGGCGGTCGGTGAGTCGGTGAGGAGGTCGGCGAGTCGGGGAGGCGGTCGGTGAGTCGGAGCGACGGTCGGTGAGTCAGAGAGACGGTCGGGGAGACGGTCGGTGAGTCGGAGAGACGGTCAGTGAGGCGGTCGGTGAGTCAGAGAGACGGTCGGTGAGGCGGTCGGTGAGTCGGAGAGACGGTCGGTGAGTCGGAGAGACGGTCAGTGAGTTGGAGAGACGGTCGGTGAGTCGAAGAGACGGTCGGTGAGTCGGAGAGACGGTCGCTGAGTCGGAGAGATGGTCGGTGAGTCGGAGAGACGGTCGGTGAGTCAGAGAGACAGTCGGTGAGGCGGTTGGTGAGTCGGAGAGATGGTCGGTGAGTCGGAGAGGCGGTCGGTGAGTCGGAGAGACGGTCGGGGAGATGGTCGGTGAGTCGGAGAGGCGGTCGGTGAGTCGGAGAGGCGGTCGGTGAGTCGGAGAGGCGGTCGGTGAGTCGGAGAGGCGGCCGGTGAGTCGGTCGGTGAGTCGGAGAGGCGGTCAGTGAGTCGGAGAGGCGGTTGGTGAGTCGGAGAGGCGGTCGGTGAGTCAGAGAGACGGTCGTTGTGTCGGAGAGGCAGTCGGTGAGTCGGTGTGGCGGTCGGTGAGTCGGAGAGGCAGTCGTTGAGTCGGAGAGGCGGTCGGAGAGTCGGATAGGCGGTCGGTGAGTCGGAGAAGCGGTCGGTGAGTTGGACAGGCGGTCGGTGAGTTGGAGAGGCAGTCGGTGAGTTGGAGAGGCAGTCGGTGAGTCGGAGAGATGGCCGGTGAGGCAGTCGGTGAGTCGGTGAGTCGGAGAAACGGTCGGTGAGTCGGAGAGACGGTCGGTGAGTCGGAGAGACGGTCGGTGAGTCGGAGAGACGGTCGTTGAGTCGGAGAGATGGTCGGTGAGTCAGAGAGGCGGTCGGTGAGTCGGTGAGGAGGTCGGTGAGTCGGGGAGGCGGTCGGTGAGTCGGAGAGACGGTCGGTGAGACGGAGAGATGGTCGGTGAGTCGGAGAGATGGTCGGTGAGTCGGAGAGACGGTCGGTGAGTCGGAGAGATGATCGGGGAGACGGTCGGTGAGTCGGAGAGACGGTCAGTGAGGAGTTCGGTGAGTCGGAGAGACGGTCGGTGAGTCGGAGAGACGGTCGGTGAGTCGGAGAGATGGTCGGTGAGTCGGAGAGACGGTCGTTGAGTCGGAGAGATGGTCGGTGAGTCAGAGAGGTGGTCGGTGAGTCGGTGAGGAGGTCGGTGAGTCGGGGAGGCGGTCGGTGAGTCGGAGAGACGGTCGGTGAGTCGGAGAGACGGTCGGTGAGTCGGAGAGATGGTCGGTGAGGCAGTCGGTGAGTCGGTGAGTCGGAGAAACGGTCGGTGAGTCGGAGAGACGGTCAGTGAGTCGGAGAGATGGTCGGTGAGTCGGAGAGACGGTCGTGGAGTCGGAGAGATGGTCGGTGCGTCAGAGAGGCGGTCGGTGAGTCGGTGAGGAGGTCGGTGAGTCGGGGAGGCGGTCGGTGAGTCGGAGAGACGGTCGGTGAGTCGGAGAGACGGTCGGTGAGTCGGAGAGATGGTCGGTGAGGCAGTCGGTGAGTCGGTGAGTCGGAGAAACGGTCGGTGAGTCGGAGAGACGGTCGGTGAGTTGGAGAGATGGTCGGTGATTCGGAGAGACGGTCGGTGAGTCGAAGAGACGGTCGGGGAGACGGTCGGTGAGTCGGAGAGACGGTCAGTGAGGCGGTCGGTGAGTCGGAGAGACGGTCGGTGAGGCGGTCGGTGAGTCGGAGAGATGGTCGGTGAGTCGGAGAGACGGTCGGTGAGTCGGGGAGACTGTCGATGAGTCGGAGAGACGGTCGGTGAGTCGGAGAGACGCTCGGTGAGTCGGAGAGACGATCGGTGAGTCGGATAGATGCTCGGTGAGTCGGAGAGACAGTCTGTGAGTCGGAGAGATGGTCGGTGAGGCGGTCGGTGAGTCGGGGATTCGATCGGTGAGTCGGAGAGACGGTCGGTGAGTCGGAGAGACAGTCGGAGATCGGAGACGCAGTCGGAGAGTCGGAGAGGCGGTCGGTGAGTCGGAGAAGCGGTCAGTGAGTTGGACAGGCGGTCGGTGAGTTGGAGAGGCAGTGGTGAGTTGGAGAGGCAGTCGGTGATTCGGCGAGACGGCCGGTGAGGCAGTCGGTGAGTTGGTGAGTCAGAGAGATGGTCGGTGAGTCAGAGGGACGGTCGGTGAGTCGGAAAGATGGTCGGTGAGTCGGAGAGACGGTCGTTGAGTCGGAGAGATGGTCGGTGAGTCAGAGAGGCGGTCGGTGAGTCGGTGAGTAGGTCGGTGAGTCGGGGAGGCGGTCGGTGAGTCGGAGAGACGGTCGGTGAGTCGGAGAGATGGTCGGTGAGTCGGAGAGACGGTCGGTGAGTCGGAGAGACAGTCGGGGAGACGGTCGGTGAGTCAGAGAGACGGTCAGTGCGGCGGTCAGTGAGTCAGAGAGACGGTCGGTGAGGCGGTCGGTGAGTCGGAGAGACGGTCGGTGAGTCGGAGAGACGGTCGGTGAGTCGAAGAGACGGTCGGTGAGTCGGAGAGACGGTCGCTGAGTCGGAGAGATGGTCGGTGAGTCGGAGAGACGGTCGGTGAGTTGGAGAGACGGTCGGTGAGGCAGTTGGTGAGTCGGAGAGATGGTCGGTGAGTCAGAGAGGCGGTCGGTGAGTCGGAGAGACGGTCGGGGAGACGGTCGGTGAGTCGGAGAGGCGGTCGGTGAGTCGGAGAGGCGGTCGGTGAGTCGGAGAGGCGGTCGGTGAGTCGGAGAGGCGGTCGGTGAGTTGGGCGGTGAGTCGGAGAGGCGGTCAGTGAGTCGGAGAGGCAGTCGGTGAGTCGGAGAGGTGGTCGGTGAGTCAGAGAGATGGTCGTTGTGTCAGAGAGGCAGTCGGTGAGTCGGTGAGGCGGTCGGTGAGTCGGAGAGGCAGTCGTTGAGTCGGAGAGGCGGTCGGAGAGTCGGAGAGGCGGTCGGTGAGTCGGAGAAGCGGTCGGTGAGTTGGACAGGCGGTCGGTGAGTTGGAGAGGCAGTCGGTGAGTTGGAGAGGCAGTCGATGAGTCGGATGAGACGGCCGGTGAGGCAGTCGGTGAGTCGGTGAGTCGGAGAAACGGTCGGTGAGTCGGAGAGACGGTTGGTGAGTCGGAGAGATGGTCGGTGAGTCGGAGAGACGGTCGTTGAGTCGGAGAGATGGTCGGTGAGTCGGAGAGGCGGTCGGTGAGTCGGTGAGGAGGTCGGTGAGTCGGGGAGGCGGTCGGTGAGTCGGAGAGACGGTCGGTGAGTCGGAGAGATGGTCGGTGAGTCAGAGAGATGGTCGGTGAGTCGGAGAGACGGTCGGTGAGTCGGAGAGACGGTCGGGGAAACGGTCGGTGAGTCGGCGAGACGGTCAGTGAGGTGGTCGGTGAGTCGGAGACATGGTCGGTGAGGCGGTCGGTGAGTCGGAGAGATGGTCGGTGATTCGGAGAGACGGTCGGTAAGTCGGAGAGACGGTCGTTGAGTCGGAGAGATGGTCGGTGAGTCAGAGAGGCGGTCGGTGCGTCGGTGAGGCGGTCGGTGAGTCGGAGAGGCAGTCGTTGAGTCGGAGAGGCGGTCGGAGAGTCGGAGAGGCGGTCGGTGAGTCGGAGAAGCGGTCGGTGAGTTGGACAGGCGGTCGGTGAGTTGGAGAGGCAGTCGGTGACTTGGAGAGGCAGTCGGTGAGTCAGAGAGACGGCCGGTGAGGCAGTCGGTGAGTCGGTGAGTCGGAGAAACGGTCGGCGAGTCGGAGAGACGGTCGGTGGGTCGGTGAGATGGTCGGTGAGTCGGAGAGACGTTCGGTGAGTCGGAGAGACGGTCGTTGAGTCGGAGAGACGGTCGGTGAGTCGGAGAGACGGTCGTTGAGTCGGAGAGATGGTCGGTGAGTCAGAGAGGCGGTCGGTGTGTCGGTGAGGAGGTCGGTGAGTCGGGGAGGCGGTCTGTGAGTCGGAGAGACGGTCGGTGAGTCGGAGAGACGGTCGGTGAGTCGGAGAGATGGTCGGTGAGTCAGAGAGACGGTCGGTGAGTCAGAGAGACGGTCGGGGAGTTGGAGAGGCTGTCGGTGAGTCGGAGAGACGGCCGGTGAGGCAGTCGGTGAGTCGGTGAGTCGGAGAAACGGTCGGTGAGTCGGAGAGACGGTCGGTGAGTCGGAGAGATGGTCGGTGAGTCGGAGAGACGGTCGTTGAGTCGGAGAGATGGTCGGTGAGTCAGAGAGGTGGTCGGTGAGTCGGTGAGGAGGTCGGTGAGTCGGGGAGGCGGTCGGTGAGTCGGAGAGACGGTCGGTGAGTCGGAGAGACGGTCGGTGAGTCGGAGAGATGGTCGGTGAGTCGGAGAGACGGTCGGTGAGTCGAAGAGATGGTCGGTGAGTCGGAGAGGCGGTCGGTGAGGCGGTCGGTGAGTCGGAGAGACGGTCGGTGAGTCGGAGAGACGCTCGGTGAGTCGGAGAGACGGTCGGTGAGTCGGATAGATGCTCGGTGAGTCGGAGAGACAGTCGGTGAGTCGGAGAGACGGTCAGTCAGGCGGTCGGTGAGTCAGGGATTCGGTCGGTGAGTTGGAGAGACGGTCGGTGAGTCGGAGAGACAGTCGGAGATCGGAGAGGCGGTCGGAGAGTCGGAGAGGCGGTCGGTGAGTCGGAGAAGCGGTCGGTGAGTTGGAGAGGCAGTTGGTGAGTTGCAGAGGCAGTCAGTGAGTCGCAGAGACGGCCGGTGAGGCAGTCGGTGAGTCGGTGAGTCGGAGAAACGGTCGGTGAGTCGGAGAGACCGTCGGTGAGTCGGAGAGATGGTCGGTGAGTCGGAGAGACGGTCGGTGAGTCGGAGAGATGGTCGGTGAGTCAGAGAGGTGGTCGGTGAGTCGGTGAGGAGGTCGGTGAGTCGGGGAGGCGGTCGGTGAGTCGGAGCGACGGTCGGTGAGTCAGAGAGACGGTCGGGGAGACGGTCGGTGAGTCGGAGAGACGGTCAGTGAGGCGGTCGGTGAGTCAGAGAGACGGTCGGTGAGGCGGTCGGTGAGTCGGAGAGACGGTCGGTGAGTCGGAGAGACGGTCGGTGAGTCGGAGAGACGGTCGGTGAGTCGAAGAGACGGTCGGTGAGTCGGAGAGACGGTCGCTGAGTCGGAGAGATGGTCGGTGAGTCGGCGAGACGGTCGGTGAGTTGGAGAGACGGTCGGTGAGGCGGTTGGTGAGTCAGAGAGATGGTCGGTGAGTCAGAGAGGCAGTCGGTGAGTCGGAGAGACGGTCGGGGAGACGGTCGGTGAGTCGGAGAGGTGGTCGGTGAGTCGGAGAGGCGGTCGGTGAGTCGGAGAGGCGGTCGGTGAGTTGGGCGGTGAGTCGGAGAGGCGGTCAGTGAGTCGGAGAGGCGGTCGGTGAGTCGGAGAGGTGGTCGGTGAGTCAGAGAGACGGTCGTTGTGTCAGAGAGGCAGTCGGTGAGTCGGTGAGGCGGTCGGTGAGTCGGAGAGGCAGTCGTTGAGTCGGAGAGGCGGTCGGAGAGTCGGAGAGGCGGTCGGTGAGACGGAGAAGCGGTCGGTGAGTTGGACAGGCGGTCGGTGAGTTGGAGAGGCAGTCGGTGAGTTGGAGAGGCAGTCGATGAGTCGGATGAGACGGCCGGTGAGGCAGTCGGTGAGTCGGTGAGTCGGAGAAACGGTCGGTGAGTCGGAGAGACGGTCGGTGAGTCGGAGAGATGGTCGGTGAGTCGGAGAGACGGTCGTTGAGTCGGAGAGATGGTCGGTGAGTCGGAGAGGCGGTCGGTGAGTCGGTGAGGAGGTTGGTGAGTCGGGGAGGCGGTCGGTGAGTCGTAGAGACGGTCGGTGAGTCGGAGAGATGGTCGGTGAGTCGGAGAGATGGTCGGTGAGTCGGAGAGATGGTCGGTGAGTCAGAGAGACGGTCGGGGAAACGGTCGGTGAGTCGGAGAGACGGTCAGTGAGGTGGTCGGTGAGTCGGAGACATGGTCGGTGAGGCGGTCGGTGAGTCGGAGAGACGGTCGGTGAGTCGGAGAGACGGTTGGTAAGTCGGAGAGACGGTCGTTGAGTCGGAGAGATGGTCGGTGAGTCAGAGAGGCGGTCGGTGAGTCGGTGAGGAGGTCGGTGAGTCGGGGAGGCGGTCGGTGAGTCGGAGAGACGGTCGGTGAGTCGGAGAGACGGTCGGTGAGTCGGAGAGATGGTCGGTGAGTCGGAGAGATGGTCGGTGAGTCGGAGAGATGGTCGGGGAGTTGGAGAGGCAGTCGGTGAGTCGGAGAGACGGCCGGTGAGGCAGTCGGTGAGTCGGTGAGTCGGAGAAACGGTCGGTGAGTCGGAGAGACGGTCGATGAGTCGGAGAGATGGTCGGTGAGTCGGAGAGACGGTCGTTGAGTCGGAGAGATGGGCGGTGAGTCAGAGAGGCGGTCGGTGAGTCGGTGAGGAGGTCGGTGAGTCGGGGAGGCGGTCGGTGAGTCGGAGAGATGGTCGGTGAGTCAGAAAGACGGTCGGTGAGTCGGAGAGATGGTCGGTGAGTCGGAGAGATGGTCGGTGAGTCGGAGAGACGGTCGGGGAGACGGTCGGTGAGTCGGAGAGACGGTCAGTGAGGCGGTCGGTGAGTCGGAGAGACGGTCGGTGGGGCGGTCGGTGAGTCGGAGAGACGGTCGGTGAGTCGGAGAGACGGTCGGTGAGTCGGAGAGACGGTCGGAGAGTCGAAGAGACGGTCGGTGAGTCGGACAGACGGTCGCTGAGTCAGAGACATGGTCGGTGAGTCGGAGAGACGGTCGGTGAGTCGGAGAGACAGTCGGTGAGGCGGTTGGTGAGTCGGAGAGATGGTCGGAGATTCGGAGAGGCGGTCGGTGAGTCGGAGAGACGGTCGGGGAGATGGTCGGTGAGTCAGAGAGGCGGTCGGTGAGTCGGAGAGGCGGTCGGTGAGTCGGAGAGGCGGTCGGTGAGTCGGTCGGTGAGTCGGAGAGGCGGTCAGTGAGTCGGAGAGGCGGTTGGTGAGTCGGAGAGGCGGTCGGTGAGTCAGAGAGACGGTCGTTGTGTCGGAGAGGCAGTCGGTGTGTCGGTGAGGCGGTCGGTGAGTCGGAGAGGCAGTCGTTGAGTCGGAGAGGCGGTCGGAGAGTCGGAGAGGCGGTCGGTGAGTCGGAGAAGCGGTCGGTGAGTTGGACAGGCGGTCGGTGAGTTGGAGAGGCAGTCGGTGACTTGGAGAGGCAGTCGGTGAGTCAGAGAGACGGCCGGTGAGGCAGTCGGTGAGTCGGTGAGTCGGAGAAACGGTCGGCGAGTCGGAGAGACGGTCGGTGAGTCGGAGAGACGGTCGGTGAGGCGGAGAGACGGTCGTTGAGTCGGAGAGATGGTCGGTGAGTCAGAGAGGCGGTCGGTGTGTCGGTGAGGAGGTCGGTGAGTCGGGGAGGCGGTCTGTGAGTCGGAGAGATGGTCGGTGAGTCGTAGAGACGGTCGGTGAGTCGGAGAGATGGTCGGTGAGTCAGAGAGACGGTCGGTGAGTCAGAGAGACGGTCGGGGAGTTGGAGAGGCTGTCGGTGAGTCGTAGAGACGGCCGGTGAGGCAGTCGGTGAGTCGGTGAGTCGGAGAAACGGTCGGTGAGTCGGAGAGACGGTCGGTGAGTCGGAGAGATGGTCGGTGAGTCGGAGAGACGGTCGTTGAGTCGGAGAGATGGTCGGTGAGTCAGAGAGGTGGTCGGTGAGTCGGTGAGGAGGTCGGTGAGTCGGGGAGGCGGTCGGTGAGTCGGAGAGACGGTCGGTGAGTCGGAGAGACGGTCGGTGAGTCGGAGAGATGGTCGGTGAGTCGGAGAGACGGTCGGTAAGTCGGAGAGACGGTCGTTGAGTCGGAGAGATGGTCGGTGAGTCAGAGAGGCGGTCGGTGAGTCGGTGAGGAGGTCGGTGAGTCGGGGAGGCGGTCGGTGAGTCGGAGAGACGGTCGGTGAGTCGGAGAGACGGTCGGTGAGTCGGAGAGATGGTCGGTGAGTCGGAGAGACGGTCGGTGAGTCGGAGAGATGGTCGGTGAGTTGGAGAGGCAGTCGGTGAGTCGGAGAGACGGCCGGTGAGGCAGTCGGTGAGTCGGTGAGTCGGAGAAACGGTCGGTGAGTCGGAGAGACGGTCGATGAGTCGGAGAGATGGTCGGTGAGTCGGAGAGACGGTCGTTGAGTCGGAGAGATGGTCGGTGAGTCAGAGAGGCGGTCGGTGAGTCGGTGAGGAGGTCGGTGAATCGGGGAGGCGGTCGGTGAGTCGGAGAGACGATCGGTGAGTCAGAGAGATGGTCGGTGAGTCGGAGAGACGGTCGTTGAGTCGGAGAGATGGGCGGTGAGTCAGAGAGGCGGTCGGTGAGTCGGTGAGGAGGTCGGTGAGTCGGGGAGGCGGTCGGTGAGTCGGAGAGATGGTCGGTGAGTCAGAAAGACGGTCGGTGAGTCGGAGAGATGGTCGGTGAGTCGGAGAGATGGTCGGTGAGTCGGAGAGACGGTCGGGGAGATGGTCGGTGAGTCGGAGAGACGGTCAGTGAGGCGGTCGGTGAGTCGGAGAGACGGTCGGTGGGGCGGTCGGTGAGTCGGAGAGACGGTCGGTGAGTCGGAGAGACGGCCGGTGAGTCGGAGAGACGGTCGGAGAGTCGAAGAGACGGTCGGTGAGTCGGAGAGACGGTCGCTGAGTCAGAGACATGGTCGGTGAGTCGGAGAGACGGTCGGTGAGTCGGAGAGACAGTCGGTGAGGCCATTGGTGAGTCGGAGAGATGGTCGGAGATTCGGAGAGGCGGTCGGTGAGTCGGAGAGACGGTCGGGGAGATGGTCGGTGAGTCAGAGAGGCGGTCGGTGAGTCGGAGAGGCGGTCGGTGAGTCGGAGAGGCGGTCGGTGAGTCGGTCGGTGAGTCAGAGAGGCGGTCAGTGAGTCCGAGAGGCTGTTGGTGAGTCGGAGAGGCGGTCGGTGAGTCAGAGAGACGGTCGTTGTGTCGGAGAGGCAGTCGGTGTGTCGGTGAGGCGGTCGGTGAGTCGGAGAGGCAGTCGTTGAGTCGGAGAGGCGGTCGGAGAGTCGGAGAGGCGGTCGGTGAGTCGGAGAAGCGGTCGGTGAGTTGGACAGGCGGTCGGTGAGTTGGAGAGGCAGTCGGTGACTTGGAGAGGCAGTCGGTGAGTCAGAGAGACGGCCGGTGAGGCAGTCGGTGAGTCGGTGAGTCGGAGAAACGGTCGGCGAGTCGGAGAGACGGTCGGTGAGTCGGAGAGACGGTCGGTGAGGCGGAGAGACGGTCGTTGAGTCGGAGAGATGGTCGGTGAGTCAGAGAGGCGGTCGGTGTGTCGGTGAGGAGGTCGGTGAGTCGGGGAGGCGGTCTGTGAGTCGGAGAGACGGTCGGTGAGTCGTAGAGACGGTCGGTGAGTCGGAGAGATGGTCGGTGAGTCAGAGAGACGGTCGGTGAGTCAGAGAGACGGTCGGGGAGTTGGAGAGGCTGTCGGTGAGTCGTAGAGACGGCCGGTGAGGCAGTCGGTGAGTCGGTGAGTCGGAGAAACGGTCGGTGAGTCGGAGAGACGGTCGGTGAGTCGGAGAGATGGTCGGTGAGTCGGAGAGACGGTCGTTGAGTCAGAGAGATGGTCGGTGAGTCAGAGAGGTGGTCGGTGAGTCGGTGAGGAGGTCGGTGAGTCGGGGAGGTGGTCGGTGAGTCGGAGAGACGGTCGGTGAGTCGGAGAGACAGTCGGTGAGTCGGAGAGATGGTCGGTGAGTCGGAGTGACGGTCGGTGAGTCGGAGAGACGGTCGGGGAGATGGTCGGTGAGTCAGAGAGACGGTCAGTGAGGCGGTCGGTGAGTCGGAGAGACGGTCGGTGAGGCGGTCGGTGAATCGGAGAGATGGTCGGTGAGTCGGAGAGACGGTCGGTGAGTCGAAGAGACGGTCGGTGAGTCGGAGAGGCGGTCGGTGAGGCAGTCGGTGAGTCGGGGAGACGGTCGGTGAGTCGGAGAGACGGTCGGTGAGTCGGAGAAATGGTCGGTGTGTCGGGGAGACGGTCGGTGAGTCGGTTAGGCGGTCGGTGAGTTGGGGAGACGGTCGGTGAGGCGGTCGGTGAGTCGGGGAGTCGGTCGGTGAGTCGGAGAGGCGGTCGGTGAGTCGGTGAGGTGGTCAGTGAGTCGGGGAGGCGTTCAGTGAGTCGGAGAGCTGGTCGGTGAGTCGGAGAGACGGTCGATGATTCGGGGAGACTGTCGATGAGTCGGAGAGACGGTCGGTGAGTCGGAGAGACGCTCGGTGAGTCGGAGAGACGGTCGGTGAGTCGGATAGATGCTCGGTGAGTCGGAGAGACAGTCGCTGAGTCGGAGAGACGGTCAGTGAGGCGGTCGGTGAGTCGGGGATTCGGTCGGTGAGTTGGAGAGACGGTCGGTGAGTCGGAGAGACAGTCGGAGATCGGAGAGGCGGTCGGAGAGTCGGAGAGGCGGTCGGTGAGTCGGAGAAGCGGTCGGTGAGTTGGACAGGCGGTCGGTGAGTTGGAGAGGCAGTCGGTGAGTTGGAGAGGCAGTCAGTGAGTCGCAGAGACGGCCGGTGAGGCAGTCGGTGAGTCGGTGAGTCGGAGAAACGGTCGGTGAGTCGGAGAGACCGTCGGTGAGTCGGAGAGATGGTCGGTAAGTCGGAGAGACGGTCGTTGAGTCGGAGAGATGGTCGGTGAGTCAGAGAGGCGGTCGGTGAGTCGGTGAGGAGGTCGGTGAGTCGGGGAGGCGGTCGGTGAGTCGGAGAGAGTGTCGGTGAGTCGGAGAGATGGTCGGTGAGTCGGAGAGATGGTCGGTGAGTCGGAGCGACGGTCGGTGAGTCAGAGAGACGGTCGGGGAGACGGTCGGTGAGTCGGAGAGACGGTCAGTGAGGCGGTCGGTGAGTCGGAGAGACGGTCGGTGAGGCGGTCGGTGAGTCGGAGAGACGGTCGGTGAGTCGGAGAGACGGTCGGTGAGTCGGAGAGACGGTCGGTGAGTCGAAGAGACGGTCGGTGAGTCGGAGAGACGGTCGCTGAGTCGGAGAGATGGTCGGTGAGTCGGAGAGACGGTCGGTGAGTCGGAGAGACAGTCGGTGAGGCGGTTGGTGAGTTGGAGAGATGGTCGGTGAGTCGGAGAGGCGGTCGGTGAGTCGGAGAGACGGTCGGGGAGATGGTCGGTGAGTCGGAGAGGCGGTCGGTGAGTCGGAGAGGCGGTCGGTGAGTCGGAGAGGTGGTCGGTGAGTCGGAGAGGCGGTCGGTGAATCGGAGAGGCGGCCGGTGAGTCGGTCGGTGAGTCGGAGAAGCGGTCAGTGAGTCGGAGAGGCGGTCGGTGAGTCGGAGAGGCGGTCGGTGAGTCAGAGAGACGGTCGTTGTGTCGGAGAGGCAGTCGGTGAGTCGGTGTGGCGGTCGGTGAGTCGGAGAGGCAGTCGTTGAGTCGGAGAGGCGGTCGGAGAGTCGGAGAGGCGGTCGGTGAGTCGGAGAAGCGGTCGGTGAGTTGGACAGGCGGTCGGTGAGTTGGAGAGGCAGTCGGTGAGTTGGAGAGGCAGTCGGTGAGTCGGAGAGATGGCCGGTGAGGCAGTCGGTGAGTCGGTGAGTCGGAGAAACGGTCGGTGAGTCGGAGAGACGGTCGGTGAGTCGGAGAGATGGTCGGTGAGTCGGAGAGACGGTCGTTGAGTCGGAGAGATGGTCGGTGAGTCAGAGAGGCGGTCGGTGAGTCGGTGAGGAGGTCGGTGAGTCGGGGAGGCGGTCGGTGAGTCGGAGAGACGGTCGGTGAGTCGGAGAGACGGTCGGTGAGTCGGAGAGATGGTCGGTGAGTCGGAGAGACGGTCGGTGATTCGGAGAGACGGTCGGGGAGACGGTCGGTGAGTCGGAGAGACGGTCAGTGAGGAGTTCGGTGAGTCGGAGAGACGGTCGGTGAGGCGGTCGGTGAGTCGGAGAGACGGTCGGTGAGTCGGAGAGATGGTCGGTGAGTCGGAGAGACGGTCGTTGAGTCGGAGAGATGGTCGGTGAGTCAGAGAGGTGGTCGGTGAGTCGGTGAGGAGGTCGGTGAGTCAGGGAGGCGGTCGGTGAGTCGGAGAGACGGTCGGTGAGTCGGAGAGACGGTCGGTGAGTCGGAGAGATGGTCGGTGAGTCGGAGTGACGGTCGGTGAGTCGGAGAGACGGTCGGGGAGACGGTCGGTGAGTCGGAGAGACGGTCAGTGAGGCGGTCGGTGAGTCGGAGAGACGGTCGGTGAGGCAGTCGGTGAGTCGGAGAGACGGTCGGTGAGTCGGAGAGACGGTCGGTGAGTCGAAGAGATGGTCGGTGAGTCGGAGAGGCGGTCGGTGAGGCGGTCGGTGAGTCGGTGAGACGGTCGGTGAGTCGGAGAGACGGTCGGTGAGTCGGAGAGATGGTCGGTGAGTCGGGGAGATGGTCGGTGAGTCGGTTACGCGGTCGGTGAGTCGGGGAGACGGTCGGTGAGGCGGTCGGTGAGTCGGGGAGTCGGTCGGTGAGTCGGAGAAGCGGTCGGTGAGTCGGTGTGGCAGTCAGTGAGTCGGGGAGGCGGTCAGTGAGTCGGAGAGCCGGTCGGTGAGTCGGAGAGACGGTCGGTGAGTCGGGGAGACTTTCGATGAGTCGGAGAGACGGTCGGTGAGTCGGAGAAACGCTCGGTGAGTCGGAGAGACGGTCGGTGAGTCGGATAGATGCTCGGTGAGTCGGAGAGACAGTCGGTAAGTCGGAGAGACGGTCAGTGAGGCGGTCGGTGAGTCGGGGATTCGGTCGGTGAGTTGGAGAGACGGTCGGTGAGTCGGAGAGACAGTCGGAGATCGGAGAGGCGGTCGGAGAGTCGGAGAGGCGGTCGGTGAGTCGGAGAAGCGGTCGGTGAGTTGGACAGGCGGTCGGTGAGTTGGAGAGGCAGTCGGTGAGTTGGAGAGGCAGTCAGTGAGTCGCAGAGACGGCCGGTGAGGCAGTCGGTGAGTCGGTGAGTCGGAGAAACGGTCAGTGAGTCGGAGAGACCGTCGGTGAGTCGGAGAAATGGTCGGTGAGTCGGAGAGACGGTCGTTGAGTCGCAGAGATGGTCGGTGAGTCAGAGAGGCGGTCGGTGAGTCGGTGAGGAGGTCGGTGAGTCGGGGAGGTGGTCGGTGAGTCGGAGAGACGGTCGGTGAGTCGGAGAGACGGTCGGTGAGTCGGAGAGATGGACGGTGAGTCGGAGCGACGGTCGGTGAGTCAGAGAGACGGTCGGGGAGACGGTCGGTGAGTCGGAGAGACGGTCAGTGAGGCGGTCGGTGAGTCGGAGAGACGGTCGGTGAGGCGGTCGGTGAGTCGGAGAGACGGTCGGTGAGTCGGAGAGACGGTCGGTGAGTCGGAGAGAAGGTCGGTGAGTCGAAGAGATGGTCGGTGAGTCGGAGAGATGGTCGCTGAGTCGGAGAGATGGTCGGTGAGTCGGAGAGACGGTCGGTGAGTTGGAGAGGCAGTCGGTGAGTTGGACAGGCGGTCGGTGAGTTGGAGAGGCAGTCGGTGAGTTGGAGAGGCAGTCGGTGAGTCGGAGAGATGGCCGGTGAGGCAGTCGGTGAGTCGGTGAGTCGGAGAAACGGTCGGTGAGTCGGAGAGACGGTCGGTGAGTCGGAGAGATGGTCGGTGAGTCGGAGAGACGGTCGTTGAGTCGGAGAGATGGTCGGTGAGTCAGAGAGGCAGTCGGTGAGTCGGTGAGGAGGTCGGTGAGTCGGAGAGACGGTCGGTGAGTCGGAGAGACGGTCGGGGAGACGGTCGGTGAGTCGGAGAGACGGTCAGTGAGGCGGTCGGTGAGTCGGAGAGACGGTCGGTGAGGCGGTCGGTGAGTCGGCGAGACGGTCGCTGAGTCGGAGAGACGGTCGGTGAGTCGGGGAGACGGTCGGTGAGTCGAAGAGATGGTCGGTGAGTCGGAGAGATGGTCGCTGAGTCGGAGAGATGGTCGGTGAGTCGGAGAGACGGTCGGTGAGTCGGAGAGACAGTCGGTGAGGCGGTTGGTGAGTCGGAGAGATGGTCGGTGAGTCGGAGAGGCGGTCGGTGAGTCGGAGAGACGGTCGGGGAGACGGTCGGTGAGTCGGAGAGGCGGTCGGTGAGTCGGAGAGGCGGTCGGTGAGTCGGAGAGGCGGTCGGTGAGTTGGACAGGCGGTCGGTGAGTTGGAGAGGCAGTCGGTGAGTTGGAGAGGCAGTCGGTGAGTCGGAGAGATGGCCGGTGAGGCAGTCGGTGAGTCGGTGAGTCAGAGAAACGGTCGGTGAGTCGGAGAGACGGTCGGTGAGTCGGAGAGATGGTCGGTGAGTCGGAGAGACGGTCGTTGAGTCGGAGAGATGGTCGGTGAGTCAGAGAGGCAGTCGGTGAGTCGGTGAGGAGGTCGGTGAGTCGGGGAGGCGGTCGGTGAGTCGGAGAGACGGTCGGTGAGTCGAAGAGACGGTCGGTGAGTCGGAGAGGCGGTCGGTGAGGCAGTCGGTGAGTCGGGGAGACAGTCGGTGAGTCAGAGAGACGGTCGGTGAGTCGGAGAAATGGTCGGTGTGTCGGGGAGACGGTCGGTGAGTCGGTTAGGCGGTCAGTGAGTTGGGGAGACGGTCGGTGAGGCGGTCGGTGAGTCGGGGAGTCGGTCGGTGAGTCGGAGAGGCGGTCGGTGAGTCGGTGAGGTGGTCAGTGAGTCGGGGAGGCGGTCAGTGAGTCGGAGAGCTGGTCGGTGAGTCGGAGAGACGGTCGGTGATTCGGGGAGACTGTCGATGAGTCGGAGAGACGGTCGGTGAGTCGGAGAGACGCTCGGTGAGTCGGAGAGACGGTCGGTGAGTCGGATAGATGCTCGGTGAGTCGGAGAGACAGTCGCTGAGTCGGAGAGACGGTCAGTGAGGCGGTCGGTGAGTCGGGGATTCGGTCGGTGAGTTGGAGAGACGGTCGGTGAGTCGGAGAGACAGTCGGAGATCGGAGAGGCGGTCGGAGAGTCGGAGAGGCGGTCGGTGAGTCGGAGAAGCGGTCGGTGAGTTGGACAGGCGGTCGGTGAGTTGGAGAGGCAGTCGGTGAGTTGGAGAGGCAGTCAGTGAGTCGCAGAGACGGCCGGTGAGGCAGTCGGTGAGTCGGTGAGTCGGAGAAACGGTCGGTGAGTCGGAGAGACCGTCGGTGAGTCGGAGAGATGGTCGGTAAGTCGGAGAGACGGTCGTTGAGTCGGAGAGATGGTCGGTGAGTCAGAGAGGCGGTCGGTGAGTCGGTGAGGAGGTCGGTGAGTCAGGGAGGCGGTCGGTGAGTCGGAGAGAGTGTCGGTGAGTCGGAGAGATGGTCGGTGAGTCGGAGAGATGGTCGGTGAGTCGGAGCGACGGTCGGTGAGTCAGAGAGACGGTCGGGGAGACGGTCGGTGAGTCGGAGAGACGGTCAGTGAGGCGGTCGGTGAGTCGGAGAGACGGTCGGTGAGGCGGTCGGTGAGTCGGAGAGACGGTCGGTGAGTCGGAGAGACGGTCGGTGAGTCGGAGAGACGGTCGGTGAGTCGAAGAGACGGTCGGTGAGTCGGAGAGACGGTCGCTGAGTCGGAGAGATGGTCGGTGAGTCGGAGAGACGGTCGGTGAGTCGGAGAGACAGTCGGTGAGGCGGTTGGTGAGTCGGAGAGATGGTCGGTGAGTCGGAGAGGCGGTCGGTGAGTCGGAGAGACGGTCGGGGAGATGGTCGGTGAGTCGGAGAGGCGGTCGGTGAGTCGGAGAGGCGGTCGGTGAGTCGGAGAGGCGGTCGGTGAGTCGGAGAGGCGGTCGGTGAGTCGGAGAGGCGGTCGGTGAGTCAGAGAGACGGTCGTTGTGTCGGAGAGGCAGTCGGTGAGTCGGTGTGGCGGTCGGTGAGTCGGAGAGGCAGTCGTTGAGTCGGAGAGGCGGTCGGAGAGTCGGAGAGGCGGTCGGTGAGTCGTAGAAGCGGTCGGTGAGTTGGACAGGCGGTCGGTGAGTTGGAGAGGCAGTCGGTGAGTTGGAGAGGCAGTCGGTGAGTCGGAGAGATGGCCGGTGAGGCAGTCGGTGAGTCGGTGAGTCGGAGAAACGGTCGGTGAGTCGGAGAGACCGTCGGTGAGTCGGAGAGATGGTCGGTAAGTCGGAGAGACGGTCGTTGAGTCGGAGAGATGGTCGGTGAGTCAGAGAGGCGGTCGGTGAGTCGGTGAGGAGGTCGGTGAGTCGGGGAGGCGGTCGGTGAGTCGGAGAGAGTGTCGGTGAGTCGGAGAGATGGTCGGTGAGTCGGAGAGATGGTCGGTGAGTCGGAGCGACGGTCGGTGAGTCGGAGAGGCGGTCGGTGAGTCAGAGAGACGGTCGTTGTGTCGGAGAGGCAGTCGGTGAGTCGGTGTGGCGGTCGGTGAGTCGGAGAGGCAGTCGTTGAGTCGGAGAGGCGGTCGGAGAGTCGGAGAGGCGGTCGGTGAGTCGTAGAAGCGGTCGGTGAGTTGGACAGGCGGTCGGTGAGTTGGAGAGGCAGTCGGTGAGTTGGAGAGGCAGTCGGTGAGTCGGAGAGATGGCCGGTGAGGCAGTCGGTGAGTCGGTGAGTCGGAGAAACGGTCGGTGAGTCGGAGAGACGGTCGGTGAGTCGGAGAGATGGTCGGTGAGTCGGAGAGACGGTCGTTGAGTCGGAGAGATGGTCGGTGAGTCAGAGAGGCGGTCGGTGAGTCGGTGAGGAGGTCGGTGAGTCGGGGAGGCGGTCGGTGAGTCGGAGAGACGGTCGGTGAGTCGGAGAGACGGTCGGTGAGTCGGAGAGATGGTCGGTGAGTCGGAGAGACGGTCGGTGATTCGGAGAGACGGTCGGGGAGACGGTCGGTGAGTCGGAGAGACGGTCAGTGAGGAGTTCGGTGAGTCGGAGAGACGGTCGGTGAGGCGGTCGGTGAGTCGGAGAGACGGTCGGTGAGTCGGAGAGATGGTCGGTGAGTCAGAGAGACGGTCGTTGAGTCGGAGAGATGGTCGGTGAGTCAGAGAGGTGGTCGGTGAGTCGGTGAGGAGGTCGGTGAGTCGGGGAGGCGGTCGGTGAGTCGGAGAGACGGTCGGTGAGTCGGAGAGACGGTCGGTGAGTCGGAGAGATGGTCGGTGAGTCGGAGAGACAGTCGGTGAGGCGGTTGGTGAGTCGGAGAGATGGTCGGTGAGTCGGAGAGGCGGTCGGTGAGTCGGAGAGACGGTCGGGGAGATGGTCGGTGAGTCGGAGAGGCGGTCGGTGAGTCGGAGAGGCGGTCGGTGAGTCGGAGAGGCGGTCGGTGAGTCGGAGAGGCGGTCGGTGAGTCGGAGAGACGCTCGGTGAGTCGGAGAGACGGTCGGTGAGTCGGATAGATGCTCGGTGAGTCGGAGAGACAGTCGGTAAGTCGGAGAGACGGTCGGGGAGATGGTCGGTGAGTCGGAGAGGCGGTCGGTGAGTCGGGGATTCGGTCGGTGAGTTGGAGAGACGGTCGGTGAGTCGGAGAGACAGTCGGAGATCGGAGAGGCGGTCGGAGAGTCGGAGAGGCGGTCGGTGAGTCGGAGAAGCGGTCGGTGAGTTGGACAGGCGGTCGGTAAGTTGGAGAGGCAGTCGGTGAGTTGGAGAGGCAGTCAGTGAGTCGCAGAGACGGCCGGTGAGGCAGTCGGTGAGTCGGTGAGTCGGAGAAACGGTCAGTGAGTCGGAGAGACCGTCGGTGAGTCGGAGAAATGGTCGGTGAGTCGGAGAGACGGTCGTTGAGTCGCAGAGATGGTCGGTGAGTCAGAGAGGCGGTCGGTGAGTCGGTGAGGAGGTCGGTGAGTCGGGGAGGTGGTCGGTGAGTCGGAGAGACGGTCGGTGAGTCGGAGAGACGGTCGGTGAGTCGGAGAGATGGACGGTGAGTCGGAGCGACGGTCGGTGAGTCAGAGAGACGGTCGGGGAGACGGTCGGTGAGTCGGAGAGACGGTCAGTGAGGCGGTCGGTGAGTCGGAGAGACGGTCGGTGAGGCGGTCGGTGAGTCGGAGAGACGGTCGGTGAGTCGGAGAGACGGTCGGTGAGTCGGAGAGAAGGTCGGTGAGTCGAAGAGATGGTCGGTGAGTCGGAGAGATGGTCGCTGAGTCGGAGAGATGGTCGGTGAGTCGGAGAGACGGTCGGTGAGTTGGAGAGGCAGTCGGTGAGTTGGACAGGCGGTCGGTGAGTTGGAGAGGCAGTCGGTGAGTTGGAGAGGCAGTCGGTGAGTCGGAGAGATGGCCGGTGAGGCAGTCGGTGAGTCGGTGAGTCGGAGAAACGGTCGGTGAGTCGGAGAGACGGTCGGTGAGTCGGAGAGATGGTCGGTGAGTCGGAGAGACGGTCGTTGAGTCGGAGAGATGGTCGGTGAGTCAGAGAGGCAGTCGGTGAGTCGGTGAGGAGGTCGGTGAGTCGGAGAGACGGTCGGTGAGTCGGAGAGACGGTCGGGGAGACGGTCGGTGAGTCGGAGAGACGGTCAGTGAGGCGGTCGGTGAGTCGGAGAGACGGTCGGTGAGGCGGTCGGTGAGTCGGAGAGACGGTCGCTGAGTCGGAGAGACGGTCGGTGAGTCGGGGAGACGGTCGGTGAGTCGAAGAGATGGTCGGTGAGTCGGAGAGATGGTCGCTGAGTCGGAGAGATGGTCGGTGAGTCGGAGAGACGGTCGGTGAGTCGGAGAGACAGTCGGTGAGGCGGTTGGTGAGTCGGAGAGATGGTCGGTGAGTCGGAGAGGCGGTCGGTGAGTCGGAGAGACGGTCGGGGAGACGGTCGGTGAGTCGGAGAGGCGGTCGGTGAGTCGGAGAGGCGGTCGGTGAGTCGGAGAGGCGGTCGGTGAGTTGGACAGGCGGTCGGTGAGTTGGAGAGGCAGTCGGTGAGTTGGAGAGGCAGTCGGTGAGTCGGAGAGATGGCCGGTGAGGCAGTCGGTGAGTCGGTGAGTCAGAGAAACGGTCGGTGAGTCGGAGAGACGGTCGGTGAGTCGGAGAGATGGTCGGTGAGTCGGAGAGACGGTCGTTGAGTCGGAGAGATGGTCGGTGAGTCAGAGAGGCAGTCGGTGAGTCGGTGAGGAGGTCGGTGAGTCGGGGAGGCGGTCGGTGAGTCGGAGAGACGGTCGGTGAGTCGAAGAGACGGTCGGTGAGTCGGAGAGGCGGTCGGTGAGGCAGTCGGTGAGTCGGGGAGACGGTCGGTGAGTCGGAGAGACGGTCGGTGAGTCGGAGAAATGGTCGGTGTGTCGGGGAGACGGTCGGTGAGTCGGTTAGGCGGTCAGTGAGTTGGGGAGACGGTCGGTGAGGCGGTCGGTGAGTCGGGGAGTCGGTCGGTGAGTCGGAGAGGCGGTCGGTGAGTCGGTGAGGTGGTCAGTGAGTCGGGGAGGCGGTCAGTGAGTCGGAGAGCTGGTCGGTGAGTCGGAGAGACGGTCGGTGATTCGGGGAGACTGTCGATGAGTCGGAGAGACGGTCGGTGAGTCGGAGAGACGCTCGGTGAGTCGGAGAGACGGTCGGTGAGTCGGATAGATGCTCGGTGAGTCGGAGAGACAGTCGCTGAGTCGGAGAGACGGTCAGTGAGGCGGTCGGTGAGTCGGGGATTCGGTCGGTGAGTTGGAGAGACGGTCGGTGAGTCGGAGAGACAGTCGGAGATCGGAGAGGCGGTCGGAGAGTCGGAGAGGCGGTCGGTGAGTCGGAGAAGCGGTCGGTGAGTTGGACAGGCGGTCGGTGAGTTGGAGAGGCAGTCGGTGAGTTGGAGAGGCAGTCAGTGAGTCGCAGAGACGGCCGGTGAGGCAGTCGGTGAGTCGGTGAGTCGGAGAAACGGTCGGTGAGTCGGAGAGACCGTCGGTGAGTCGGAGAGATGGTCGGTAAGTCGGAGAGACGGTCGTTGAGTCGGAGAGATGGTCGGTGAGTCAGAGAGGCGGTCGGTGAGTCGGTGAGGAGGTCGGTGAGTCGGGGAGGCGGTCGGTGAGTCGGAGAGAGTGTCGGTGAGTCGGAGAGATGGTCGGTGAGTCGGAGAGATGGTCGGTGAGTCGGAGCGACGGTCGGTGAGTCAGAGAGACGGTCGGGGAGACGGTCGGTGAGTCGGAGAGACGGTCAGTGAGGCGGTCGGTGAGTCGGAGAGACGGTCGGTGAGGCGGTCGGTGAGTCGGAGAGACGGTCGGTGAGTCGGAGAGACGGTCGGTGAGTCGGAGAGACGGTCGGTGAGTCGAAGAGACGGTCGGTGAGTCGGAGAGACGGTCGCTGAGTCGGAGAGATGGTCGGTGAGTCGGAGAGACGGTCGGTGAGTCGGAGAGACAGTCGGTGAGGCGGTTGGTGAGTCGGAGAGATGGTCGGTGAGTCGGAGAGGCGGTCGGTGAGTCGGAGAGACGGTCGGGGAGATGGTCGGTGAGTCGGAGAGGCGGTCGGTGAGTCGGAGAGGCGGTCGGTGAGTCGGAGAGGCGGTCGGTGAGTCGGAGAGGCGGTCGGTGAGTCGGAGAGGCGGTCGGTGAGTCAGAGAGACGGTCGTTGTGTCGGAGAGGCAGTCGGTGAGTCGGTGTGGCGGTCGGTGAGTCGGAGAGGCAGTCGTTGAGTCGGAGAGGCGGTCGGAGAGTCGGAGAGGCGGTCGGTGAGTCGTAGAAGCGGTCGGTGAGTTGGACAGGCGGTCGGTGAGTTGGAGAGGCAGTCGGTGAGTTGGAGAGGCAGTCGGTGAGTCGGAGAGATGGCCGGTGAGGCAGTCGGTGAGTCGGTGAGTCGGAGAAACGGTCGGTGAGTCGGAGAGACCGTCGGTGAGTCGGAGAGATGGTCGGTAAGTCGGAGAGACGGTCGTTGAGTCGGAGAGATGGTCGGTGAGTCAGAGAGGCGGTCGGTGAGTCGGTGAGGAGGTCGGTGAGTCGGGGAGGCGGTCGGTGAGTCGGAGAGAGTGTCGGTGAGTCGGAGAGATGGTCGGTGAGTCGGAGAGATGGTCGGTGAGTCGGAGCGACGGTCGGTGAGTCGGAGAGGCGGTCGGTGAGTCAGAGAGACGGTCGTTGTGTCGGAGAGGCAGTCGGTGAGTCGGTGTGGCGGTCGGTGAGTCGGAGAGGCAGTCGTTGAGTCGGAGAGGCGGTCGGAGAGTCGGAGAGGCGGTCGGTGAGTCGTAGAAGCGGTCGGTGAGTTGGACAGGCGGTCGGTGAGTTGGAGAGGCAGTCGGTGAGTTGGAGAGGCAGTCGGTGAGTCGGAGAGATGGCCGGTGAGGCAGTCGGTGAGTCGGTGAGTCGGAGAAACGGTCGGTGAGTCGGAGAGACGGTCGGTGAGTCGGAGAGATGGTCGGTGAGTCGGAGAGACGGTCGTTGAGTCGGAGAGATGGTCGGTGAGTCAGAGAGGCGGTCGGTGAGTCGGTGAGGAGGTCGGTGAGTCGGGGAGGCGGTCGGTGAGTCGGAGAGACGGTCGGTGAGTCGGAGAGACGGTCGGTGAGTCGGAGAGATGGTCGGTGAGTCGAAGAGACGGTCGGGGAGATGGTCGGTGAGTCAGAGAGGCGGTCGGTGAGTCGGAGAGGCGGTCGGTGAGTCGGAGAGGCAGTCGGTGAGTCGGTCGGTGAGTCGGAGAGGCGGTCAGTGAGTCGGAGAGGCGGTTGGTGAGTCGGAGAGGCGGTCGGTGAGTCAGAGAGACGGTCGTTGTGTCGGAGAGGCAGTCGGTGTGTCGGTGAGGCGGTCGGTGAGTCGGAGAGGCAGTCGTTGAGTCGGAGAGGCGGTCGGAGAGTCGGAGAGGCGGTCGGTGAGTCGGAGAAGCGGTCGGTGAGTTGGACAGGCGGTCGGTGAGTTGGAGAGGCAGTCGGTGACTTGGAGAGGCAGTCGGTGAGTCAGAGAGACGGCCGGTGAGGCAGTCGGTGAGTCGGTGAGTCGGAGAAACGGTCGGCGAGTCGGAGAGACGGTCGGTGAGTCGGAGAGACGGTCGGTGAGGCGGAGAGACGGTCGTTGAGTCGGAGAGATGGTCGGTGAGTCAGAGAGGCGGTCGGTGTGTCGGTGAGGAGGTCGGTGAGTCGGGGAGGCGGTCTGTGAGTCGGAGAGACGGTCGGTGAGTCGTAGAGACGGTCGGTGAGTCGGAGAGATGGTCGGTGAGTCAGAGAGACGGTCGGTGAGTCAGAGAGACGGTCGGGGAGTTGGAGAGGCTGTCGGTGAGTCGTAGAGACGGCCGGTGAGGCAGTCGGTGAGTCGGTGAGTCGGAGAAACGGTCGGTGAGTCGGAGAGACGGTCGGTGAGTCGGAGAGATGGTCGGTGAGTCGGAGAGACGGTCGTTGAGTCGGAGAGATGGTCGGTGAGTCAGAGAGGTGGTCGGTGAGTCGGTGAGGAGGTCGGTGAGTCGGGGAGGCGGTCGGTGAGTCGGAGAGACGGTCGGTGAGTCGGAGAGACGGTCGGTGAGTCGGAGAGATGGTCGGTGAGTCGGAGAGACGGTCGGTAAGTCGGAGAGACGGTCGTTGAGTCGGAGAGATGGTCGGTGAGTCAGAGAGGCGGTCGGTGAGTCGGTGAGGAGGTCGGTGAGTCGGGGAGGCGGTCGGTGAGTCGGAGAGACGGTCGGTGAGTCGGAGAGACGGTCGGTGAGTCGGAGAGATGGTCGGTGAGTCGGAGAGACGGTCGGTGAGTCGGAGAGATGGTCGGTGAGTTGGAGAGGCAGTCGGTGAGTCGGAGAGACGGCCGGTGAGGCAGTCGGTGAGTCGGTGAGTCGGAGAAACGGTCGGTGAGTCGGAGAGACGGTCGATGAGTCGGAGAGATGGTCGGTGAGTCGGAGAGACGGTCGTTGAGTCGGAGAGATGGTCGGTGAGTCAGAGAGGCGGTCGGTGAGTCGGTGAGGAGGTCGGTGAATCGGGGAGGCGGTCGGTGAGTCGGAGAGACGATCGGTGAGTCAGAGAGATGGTCGGTGAGTCGGAGAGACGGTCGTTGAGTCGGAGAGATGGGCGGTGAGTCAGAGAGGCGGTCGGTGAGTCGGTGAGGAGGTCGGTGAGTCGGGGAGGCGGTCGGTGAGTCGGAGAGATGGTCGGTGAGTCAGAAAGACGGTCGGTGAGTCGGAGAGATGGTCGGTGAGTCGGAGAGATGGTCGGTGAGTCGGAGAGACGGTCGGGGAGATGGTCGGTGAGTCGGAGAGACGGTCAGTGAGGCGGTCGGTGAGTCGGAGAGACGGTCGGTGGGGCGGTCGGTGAGTCGGAGAGACGGTCGGTGAGTCGGAGAGACGGCCGGTGAGTCGGAGAGACGGTCGGAGAGTCGAAGAGACGGTCGGTGAGTCGGAGAGACGGTCGCTGAGTCAGAGACATGGTCGGTGAGTCGGAGAGACGGTCGGTGAGTCGGAGAGACAGTCGGTGAGGCCATTGGTGAGTCGGAGAGATGGTCGGAGATTCGGAGAGGCGGTCGGTGAGTCGGAGAGACGGTCGGGGAGATGGTCGGTGAGTCAGAGAGGCGGTCGGTGAGTCGGAGAGGCGGTCGGTGAGTCGGAGAGGCGGTCGGTGAGTCGGTCGGTGAGTCAGAGAGGCGGTCAGTGAGTCCGAGAGGCTGTTGGTGAGTCGGAGAGGCGGTCGGTGAGTCAGAGAGACGGTCGTTGTGTCGGAGAGGCAGTCGGTGTGTCGGTGAGGCGGTCGGTGAGTCGGAGAGGCAGTCGTTGAGTCGGAGAGGCGGTCGGAGAGGCGGTCGGTGAGTCGGAGAAGCGGTCGGTGAGTTGGACAGGCGGTCGGTGAGTTGGAGAGGCAGTCGGTGACTTGGAGAGGCAGTCGGTGAGTCAGAGAGACGGCCGGTGAGGCAGTCGGTGAGTCGGTGAGTCGGAGAAACGGTCGGCGAGTCGGAGAGACGGTCGGTGAGTCGGAGAGACGGTCGGTGAGGCGGAGAGACGGTCGTTGAGTCGGAGAGATGGTCGGTGAGTCAGAGAGGCGGTCGGTGTGTCGGTGAGGAGGTCGGTGAGTCGGGGAGGCGGTCTGTGAGTCGGAGAGACGGTCGGTGAGTCGTAGAGACGGTCGGTGAGTCGGAGAGATGGTCGGTGAGTCAGAGAGACGGTCGGTGAGTCAGAGAGACGGTCGGGGAGTTGGAGAGACAGTCGGTGAGTCGTAGAGACGGCCGGTGAGGCAGTCGGTGAGTCGGTGAGTCGGAGAAACGGTCGGTGAGTCGGAGAGACGGTCGGTGAGTCGGAGAGATGGTCGGTGAGTCGGAGAGACGGTCGTTGAGTCAGAGAGATGGTCGGTGAGTCAGAGAGGTGGTCGGTGAGTCGGTGAGGAGGTCGGTGAGTCGGGGAGGTGGTCGGTGAGTCGGAGAGACGGTCGGTGAGTCGGAGAGACAGTCGGTGAGTCGGAGAGATGGTCGGTGAGTCGGAGTGACGGTCGGTGAGTCGGAGAGACGGTCGGGGAGATGGTCGGTGAGTCAGAGAGACGGTCAGTGAGGCGGTCGGTGAGTCGGAGAGACGGTCGGTGAGGCGGTCGGTGAATCGGAGAGATGGTCGGTGAGTCGGAGAGACGGTCGGTGAGTCGAAGAGACGGTCGGTGAGTCGGAGAGGCGGTCGGTGAGGCAGTCGGTGAGTCGGGGAGACGGTCGGTGAGTCGGAGAGACGGTCGGTGAGTCGGAGAAATGGTCGGTGTGTCGGGGAGACGGTCGGTGAGTCGGTTAGGCGGTCGGTGAGTTGGGGAGACGGTCGGTGAGGCGGTCGGTGAGTCGGGGAGTCGGTCGGTGAGTCGGAGAGGCGGTCGGTGAGTCGGTGAGGTGGTCAGTGAGTCGGGGAGGCGTTCAGTGAGTCGGAGAGCTGGTCGGTGAGTCGGAGAGACGGTCGGTGATTCGGGGAGACTGTCGATGAGTCGGAGAGACGGTCGGTGAGTCGGAGAGACGCTCGGTGAGTCGGAGAGACGGTCGGTGAGTCGGATAGATGCTCGGTGAGTCGGAGAGACAGTCGCTGAGTCGGAGAGACGGTCAGTGAGGCGGTCGGTGAGTCGGGGATTCGGTCGGTGAGTTGGAGAGACGGTCGGTGAGTCGGAGAGACAGTCGGAGATCGGAGAGGCGGTCGGAGAGTCGGAGAGGCGGTCGGTGAGTCGGAGAAGCGGTCGGTGAGTTGGACAGGCGGTCGGTGAGTTGGAGAGGCAGTCGGTGAGTTGGAGAGGCAGTCAGTGAGTCGCAGAGACGGCCGGTGAGGCAGTCGGTGAGTCGGTGAGTCGGAGAAACGGTCGGTGAGTCGGAGAGACCGTCGGTGAGTCGGAGAGATGGTCGGTAAGTCGGAGAGACGGTCGTTGAGTCGGAGAGATGGTCGGTGAGTCAGAGAGGCGGTCGGTGAGTCGGTGAGGAGGTCGGTGAGTCGGGGAGGCGGTCGGTGAGTCGGAGAGAGTGTCGGTGAGTCGGAGAGATGGTCGGTGAGTCGGAGAGATGGTCGGTGAGTCGGAGCGACGGTCGGTGAGTCAGAGAGACGGTCGGGGAGACGGTCGGTGAGTCGGAGAGACGGTCAGTGAGGCGGTCGGTGAGTCGGAGAGACGGTCGGTGAGGCGGTCGGTGAGTCGGAGAGACGGTCGGTGAGTCGGAGAGACGGTCGGTGAGTCGGAGAGACGGTCGGTGAGTCGAAGAGACGGTCGGTGAGTCGGAGAGACGGTCGCTGAGTCGGAGAGATGGTCGGTGAGTCGGAGAGACGGTCGGTGAGTCGGAGAGACAGTCGGTGAGGCGGTTGGTGAGTTGGAGAGATGGTCGGTGAGTCGGAGAGGCGGTCGGTGAGTCGGAGAGACGGTCGGGGAGATGGTCGGTGAGTCGGAGAGGCGGTCGGTGAGTCGGAGAGGCGGTCGGTGAGTCGGAGAGGTGGTCGGTGAGTCGGAGAGGCGGTCGGTGAATCGGAGAGGCGGCCGGTGAGTCGGTCGGTGAGTCGGAGAAGCGGTCAGTGAGTCGGAGAGGCGGTCGGTGAGTCGGAGAGGCGGTCGGTGAGTCAGAGAGACGGTCGTTGTGTCGGAGAGGCAGTCGGTGAGTCGGTGTGGCGGTCGGTGAGTCGGAGAGGCAGTCGTTGAGTCGGAGAGGCGGTCGGAGAGTCGGAGAGGCGGTCGGTGAGTCGGAGAAGCGGTCGGTGAGTTGGACAGGCGGTCGGTGAGTTGGAGAGGCAGTCGGTGAGTTGGAGAGGCAGTCGGTGAGTCGGAGAGATGGCCGGTGAGGCAGTCGGTGAGTCGGTGAGTCGGAGAAACGGTCGGTGAGTCGGAGAGACGGTCGGTGAGTCGGAGAGATGGTCGGTGAGTCGGAGAGACGGTCGTTGAGTCGGAGAGATGGTCGGTGAGTCAGAGAGGCGGTCGGTGAGTCGGTGAGGAGGTCGGTGAGTCGGGGAGGCGGTCGGTGAGTCGGAGAGACGGTCGGTGAGTCGGAGAGACGGTCGGTGAGTCGGAGAGATGGTCGGTGAGTCGGAGAGACGGTCGGTGATTCGGAGAGACGGTCGGGGAGACGGTCGGTGAGTCGGAGAGACGGTCAGTGAGGAGTTCGGTGAGTCGGAGAGACGGTCGGTGAGGCGGTCGGTGAGTCGGAGAGACGGTCGGTGAGTCGGAGAGATGGTCGGTGAGTCGGAGAGACGGTCGTTGAGTCGGAGAGATGGTCGGTGAGTCAGAGAGGTGGTCGGTGAGTCGGTGAGGAGGTCGGTGAGTCAGGGAGGCGGTCGGTGAGTCGGAGAGACGGTCGGTGAGTCGGAGAGACGGTCGGTGAGTCGGAGAGATGGTCGGTGAGTCGGAGTGACGGTCGGTGAGTCGGAGAGACGGTCGGGGAGACGGTCGGTGAGTCGGAGAGACGGTCAGTGAGGCGGTCGGTGAGTCGGAGAGACGGTCGGTGAGGCGGTCGGTGAGTCGGAGAGACGGTCGGTGAGTCGGAGAGACGGTCGGTGAGTCGAAGAGATGGTCGGTGAGTCGGAGAGGCGGTCGGTGAGGCGGTCGGTGAGTCGGTGAGACGGTCGGTGAGTCGGAGAGACGGTCGGTGAGTCGGAGAGATGGTCGGTGAGTCGGGGAGATGGTCGGTGAGTCGGTTACGCGGTCGGTGAGTCGGGGAGACGGTCGGTGAGGCGGTCGGTGAGTCGGGGAGTCGGTCGGTGAGTCGGAGAGGCGGTCGGTGAGTCGGAGAGACGGTCGGGGAGATGGTCGGTGAGTCGGAGAGGCGGTCGGTGAGTCGGAGAGGCGGTCGGTGAGTCGGAGAGGCGGTCGGTGAGTCAGAGAGGCGGTCGGTGAGTCGGAGAGACGCTCGGTGAGTCGGAGAGACGGTCGGTGAGTCGGATAGATGCTCGGTGAGTCGGAGAGACAGTCGGTAAGTCGGAGAGACGGTCAGTGAGGCGGTCGGTGAGTCGGGGATTCGGTCGGTGAGTTGGAGAGACGGTCGGTGAGTCGGAGAGACAGTCGGAGATCGGAGAGGCGGTCGGAGAGTCGGAGAGGCGGTCGGTGAGTCGGAGAAGCGGTCGGTGAGTTGGACAGGCGGTCGGTGAGTTGGAGAGGCAGTCGGTGAGTTGGAGAGGCAGTCAGTGAGTCGCAGAGACGGCCGGTGAGGCAGTCGGTGAGTCGGTGAGTCGGAGAAACGGTCAGTGAGTCGGAGAGACCGTCGGTGAGTCGGAGAAATGGTCGGTGAGTCGGAGAGACGGTCGTTGAGTCGCAGAGATGGTCGGTGAGTCAGAGAGGCGGTCGGTGAGTCGGTGAGGAGGTCGGTGAGTCGGGGAGGTGGTCGGTGAGTCGGAGAGACGGTCGGTGAGTCGGAGAGACGGTCGGTGAGTCGGAGAGATGGACGGTGAGTCGGAGCGACGGTCGGTGAGTCAGAGAGACGGTCGGGGAGACGGTCGGTGAGTCGGAGAGACGGTCAGTGAGGCGGTCGGTGAGTCGGAGAGACGGTCGGTGAGGCGGTCGGTGAGTCGGAGAGACGGTCGGTGAGTCGGAGAGACGGTCGGTGAGTCGGAGAGAAGGTCGGTGAGTCGAAGAGATGGTCGGTGAGTCGGAGAGATGGTCGCTGAGTCGGAGAGATGGTCGGTGAGTCGGAGAGACGGTCGGTGAGTTGGAGAGGCAGTCGGTGAGTTGGACAGGCGGTCGGTGAGTTGGAGAGGCAGTCGGTGAGTTGGAGAGGCAGTCGGTGAGTCGGAGAGATGGCCGGTGAGGCAGTCGGTGAGTCGGTGAGTCGGAGAAACGGTCGGTGAGTCGGAGAGACGGTCGGTGAGTCGGAGAGATGGTCGGTGAGTCGGAGAGACGGTCGTTGAGTCGGAGAGATGGTCGGTGAGTCAGAGAGGCAGTCGGTGAGTCGGTGAGGAGGTCGGTGAGTCGGAGAGACGGTCGGTGAGTCGGAGAGACGGTCGGGGAGACGGTCGGTGAGTCGGAGAGACGGTCAGTGAGGCGGTCGGTGAGTCGGAGAGACGGTCGGTGAGGCGGTCGGTGAGTCGGAGAGACGGTCGCTGAGTCGGAGAGACGGTCGGTGAGTCGGGGAGACGGTCGGTGAGTCGAAGAGATGGTCGGTGAGTCGGAGAGATGGTCGCTGAGTCGGAGAGATGGTCGGTGAGTCGGAGAGACGGTCGGTGAGTCGGAGAGACAGTCGGTGAGGCGGTTGGTGAGTCGGAGAGATGGTCGGTGAGTCGGAGAGGCGGTCGGTGAGTCGGAGAGACGGTCGGGGAGACGGTCGGTGAGTCGGAGAGGCGGTCGGTGAGTCGGAGAGGCGGTCGGTGAGTCGGAGAGGCGGTCGGTGAGTCAGAGAGGCAGTCGGTGAGTCGGTGAGGAGGTCGGTGAGTCGGGGAGGCGGTCGGTGAGTCGGAGAGACGGTCGGTGAGTCGAAGAGACGGTCGGTGAGTCGGAGAGGCGGTCGGTGAGGCAGTCGGTGAGTCGGGGAGACGGTCGGTGAGTCGGAGAGACGGTCGGTGAGTCGGAGAAATGGTCGGTGTGTCGGGGAGACGGTCGGTGAGTCGGTTAGGCGGTCAGTGAGTTGGGGAGACGGTCGGTGAGGCGGTCGGTGAGTCGGGGAGTCGGTCGGTGAGTCGGAGAGGCGGTCGGTGAGTCGGTGAGGTGGTCAGTGAGTCGGGGAGGCGGTCAGTGAGTCGGAGAGCTGGTCGGTGAGTCGGAGAGACGGTCGGTGATTCGGGGAGACTGTCGATGAGTCGGAGAGACGGTCGGTGAGTCGGAGAGACGCTCGGTGAGTCGGAGAGACGGTCGGTGAGTCGGATAGATGCTCGGTGAGTCGGAGAGACAGTCGCTGAGTCGGAGAGACGGTCAGTGAGGCGGTCGGTGAGTCGGGGATTCGGTCGGTGAGTTGGAGAGACGGTCGGTGAGTCGGAGAGACAGTCGGAGATCGGAGAGGCGGTCGGAGAGTCGGAGAGGCGGTCGGTGAGTCGGAGAAGCGGTCGGTGAGTTGGACAGGCGGTCGGTGAGTTGGAGAGGCAGTCGGTGAGTTGGAGAGGCAGTCAGTGAGTCGCAGAGACGGCCGGTGAGGCAGTCGGTGAGTCGGTGAGTCGGAGAAACGGTCGGTGAGTCGGAGAGACCGTCGGTGAGTCGGAGAGATGGTCGGTAAGTCGGAGAGACGGTCGTTGAGTCGGAGAGATGGTCGGTGAGTCAGAGAGGCGGTCGGTGAGTCGGTGAGGAGGTCGGTGAGTCAGGGAGGCGGTCGGTGAGTCGGAGAGAGTGTCGGTGAGTCGGAGAGATGGTCGGTGAGTCGGAGAGATGGTCGGTGAGTCGGAGCGACGGTCGGTGAGTCAGAGAGACGGTCGGGGAGACGGTCGGTGAGTCGGAGAGACGGTCAGTGAGGCGGTCGGTGAGTCGGAGAGACGGTCGGTGAGGCGGTCGGTGAGTCGGAGAGACGGTCGGTGAGTCGGAGAGACGGTCGGTGAGTCGGAGAGATGGTCGGTGAGTCGAAGAGACGGTCGGTGAGTCGGAGAGACGGTCGCTGAGTCGGAGAGATGGTCGGTGAGTCGGAGAGACGGTCGGTGAGTCGGAGAGACAGTCGGTGAGGCGGTTGGTGAGTCGGAGAGATGGTCGGTGAGTCGGAGAGGCGGTCGGTGAGTCGGAGAGACGGTCGGGGAGATGGTCGGTGAGTCGGAGAGGCGGTCGGTGAGTCGGAGAGGCGGTCGGTGAGTCGGAGAGGCGGTCGGTGAGTCGGAGAGGCGGTCGGTGAGTCGGAGAGGCGGTCGGTGAGTCAGAGAGACGGTCGTTGTGTCGGAGAGGCAGTCGGTGAGTCGGTGTGGCGGTCGGTGAGTCGGAGAGGCAGTCGTTGAGTCGGAGAGGCGGTCGGAGAGTCGGAGAGGCGGTCGGTGAGTCGTAGAAGCGGTCGGTGAGTTGGACAGGCGGTCGGTGAGTTGGAGAGGCAGTCGGTGAGTTGGAGAGGCAGTCGGTGAGTCGGAGAGATGGCCGGTGAGGCAGTCGGTGAGTCGGTGAGTCGGAGAAACGGTCGGTGAGTCGGAGAGACCGTCGGTGAGTCGGAGAGATGGTCGGTAAGTCGGAGAGACGGTCGTTGAGTCGGAGAGATGGTCGGTGAGTCAGAGAGGCGGTCGGTGAGTCGGTGAGGAGGTCGGTGAGTCGGGGAGGCGGTCGGTGAGTCGGAGAGAGTGTCGGTGAGTCGGAGAGATGGTCGGTGAGTCGGAGAGATGGTCGGTGAGTCGGAGCGACGGTCGGTGAGTCGGAGAGGCGGTCGGTGAGTCAGAGAGACGGTCGTTGTGTCGGAGAGGCAGTCGGTGAGTCGGTGTGGCGGTCGGTGAGTCGGAGAGGCAGTCGTTGAGTCGGAGAGGCGGTCGGAGAGTCGGAGAGGCGGTCGGTGAGTCGTAGAAGCGGTCGGTGAGTTGGACAGGCGGTCGGTGAGTTGGAGAGGCAGTCGGTGAGTTGGAGAGGCAGTCGGTGAGTCGGAGAGATGGCCGGTGAGGCAGTCGGTGAGTCGGTGAGTCGGAGAAACGGTCGGTGAGTCGGAGAGACGGTCGGTGAGTCGGAGAGATGGTCGGTGAGTCGGAGAGACGGTCGTTGAGTCGGAGAGATGGTCGGTGAGTCAGAGAGGCGGTCGGTGAGTCGGTGAGGAGGTCGGTGAGTCGGGGAGGCGGTCGGTGAGTCGGAGAGACGGTCGGTGAGTCGGAGAGACGGTCGGTGAGTCGGAGAGATGGTCGGTGAGTCGGAGAGACGGTCGGTGATTCGGAGAGACGGTCGGGGAGACGGTCGGTGAGTCGGAGAGACGGTCAGTGAGGAGTTCGGTGAGTCGGAGAGACGGTCGGTGAGGCGGTCGGTGAGTCGGAGAGACGGTCGGTGAGTCGGAGAGATGGTCGGTGAGTCAGAGAGACGGTCGTTGAGTCGGAGAGATGGTCGGTGAGTCAGAGAGGTGGTCGGTGAGTCGGTGAGGAGGTCGGTGAGTCGGGGAGGCGGTCGGTGAGTCGGAGAGACGGTCGGTGAGTCGGAGAGACGGTCGGTGAGTCGGAGAGATGGTCGGTGAGTCGGAGAGACAGTCGGTGAGGCGGTTGGTGAGTCGGAGAGATGGTCGGTGAGTCGGAGAGGCGGTCGGTGAGTCGGAGAGACGGTCGGGGAGATGGTCGGTGAGTCGGAGAGGCGGTCGGTGAGTCGGAGAGGCGGTCGGTGAGTCGGAGAGGCGGTCGGTGAGTCGGAGAGGCGGTCGGTGAGTCGGAGAGACGCTCGGTGAGTCGGAGAGACGGTCGGTGAGTCGGATAGATGCTCGGTGAGTCGGAGAGACAGTCGGTAAGTCGGAGAGACGGTCAGTGAGGCGGTCGGTGAGTCGGGGATTCGGTCGGTGAGTTGGAGAGACGGTCGGTGAGTCGGAGAGACAGTCGGAGATCGGAGAGGCGGTCGGAGAGTCGGAGAGGCGGTCGGTGAGTCGGAGAAGCGGTCGGTGAGTTGGACAGGCGGTCGGTGAGTTGGAGAGGCAGTCGGTGAGTTGGAGAGGCAGGCAGTGAGTCGCAGAGACGGCCGGTGAGGCAGTCGGTGAGTCGGTGAGTCGGAGAAACGGTCAGTGAGTCGGAGAGACTGTCGGTGAGTCGGAGAAATGGTCGGTGAGTCGGAGAGACGGTCGTTGAGTCGCAGAGATGGTCGGTGAGTCAGAGAGGCGGTCGGTGAGTCGGTGAGGAGGTCGGTGAGTCGGGGAGGTGGTCGGTGAGTCGGAGAGACGGTCGGTGAGTCGGAGAGACGGTCGGTGAGTCGGAGAGATGGACGGTGAGTCGGAGCGACGGTCGGTGAGTCAGAGAGACGGTCGGGGAGACGGTCGGTGAGTCGGAGAGACGGTCAGTGAGGCGGTCGGTGAGTCGGAGAGACGGTCGGTGAGGCGGTCGGTGAGTCGGAGAGACGGTCGGTGAGTCGGAGAGACGGTCGGTGAGTCGGAGAGAAGGTCGGTGAGTCGAAGAGATGGTCGGTGAGTCGGAGAGATGGTCGCTGAGTCGGAGAGATGGTCGGTGAGTCGGAGAGACGGTCGGTGAGTTGGAGAGGCAGTCGGTGAGTTGGACAGGCGGTCGGTGAGTTGGAGAGGCAGTCGGTGAGTTGGAGAGGCAGTCGGTGAGTCGGAGAGATGGCCAGTGAGGCAGTCGGTGAGTCGGTGAGTCGGAGAAACGGTCGGTGAGTCGGAGAGACGGTCGGTGAGTCGGAGAGATGGTCGGTGAGTCGGAGAGACGGTCGTTGAGTCGGAGAGATGGTCGGTGAGTCAGAGAGGCAGTCGGTGAGTCGGTGAGGAGGTCGGTGAGTCGGAGAGACGGTCGGTGAGTCGGAGAGACGGTCGGGGAGACGGTCGGTGAGTCGGAGAGACGGTCAGTGAGGCGGTCGGTGAGTCGGAGAGACGGTCGGTGAGGCGGTCGGTGAGTCGGAGAGACGGTCGCTGAGTCGGAGAGACGGTCGGTGAGTCGGGGAGACGGTCGGTGAGTCGAAGAGATGGTCGGTGAGTCGGAGAGATGGTCGCTGAGTCGGAGAGATGGTCGGTGAGTCGGAGAGACGGTCGGTGAGTCGGAGAGACAGTCGGTGAGGCGGTTGGTGAGTCGGAGAGATGGTCGGTGAGTCGGAGAGGCGGTCGGTGAGTCGGAGAGACGGTCGGGGAGACGGTCGGTGAGTCGGAGAGGCGGTCGGTGAGTCGGAGAGGCGGTCGGTGAGTCGGAGAGGCGGTCGGTGAGTTGGACAGGCGGTCGGTGAGTTGGAGAGGCAGTCGGTGAGTTGGAGAGGCAGTCGGTGAGTCGGAGAGATGGCCGGTGAGGCAGTCGGTGAGTCGGTGAGTCAGAGAAACGGTCGGTGAGTCGGAGAGACGGTCGGTGAGTCGGAGAGATGGTCGGTGAGTCGGAGAGACGGTCGTTGAGTCGGAGAGATGGTCGGTGAGTCAGAGAGGCAGTCGGTGAGTCGGTGAGGAGGTCGGTGAGTCGTGGAGGCGGTCGGTGAGTCGGAGAGACGGTCGGTGAGTCGAAGAGACGGTCGGTGAGTCGGAGAGGCGGTCGGTGAGGCAGTCGGTGAGTCGGGGAGACGGTCGGTGAGTCGGAGAGACGGTCGGTGAGTCGGAGAAATGGTCGGTGTGTCGGGGAGACGGTCGGTGAGTCGGTTAGGCGGTCAGTGAGTTGGGGAGACGGTCGGTGAGGCGGTCGGTGAGTCGGGGAGTCGGTCGGTGAGTCGGAGAGGCGGTCGGTGAGTCGGTGAGGTGGTCAGTGAGTCGGGGAGGCGGTCAGTGAGTCGGAGAGCTGGTCGGTGAGTCGGAGAGACGGTCGGTGATTCGGGGAGACTGTCGATGAGTCGGAGAGACGGTCGGTGAGTCGGAGAGACGCTCGGTGAGTCGGAGAGACGGTCGGTGAGTCGGATAGATGCTCGGTGAGTCGGAGAGACAGTCGCTGAGTCGGAGAGACGGTCAGTGAGGCGGTCGGTGAGTCGGGGATTCGGTCGGTGAGTTGGAGAGACGGTCGGTGAGTCGGAGAGACAGTCGGAGATCG